>NC_141879.1:335396893-335708235 GCF_056163025.1 Triticum urartu | reverse complement strand
GGTCCACCACATTGCCCAACATGCTCGATCCTTCTAGCCGGACACACTTTCCTAGGTCATTCCCGGCCTCGAAAGATCAACAAAGAGGTCAGCACGCTGGTCTAAATCCTAAGCACGTAGGGGTCTGGGCCCATCACCCGTTGCACACCTGCATGCTGCAAACGCGGCCGGTAAGCAGACCTAGCCTCCCTAATACAAGAGCAGGCGTTCCAGTCCAATCCGGCAAGCGCCGCTCAGTCGCTGACGTCAAGAAGGCTTCGGCTGGTACCACGACGTCGAGTGCCCATAACTGTTCCCGCGTAGTTGGTTAGTGCGTATAGGCCAGTGGACAGACTCAGATCAAATATCCAGATCTCGTTAAGTGTGTTATTTGAAGTATCCGCAGGCGCCGACCAGGGCCAGGCCTACCTGTCTCCTAGGTGGCCACAACCTGCCCTGTCGCTCTGCCACAAAGTAACACTCGGGGGTCGTCGGGAACTCATGTCCACCACTACCTGGGTGGAACCACCTGCTCCTTCAGCCCCCATCTTCGAACAATATCATAAAGTATATAGTATATGCCCATGATCACCTCCCAAAGTGATCACGGCCTAGACGTATAGCATGGCAGACGGACAAGAGTCTATAGGGCCACTGATGGAATACTAGCATCCTATACTAAGCATTTAGGATAGCAGGTAAAGGTATCAACAATTGTAGCAACAATGATAGGCTATGCAGCAGAATAGGATTAACCGAAAGCAGTAACATGCTACACTACTCTAATGCAATAAGTCGAGAGAAGCAATAGGTGATATCGGGTTGATCACGTGTGGGGGGGGGGGGCTTGCCTGGAAGCTCTGTTGCACAGGAAGAAGGGTCGTCGGTGATGTAGTCGTACTTAGTGGCATCAGCGCCGGTCTCGGGGTCTACCGGAGAAGAAGAAGGGGGAAGAAATAGTAAATACAGAGCAAACAAAGCATCACAAAATATAACAAGGCAATACGCGGTGCTAGGGGTGATCTAACGCAGGGATAGGTGATACCGGCAAAGGGGGAATACATCTGGGAAAGTATTCCTGGTGTTTGATGTTTTCGAACAAACAAACCGGAGGGGGATTATTGCATGTTTGCTATGCTAGGGACGTGTGGCGGACGAACAAATTGCATATTCGAATTTGTTGGAATTTTCTGATCAACTTTCATATATAAATTATTTTTATCTAACTTACGATTTATTTTATATCAATTTCTCAAAGTTCATTGCTTTTTTAAATTTTCAAGAATTTATAAAATTATTATATTTAATTAATCTGAATTGACCAAGTGAAATTGACTGGTAAAAGTGAACAGTGTGGGGGGTTCCACATGTCAGAATTTTATTAAATTCTAAATGATTTATCTAGTCTAATTAGGTGGACCCATATGTCATCCACACATTATACTAATTAAAAAATTTAACTAACTTACCTAATCCTAGACTAATCTAATGAGCCGGCCTCCTGGACAAAGGCGGCAGCTGCAGCCTTAGTAGCCATGGGCAAGCATCAGCCTCTGTAGGCGAGTAACAGCAGCCGGCGATTAGCAGCAATAGCAAGCGAGCAAACACAGTAGAACAAGCAACAATAGTACAAAAGAGTAGCAGCCCATCAGCAAGAGCAGTGCGCGCCAGCAGCAGCAGCACATAGCACGCACGCGGGGAGGCAGTAGGCGATGGGGTAGCATGCACAGATGGTGCGCCAGCTCGCATAGGCTGGCGCCGGGGTGGTGCGAGGCCAGGACACACGACGGGCGCGGTGATGAGCAGCGGCAGCATCACGACGAGGTGAGCGATAGCAGCGGCAGTCAGCAACTAGTAGCGACGGCGACAGAAGCAACTAACAGCAGTGGCGACACCGTAAGCAACAACAGGCAGGCAGGGCCGGGGGTTCACGACGCGGAAAGAGGGAATGCGTGCCAGGGCAACATCAGTACGTCGTAGCAGCAGATGGCAGTTAAGCAGCAGCACCTCACGCACGCACACGTATGCATACGCACGAGCTCGGATGCACTCGGGGACGGCAAACTGCGACCGAATCGAGACCGAGGAGATGGGGAATCGAAGGGGTTTCTCACTGCGGTGCTCGTGGAGGGCTCGGGGATGCCGGGGCGAGCATACGGCGGTGGATCGAGCGGCGGGGTTGCGGTGGCCGTGGCGGGGAAGACGACTCGATGACGAAGCTACGCGGCATTTTGGCCTAGATCCACAGGCGAGGACGAAGGAGACGAGGGTGACGAGGCTCCTGGGCACCTTCTTGTAGCTTGGGGAAGCTCCGGTGCACGTTAACAAGGGCGACGCGGTGACGGCCGAGCTCGGGCGGTGGCTCGTGCGAGAGGGAGAGGGGCGAATGGGGATTAGGGTTCCAGGCGCCGTGGGAAGGGGGCACCGGTCTTACAGGCGAGGTGGTCGCTGGGGACGGCCACGGCGACAGCCGGTGCCGTGGCGGGCATCGGCGCGGGCACGCCCTCCGTGAGCAGGGGAGCGGGGAAGGATGGGCGAGGGGCTGGCCTGGTGGCCTAGTGAGCCAAGGCCCAGGGTATGGGAAGGTCTTTTTGTTTTTTTGTTTTTACTTTTGTTCTTGTTTTTCTTTTCCCGTTTCTTTTTAGTTGCCATTTATTTTATTTCTTCAAGTTGTAAAACCAACTCCTAAAATAGATCTGTAAATCCAACTACTTGCACAAAAAGTTTGGTTCAAAAATAAGATACTTTGTAATTGTTATAATTTTAAAAGCACTTAATAATTGTTTTAGCCCCTCTTTTAATTATTTTGGGCATTTATAGATTTTATAAGAATGTGGTTCTTCACCATAATTACTTATGAATTATTTTCTACATTTAGAACATTTTAGTTTTGACTTTTGAAGACTTTAATTATTTGACTTCATTTTAAATTTGAATTTGAAGTGGCTTTGAATGAACGCGAGTTTAGCAATAGAAACAGTGATGACAAGGTATCATTAGCAGGGGATTACTGTAGCTTAATTATCTGGGCATCACAATAC
This sequence comes from Triticum urartu, assembly GCF_056163025.1. Taxonomy (NCBI): domain Eukaryota; kingdom Viridiplantae; phylum Streptophyta; class Magnoliopsida; order Poales; family Poaceae; genus Triticum; species Triticum urartu. Next base: position 335,705,215 of record NC_141879.1, on the reverse strand, counting down.
TCCTCCACTACAAGAAATCTCGTCCCGAGATTTTAAGAGGTGGAGTAAGGTGGTTTACGAAATTCTAACGAATTTTCTTATTCTTGGTTGCTCTTCTCGAAGACGTTGATCCATTACCCTGATGTCTTCATTTCTGCATCATGGTGTCATTATGAAGTTGTCATCCTTTCTTCAGGAACTCTGTCGTACTTACGAAAGAATAAGGGGGGGTTGTATTCCGGGAGAATGGACCTCTTCAAGGTTGACTATCTGGTAGATAATAGCGGGGAAGGTGGCGGAAAGTAACTCTCGAATTGAAACTTAAGAAGATATCAAGAGCAAAGTAAGAAGGTACCATGAGAAGTTTCGGACGGGCAGGAAATTGTTCGACGTCTGAAACAACGCGTGAAAGGGGTCCAGAGCAACGAGATTAAGTATAGCATCTGATACAAGAATAGATCACTAGGAAGGGCCCCGTGAATTACATATGAAGTCAAGCACTAGGAATAGCTTTGACAACAGGGGTGTACAAGAGAGTCAAGTTTCGATCCCGTGGAACTATGGGTTATGGGCCCACCATGTGGGTTAAAAGTAGAAAGAGGGTGACATCTTGCACGGTTATGATAGCAAGGCATGTCAGAGGATAGACTGTCAGTTATGTCGGCAACAACATCGGTACCAAGGGCGAGGGGCAAAGAGAACCATTTTCCTGCTCGTTGAATGAGGCGGACCAATAGGTAAGGTTCTCATCCATCGGTGGTTACAGAATGTCATCAACAAAAGTAACAGGGTCTTACTGACACGGTTGTACACCAGGGTGTTTACATAAGCAGAAGAATATTACTGCTTAGATCATATAGATCACAAGAAAGGTTAAACAAAACAGTAGAAAGGAAAATGTGATTATTAGATTAAATAGAATAATGGAAAGGAAAATGTGTTTAAACACATATTTCAGGGGTATATCCTTCCCAAGGACAAGCAAATCATGATATCCATGATAGGATAGAAAGTAGAAACCCATTTAGGTAAGGGAAGGGAAATTTCATGACATTATCCATACAAAGGTGTTTGGATACTTGATATATAAAATTTAGCATTGCCTCAAATGTCCTTATTGAAGATCGGAGTACCACAGTCATGCCTCGAGATAGCATTGACATGGTCTTTAAGTAAAGGTCGGACTTTGGATACACAAAGGATCCATCAGGAACAACTTATAGAATAAGTCTTACAATTTCCTCAAGGAATAATGGCTAACCTTGCTAAAAAAGGGGGTATTATAACAATAGGTCCCCGGCCAGGTGTGCTAGGCATGACATCACCTTACCGGGTCATATAAAGACCAATGTTAGAACTCTTGGAATTATGTTCAAACCATCATATCTGACCCAAGATTCGGATCTAATTGGTGTCGGGATACCTCAGACTCGGGATGCCTGAGAAGAAAAGGTGCAACACCAATTAACAAGATGACATTGTAAGATTCTCGGGAAATGAACTATGGTAGAGAGTTCTGAAACAAGAGTTCATCATTAAGCCCAGGAGAGGATGAGGAGGTGGCTGATGGACTCAACGGCCATTCCTCCAGATTTCCAAAAAGAGGGGTTTCCACAATCATGTGAATAAGGAGACAACATTTGTCAGATCAAATGACATAATGGTGTATGCTTGAGGAAACCATACACAATTAAACATTGATTGAAAGGTGCACCCGAAATATGGGCTGGGTTACACGATCAATGTTAGAATGGTGACTTAATGAACAAAAGAATTAGAATGAAACTATCGACCATTCACTTCAAAGCAATAGGGTTGCTAGAAGTATTGAATTCACACATCAAAGTTCAATTGCCGGTATTCCGATTAGAAACAACACGGGGACCAAGAAATGAACGGAGATGGCGAGAAGTATTACTATAACAAGAATTCTTAAGAGGTGGAACATTCCTCGCAACATCCTTGACATAAAAGATGGTAATACTTGAAGGTAGAACATAATACAAGCTAGATAGCAAGTCACATCCACAACATGAACACTGTTGTGATGAAAGGAAGATAAGGATGTTGTTGATGGTAACTCAAATTACCAAGGGAAGAGGATGGCACTTATCATCATGAATTCGACCGATACCCTAGAAGGAGTAAAAATGTTGATGATGATCATGACATAATTGTCGAGCGACTTCATGAAGATATAATCGATCGGTGATGACATCAAGTCAAAGGAATGATGAAAGAGAATGGTTATTGGAACCACAGGTATGCCACAAACTCAAAATCAAGCTTGTTGTTCGAGGTGAAACGATAAGACAAGGAAGATCGACGTAAGCTTAGCTCATCATCAAAAGTTGTGCTTCAGGAATAAGGACCAGGTAGCACAGTTAAGCTTTAACATGACGATAATGATGTAGCCAATCGGCTGGGAATGACATCAGCGAGTAGAACTCACAAGTAATAAGGATTACCAAGAGATTCGAACCATAGAGCGGACTCAATTTAGTTATCAGTGTTTTGAGTGACAAACAACTCAGAACCCGAGGAAAATTGGAATCGGTGTGAATTAATAGTTGATGAAGAACTCACAAGAAGTTATGCAGTTCGATGATATTCTCGAGATACCAGAGGGTAAAATTCGAAGGTACACTACTGCAGGATGCTGCTAACGCGACACTACGATCAAAGACCCTTTGAGAAACTGTGTGCGATGCAATAATCGCAAACAGTGGTGTATGAAAACCGTCAAAATGTATAAAATGTTTGCGATGATGGATGCGTCAAACACGGTTCAGCTTTTAGTTGTGTGTGCGATGAAGGGCATATGGTTCAGTTCAATTAACTGTTTGCGATGAGGAGGAACAAAAGAAACGGGCAGCCAGATGAAGGCGTGTGCGATACATGGCATATGGTTCACTCGGATGAACTCTTTGTGATGAGGAAGGACAAAAGAAATGGGCAGCCAGATGAAGGTGTGTGCGATATACAACATACGGTTCACTCGGATGAACTGTTCGTGATTAGGCAACACAAAAGAAACGGTCAACCAGATCAAGGTGTGTGCGATATACGCATGCGGTTCACTCGGCCCTTGTCGTCAGTGTGTGACCTCTGTGGCAACCATTTGCTCCCCAGCGCCTCTTCATGTACCGTGGCAACCATCCACCGTCTCTTCGCCTTTCCCTCTTGATTTGGAACTGCTGCTGTGCACTAGCTCTTTCTCCCTCCTCCATTTGCTTTCACCCTTCCTTCTGCCATTAATTGTTCGATCATCTTCTCCATGGAGGGAACAGGCGGGAAACGACCCCGTTATTCTTGCCCCGATCTGAATGATGACGCGGTGGAGGAACTCATTGATCGGTGCGACGTCATCACCTCGGTTAGCATGGCAGGTTCGTTCAAGACCATTCTCGACTCAACTTATAACATCATTACAAGGAACCCAAGGGTCCTGGAGCGGTTTGATCTCCCCGATCTTCTTCGCCGTGACCCTGCTGACTGGCGCGGGGATGAGGGAAGCCTCGCCTTGTGTAAGTTGATGCCGCTTGATAATGATACGTATGATGTTAAGATGCCATCGCTTGAGGGCAAGGCTTGGGCAGGCGCAAATGGAGATTGGGTTGTTTATATTGGGTACAACTGTGAGTGGGAACTTGTGAATGTGTACAGTCGTCACCGGTTTCCACTTCCAAAAATCTCAGACGACTGCCCAGAGGTTGAGTACGCTGGTATTCTACGTGAGTTCAAATACGATCATGCTGACTGTCATCTACGGAAGATAGCAATTTGTCGAGTTCCCAACCGCTCTTGGGATTACACGAACTATGAAGTTGTTGCTATCTTCAACAACAACATGTTGCCGTCCTTACTTCCACGCCTCGATGGATATTGCTCAAAAATCAATTTCTGTACACGGATGAGTACTGTGATGCAATTCAATATGAGGGTCTTGTGTTTGCTTCCACCACTCGTGGCACTGTTTTTGCATGGAATCCTGATGCTTTCGGTACATTTATCTTCCATCGTAATTATAATTGTTTCATCCACATGCATGCGGCTTAGCTAGTTTCACTTTACTAATTAACCTTCTTGTGTTTCCAGGGTCCCGTGAACATTCCACCACCTATACTTGAATTTTTTTACGAGCATGTGGACGAGTAGGACCCATATACTCAGTGGCGCCTAGCAACTTATTCCGATGGATCACCTCTTCTTGTCTGTATACAGGGCACTACTGATGTTACTAAGGAAGCAGGTGTTGTCTCGCATGGTCGCACTCTTTGGACCTATTCCAACATCCGTTGCAGGGTATTCGGGATGGATACTTGTGTACTAGCGCCAACACCTTCTCCCTTGTTCAGTATTGAAAGTCTTGGAGGAAACTCGCTCTTCCTTGGACAAAACTATCCAATGATGGTGGAAGGCGATCCAGCTGCTGTTGACACAACGTTAGTACCATTTATGAGAAGCAACTATTTTTATACCTCAGACATTGCTATGCTTCCCTACCGTCCCAATATGGGTCCTGACATAGGCCGCTTCAGCCTCGATGATCAGTCCTGCATTGGTCTCGAGATTGACAGTATCTGGCCCTTCCCAGAGAATCACTTCTGGTTCAAAGCAAGCGTTTCCAATGCCGACGAGTGGTTGAGCTGAAGTTCATTTCATTGATTTGTTATTCGTTGTGTGAGAAAAACTTTACTGGAATGTTTTGTTGGAAATGATCTATAATACAACGTGTATCTTCGTTGTCGTTGTGGGTTGATGACTTGTTGTATGTAATCAATGGTACATTTGCATATGCGTCCATCAACTCACGCTTGCTAGTGGTGTCCATATGAACAGTTGATGAGGACATGACTACCTTGGATATGACCAAAAATATTGCATACATGCATATTTGTCAGGTAATTTCTAATGCAAACTATTCAATAATCTATTTATGTTATCCAGAACAAAAATACTTCACACTTTTGTGTTTTGTCTAATTGCAGGTGTATGGGACATTTGTAGAATCTACATATGAAGATAAGGGAAAAGAATAAGTTTAGGTTCTGTTCAAAAAGTCCTCTCACGTCACTTTTGGGTCAAGAGAAGATAGAGTCCAAGTCTCTCACGTTTTGAAATCAGATTCGGACTGCACAGACATACCTGACTCAAAATGCCAACAACGTTTTCATACGGACTCCGAATTGGGTGATTCTTTTTTTGTTGGAAACTAGATTTCGTGCTCTTTCCAACCCAATTGGATTCACCTTCAAATTCGTCCGGAGCGTTGAGTTATGGACGAAACAATCTGATGTTGCAACAGAATCCGAGTCAAACTACAAGCCCAAAGGTGTTGCATCACCTCCACTTGGGCCCATGAGCCTTGTACGACCTAGGGTTAGTTTTAGGCTGCCTTGGGACGTCCTCCCACCTCCTTGGCCGCCACCCCTTGCTCCTATATAAGTAGATCCATCTAGTAGCTTTTTCCTGGGGATTTGTTTAGTTAAAAGTTAGCCATTGCAACTTCGTGTACTTCGTTTGTGTCCAATGACCAGATCAAGACCGCTTACGGATCCCCACCTTTATCAATACTTCATCTATATTCGCAATATTCAGATTGCATTATCATATTCTTGCTTGTTCTTCGATTGCGTGCAGGAATAGACCTTCGTGGTCAGGCTGATCGTGCTTCCAGCATCGTCAGTAACCTCGGGAGATTGGTTTAGCGATTGCTAAGGCGCAACGTCGTGCACGTTTGTAGTCAGATTGTCAAAGTCGTCTCCACCAAATCGATAGTTATCATCTCATCGAAAGATCGGGACACCCTCGCCTCTATCAAGTGGTATCAGTTTTTAGGTTGCTCGGTGAGAATTTCCAGTTTTTCTTAGATTAGATTTATTTTCTTACCTATTGTCCAAGAAAAAGCCACAAAAAAGTTAGATCTTTCCATCCTTTGTCCAAGCCAGTCTGAGTCTTTGCAATTTCCTTTTCATTGTTTGCATAGTTGAATTATCGGTTGCATCGTCCTGTCGAGTTGCTGGTCTTAGTGTCTAGTTCGTTTAGAGTTTCGAGTTCTGTTCACATTAGTCACGCCGCCGCTGCATCGTCATCCCTTTCGCTGTCCACCACCCATCCATCAATCTCCTGCACGTGCTACCCACCGTTCATTGTCATAATCATAGTTGAGATCGTTCCCATCTTCGCTTGATCCAATCTACATCTTATCTAGTTTGTTTTGGAAAGAGGGAGAGAGAAAAAAAAGACAGAGAAAAAAACGAGAGAAAAAAGTAAAAAAAGTCAGAGAAAAAAAAGAGAAAGAAAAAAAGTGTGAGGAAAAAAAGAGAAAAAAGAGAGAAGAAAAAAAACAAAATTCGGATCTATCTAGACTCAATCTTGTAGTTGAATCCGGATTGGAATCTGTTTTGTGCACTGTTCAGTAAAACAGGCATAACTTTCTCATACGAAGTCCGTTTTGGCTCCGCGAGTACTCAAATAAAAGCTAGCGACGATCCACATCTAAATAGTTGCAAAAGCTAGTTCAGTATTTGGCAGCTCAAAATCGGCTTCTAAATAGGTCTTTTTGTCCTCCGAAGTTCACAAATACAGCTTATTCTAGTTTTTCAGGCCAGTTTTAGAATTTTTTTTTGACTCCTCATATCAACTCGGAATTGAGTGATTCCATTTGTGTTTGAAATCTTGAGTGAATACCATTTTTGAAAAATTATTAAAAAATTGGCACAAACTTTTCCATAGGAAAGTTGGAGACAAAGTTGTTGATGTATCCTACTTGGCTATTGTTTCACATAATTATCTTTACTGCCGTTGTGATCTTCACTTATATCTTGCTGTCCAGAGCTACTTAGTATCCTTCATTGATGCTAGTTGTGCTACGACGTGACCTCATTAGTGTTCTAGGCTCGCGTCTCTAGTTCGGTCTAGCCTAGGACCAGCACAGTACCGTCGTTGAGCGTTTATTCAACATTGCATCTCTGAATTGATTATTGCTAATCTTTTGCTACCATATATAGCCAACCCAGCTCGACATATTTTTACACCGTGTATATGTACGTTCCCCTAGCAATCGATTTACACAATCTTCGGAGTTATTTGACACTGCTGGTTTCCTGTCACCACCTGCCGCATGGTAAGAACTTGTAAGATATTGATATTTGCTTTACTGTGAGCATTTTACAACCACATCCTAGTAGTTCATAGGAACATTATCATCGAATTTTGTTTCTTGTTTCTACTAATCATGACAGGTTCCGGAGATAGAAGTTCTTGGACGACGAACACATCTTCACCATCACGAGAGTTGGGACAACACACACAAGCACATGGCCAGGTTATCTTTTTACCGTCATTTGAGGGTAGATTTAATCCTACTATTTATCTAGCTTGGGAGCTTGAAGTAGAACAAGTTTTCAGTCACCATGACTTTTCTGAACTTGAGCGAGTGTGAGCTGCCACTAGAGCATTTACTGGTTTTGGTTCTGTTTGGTGGAGTGTGCATTGTAAGAAAAACATTGATAACCAACCCACAACTTGGAAAGATTTGAAATATGTAATGAGACAACAATTTTTCCCTCCTTACTATCGTCGTGAATTGCTTCGCAAATTTGGACAATTTAAACAAGGCAACAACACTGTTCATGCTTACTACCAAGAGTTCAAATCTTATATGCATCATTGTGACATAGAAGAATCTGAGGATGATACAATGAATAGATTTTTTGGTGGTTTGAACCATGATATTCAGGCAAGATTTCAGTATATTCCTTGTTGAATTACTGGTATGTTTGTCCGTGCTTGTACCTTTGAGAGACATATACAGGAGGATGCATTGGGTGACTACAACAACTACTATTCCAGTTCATGCTCACCACCGCTGGTTGGTTACTCCACTATTGCACCTACTAGAGCAGCCCCACCTCGGATTGTGAGCATGATATCATCTCAAGAGTATGGTACATTGTCAACGTCCATACCTACATCAGCTACATCTCTGCGACAAGGTAACAGTAAAGGTATTGATGATATAACTTCAAGAATGATGCATGCCTAGTTAACTTGAATGCATCATGTGTTGAGTTACCTGTTAATTTGAGCACACCACCTATTTTAGAGACTCTTGTTACTGTCATGAATGCGTCATGTGATCAAACAACTGAAATATCAACAATTTTGAGTGCACGCATTGAATTAACTGTTGATGCAAAAGAACCAATGTTTAATCATTTTGATATGACCTCTAATCTTGATGATGGTTCTGTGTCCCATGACTTATTGCATCTTTGCTTATTTAAGCATGTTGTAGCATGTAAATTTGATGCAAGTAAGGTTTATTCATCGAAGTTAGGATGGTTTAATGATGAACATTGCCAATCTTTTGAAATGAATAAGAGCTTCACTTATATGTGCAAACTGAGTTGCAATATTTTCATGCCTTCTACTTCTTGTGATAATTTTTTTGGCTTTAGATTTTATGAACAATGAAAGTTACTCATGTATACATGTGTCATATGTGCAAAAATCAAAGAAAGTTAAAATGGATGACATATACATATACAACATGTACACCTTGTCTTTTTTGTTAGCCACATTTCAGATTAAGCAACACTGAGGACGGCTTTATTTTCAAGAAGGGGAGAATCATGAGGACATGACTACCTTGAATACGACCAAAAATATTGCATACATGCATATTTGTCAGGTGATTTCTAATGCAAACTATTCAATAATCTATTTATGTTATCCAGAACAAAAATACTTCACACACTTTTGTGTTTTGTCTAATTGCAGGTGTATGGGACATTTGTACAATCTACATATGAAGATAAGGGAAAATAAGAAGTTTAGGTTCTGTTCAAAAAGTCCTCTCACGTCACTTTTGGGCCAAGAGAAGATAGAGTCCAAGTCTCTCACGTTTTGAAATCAGATTCGGACTGCACAGACATACCTGACTCAAAACGCCAACAACTTTTTCATACGGACTCCAAATTGGGTGATTCTTTTTTGTTGGAAACTAGATTTCGTGCTCTTTCCAACCCAATTGGATTCACCTTCAAATTCGTCCGGAGCGTTGAGTTATGGACAAAATAATCTGATGTTGCAGCAGAATCTGAGTCAAACTACAAGCCCAAAGGTGTTGCATCACCTCCACTTGGGCCCATGAGCCTTGTACGACCTAGGGTTAGTTTTAGGCTTCCTTGGGACGTCCTCCCACCTCCTTGGCCGCCACCCCTTGCTCCTATATAAGTAGATCCATCTAGTAGCTTTTTCCTAGGGATTTGTTTAGTTAAAAGTTAGCCATTGCAACTTCGTGTACTTCGTTTGTGTCCAACGACCAGACCAAGACCGCTTACGGATCCCCACCTTTATCAATACTTCATCTATATTCAAAATATTCAGATTGCATTATCATATTCTTGCTTGTTCTTCGATTGGGTGCAGGAATAGACCTTCGTGGTCAGGCTGATCGTGCTTCCAGCATCGTCAGTAACCTCAGGAGATTGATTTAGCGATTGCTAAGGCGCAACGTCGTGCATGTTTGTAGTCAGATTGTCAAAGCCGTCTCCACCAAATCGATAGTTATCATCTCATCGAAAGATTGGGACACCATCGCCTCTATCAATAGTGCTAGTGATTTTAGTTGCAAAAAAAGTTAGTGCTAGTAATTTGTAGCTGCATATTTTGACAAATCATAGTGTTACAAGGTTGACAAATGGCAATGTTACTAGATAAACAAATGTCAATCTTTCCAGTTTGACAAATGGCAACATACCCAAAATGACAGATATGCAAATCTTACCCAATTGTTTGTACGTGCTTGCACACGGGTCATGCAAAACAACCGTTTGCGTTGAAGCGATGCAGAAATCCTGCTCGGCACATTTTCCCTTGGCTTGTTGGGGAAGCTGTCGGTTTGCATACGGGTGTTCTAACTAAAACATTTGCGATGAGTGTTTTATATTTAAAAAACCACTGGCATTTTTTCAAAAGAAAATCATTTGATAAGTCTATACATTAAGAGAGAAAAACGCAAGTTCGTTCAAACCATATATTTCATTCAGTCACACTGCGAATTTATATTCATATGATCGAGAATTTGAGATACAGTATTAAACCCCCCAAAAAACTATTTCCAGCGGCGACGGAGGCGGCGTGCCGCGCCATCGTTGTCGTCCTCCGGGACGCCATTGTTGAAGTCTTCAAGGCAGCACAAAATGTTCTTCACTTGTAAATCAAACATCATGTCGTCGCGCGATCGACCGGCAGGGCGTGGGAGGACGACAACTGGCGCCGCTGAGAGGTAGCGGTCGACGGCAGCATCCCATTCCGCTGAGGGGGGCGCGCTCACAGGCATGGGCACGGGCGTGGCAGCTGCAGCCAAACGCACGGGGACCGGCACCGCGGTGGGTGGAGGGGCGCGCACGGGCATGGCGGGTGCAGCCAAACGCACGGGGGCCGGTGACACGATGGGTGGAGGGGCGCACACGGGCACTGGCACAGGCACTGGCGCTGGCATGTACAGGAGCTCACGCGGGGTCCGCGGACACCTCGCTGACGCCCTCGGCTTCCAGCTCTGCGATAGTGCTCATCGACCAGCCCGTCAATGCTATGGGGATGGTCGTTGGCACGGGCGCGGGGACGGGAGATGGGACGGGAGCGGGGGCAGCAACCGCCGCGGCCAGCTCATTCTGGCTCATGTCAATGAGGTCTCATTCCTCCTTATTTTCTATCTCCTCCGGCTCGGAGTCGAGTTCACCAAACTTTAAGACTAGTGGCAGATGATCATTCTACGCCATGGCGTTGGTGGAGGTCTGCGGGAGGGAGGGGAATGGGAGGCGAACAGTAAGTCTGACAGTATTAAACAGCGACTCGGGCGCCATTAATGGAGAGGAAGGCGGGCGGCCATGGAAGTCAAAGGGCCCCCTTTCCTAGTGAGCCTGCGCAGCATACATCTCGCATGCTTCCCGGTGAGCCTGCACATTGGAGGACAACTTGCATGCCTCTTGGTCAGCCTACGCACCGGACTACGCTCGCACGCCTCCCGTTCAGTCAAGGTCAAGCAGCTGTCTGCACGGCACCTCCTACAACCATTAAAACCAAGACACGTGGCGTCACGTGAATGGTTAACAGAACGCACATGGTTTGAATTATACAAACATTTGAGATATTAAAGTGGCAGCTATTTTTTCGAAATGCCTTTGTTGGCTGTCATTATTCGAGTGCGCCTTCTCCCAAAATGGACACAAAAAATGCCACAACATGTTGGGTGCCATTCCATGATAGCATGCCGAGTTTCATGAATTTCAGACGAGTTTTGGATTTACTAGAATTTGAAAACTAGGCATCTCAATGTTTTGCTGGCAATCAACTGTGCCCTGGTGTTTGGAATTCATTCCCATTTCTTGCATGGGACCTAAGCATGCACCCAAGGACATAGATTTGATTTTTCAACCAATTTATATGCACTGGAGCATGTGCATGTAGTTCAAATTTGAATTATGCACATAAATGCATTGAAAACTCAGTTAATGCATAAAAATGTCCAAACAAACCCCGAAAAATCCCAAAAATTGACACAACACTCCTGTTGTTCTATGTTGACACGAGAAAATTTTTGAAAGCAATAAGAGGCAATGGATATCGTTTCGTCCCCAAAGGTGGGACGTTCCCTACCGAAACCATCATTCTTGTTGTGAGAAGCTCTGGTTTGTGAGAAGCATATACCCGAACCTACCCCAAATGGGATAAATTTTTTAACATGGCATGTTGATGCCGCTCCATGATAGCTTGCCAAGTTTCATGAATTTCAGACGAGTTTTGGATTTACTAGAATTTAAAAACCATGCATCTCAATGTTTTACCGGCAATCAACAGTGCCCTGGTGTTTGAATTTCATTCGCATCTCTTGCATGGGACCTAGAAATTCAGGCAAGGACACAGATTAGATTTTTCAACCAACCTTAGTGCATTGGAGCATGTGCTTGTAGTTCAAATTTGAATTATGCACAGAAAATGCCTAGAAAACCCAGTTAATGCCTAAAAATGTCCAAACGAACCCCAAAAAATCACAAAAATTGACACAACACTCCTGTTGTTCTATGTTGACACTAGAATTTTTTTGAAAGCAATAAGAGGCAATGGGTATCATTTCGTCCCCAAAGGTGGGACGTTTCCTATCGAAACCATCATGCTCGTTGTGAGAAGCTCTGGTGTCGGTGTCAAAACCGGCGGATCTCGGGTAGGGGGTCCTGAACTGTGTGTCTAAGTCGGATGGTAACAGGAGGCATGGGACATGATGTTTTACCTAGGTTCGGGCCCTCTTGATGGAGGTAAAACCCTACGTCCTGCTTGATTTATTCTTGATGATATGAGTATTACAGGAGTTGATCTACCACGAGATTGGAGAGGCTAAATCCTAGGAGCTAGCCTATGGTATGATTGTATGTTGTCCTACGGACTAAAACCCTCCGGTTTATATAGACACCGGAAGGGGTTAGGGTTACACAAGGTCGGTTCCAAAGGAGGAGATATCCATATCCGTACTGCCTAGCTTGGCTTCCACGCCAAGTAGAGTCCCATCCGGACACGAGACGAAGTCTTCAATCTTGTATCTTCATAGTCCAACAGTCCGGTCAATGGATATAGTCCGGCTGTCCGGAGACCCCCTAATCCAGGACTCCCTCAGTAGCCCCTGAACCAGGCTTCAATGACGATGAGTCCGACGCGCAGTGTTGTCTTCGGCATTGTAAGGCGGGTTCCTTCTTCGGATACACCACAAAAGAGTTCGAATAAAAGGATAGTGTCCGACCCTGCAAAATAAGTTCCACATACCACTGTAGGGAGAATAATATTTCCACAAATCTAATCTGCTGACACGTTTTGGCAACATGACATCATGCCATGGCGCGATGATCATTCGAACCGTTTTTCTTTAAATAGCCCCGCACATAACGCGAGGCAGTTTCTTGACACGTTTTGTCAAAGCAGAGATTGTGTCCCCCTTATTACGGGATTCTCATAAATACGGGCGTGGGTAACCCAACTGTGCCATCAATTACGGCGCTTGAGGGATAAGCGAGTTTTACCAGGCTAGTGGGGGCACATAGTTTCGGCCGCCCTTATAAAGGGATAAGGTTTAACCTTTTTCTACCCACTCCTTCTTCCTCCTTGCTCATCCGTCCTTGCGCACTCGAGCTCCAACGCCCAAGTCCACATCCTTCTCCTCAACCTTCTCCAAACATGTCCGGAGCGGGAGGCAAGTGGATGGCTTCCTCCGTCACGGAGGGACACATCAAAAATTTGCGCGAAGCCGGATACTTAACCGCGAATATCGCGCATCGGCTGCCCGCCGCGGGGCAGATCGTCCCCACCCCGGAACCTCACGAGAGGGTAGTCTTCCTCCACCACTTCCTCCGTGGACTGGGGTTTCCCCTCCATCCATTCGTCTGTGGTCTTATGTTCTACTACGGGCTGGACTTTCATGATCTAGCCCCCAACTTCATCCTCAACATTTCGGCGTTCATCGTCGTGTGTGAGGCTTTCCTCTGCATCCGGCCCCACTTCAGCCTGTGGCTGAAGACGTTCAATATCAAGCCGAAGGTGGTGGGAGGCCAACAAGCAGAATGCGGCGGAGCCATGGTGGGCAAGATGACCAATGTTATATGGCTTGAAGACTCCTTCATGGAGACCATAAAGGGGTGGCAATCGACATGGTTCTACATCACCGAGCCACGCGACACCAACTGGGTGGTGGCCCCCGAGTTTCGATCCAGAATCCCCACGCAGCTCACCTCCTGGAAAGAGAAGGGCCTATCCTGGGGTTCATCAGTGGAGCTGGACGGACTCCAGTAATGTATCCAAAATATGGCAAGCAAGAAGCTCAAGCTTGTCAACATAGTCCAGGTCATGCTCTTCCGCCGGATCCTCCCGTGTCAACAATGGGATTTCAACTTGTGGGAGTTCGACCCGGCCTAGCACTAGACTCTGAGAGAGCTCTACGACATGACGCACAAGGACGTCTGGAGGGTGCTGTTCAAGGGTGCCGAGGTCCCTCCCTCTCTCACTGAGGACCGTGGGCTAAGCGCGAAGCGCCCTGCGAATCCGGTAAGTTTTGTACATCTGGTAGGATTTTCACTTCCCATAGCTTAACCACGCGCGGGGTCTGAGCTCCCATGCCTTTGACAGGACTGGGTGGGGGCATCGGAGAAGATCGACTGTCCGGCCCCTCTGCCCGAAGACATTGCGGACGCTCTCCTGACGGAGATGCTGACTCCGGCTCCTTACAAGGTGCCGGAGAAGACCAAGAAGAAGGCCAAGGGAACCCGAAAGAGTTCCTGGCGCCAGGTGATATCGGGCTCATCGTCCGATGACTCCGCGACGCACTCCTCCCCCGAAGACGAGGAGGAAGATGAAGATGCTCCCCCTTCAGTCGGGGGAGACAAGAAAAGGAAGGCCGCCCCGGCCGGGGGGCCGAAGGGTCCAAGAAGGGGAGGACCCTCCTTCCAGACTACTCCACCACCGCCGCCGAAGGCGAAGACGAGTGGCTACTCAGGGCCAAGCCCCTGGCGAAGTCGTAAGTATTCGGATACCAGAGTAAATCATAGCATAACTTTGTTGCACTACTTCTCCTAACACCAAATATGACTATGCAGACCGCCCCAAGCCCGTATCGACGTATCTTCGTCGGGCGGCACCTTGGACTCGTCGGATATGGATAGCGATCCACTTCCGACCGCCACCTCCCCTTGCCCTACGGACAATGCCGAGATATTGTCTCAAGAGGCACCGGGTCGAGGGGAGACAATCCCGGAGGCGCCTCAAGGCGACCTTCCGGACTCCGGGAGCAGAGGGAGTAAGGCTCCCGAGGGCTCCGAGTTCGGCCCTCAACCGAACACCGCGCCGGAACCTCCAGTGGTTCTGGACTCAGGCAGGCGGCCTCCTTCCAAAAGGGGCAAGACGCCTGTGCCGGTGACCTCTGTCCTTCCAGAGGCACTGGATAATCAGCTGGGAGCGCTTCGCAGCGCTTCCATCGACGAAGAGCACCGCACTAATATGAGTGCAGTGATCCAGAAGGTTCAATCCGCCAAGAGCGGACTAACTGAAGCCTGTGCCAGCCTTCTAACAGGCTTTGAGGTAAGTATTTTAAATATAGGAAAAATATTACCGCATAGACAGTAGCCCCTGATGCTCTGTTTGGTGTTCAAAAAGAAAAACCGAATAGAGGATCAACTGATATCTGCAGGAGTCTAATATAAGTATGTCTATATGCGTATGCAGGCTTCGCTACTGACCTCTGCCGCACTGACTGCGGAGGTCGCCGTACTGAAGCAGGACCTCGAAGGGTCCAAGAAAGAGCTCGGCCTTGCCAAGAGGCAGCTCGAGGAGAACAAAGGTAAGTAATACATAGTCTATAGATATGTATATATACAAAAGGGATGCGATTGCAAAATGACAGGATCATCTTTAATTTGCAAGGGGCCACAACCGAAGTGGCAACCCTGAAGCAAGCGCTACCCGAGGCCGAAAACAAAGCGGCCCAGGAGCGCACCGAGCGGGAAAATAAGAGGCACGGGTGGGCGAGGTGCAGCAAGAGCTCCACGCTCTTGTGACGAAGCACGAGGCGTTGGATCTTGACTTGAAGACGCGAGAGTCCGAGCTTGCCGCGGCCCTTGAGAGTGCAAAGAGTGGCAAGGCCGAAGCCCAAAAGGCCCTCCAGGAGATTGATGCGATGAAGAAGATAGCGGCGGGTAAGGCATTCTATATGCAAAGCAAGCATGTGAAAGTAAATTACTTGTTACTTACCCGAATCCGGAGCTCTCCAGGAGCATTCGTAGATTTGCCCCGCAGCGTGTCGGATGCCGCACAGTTTTACCAGGCCGAGGAGGGAAGCTCAACGGAGAAGCTGTTCTGGTCTCAGTATACTGGGACCGAACACCCGATGCCTTTGAGCGACCAGCTGAAGCAACTGGTCGAGCTGCACAAGGCGGCCGAACAGGCCATGAAGGGCTTTATAGTTCGGATGTGGCCTGGCGACGCCCTTCCCAACAACTACTTCGGCCTGGTGAGGCGGCTTGTGGATGCCTGCCCACGGCTGGAAGTCATCAAGCGGTCCCTCTGCATCAAAGGTGCACGTCGGGCTTTCGCCCGTGCGAAGGTGCACTGGGCCAAGATGGACGCCGTGAAGCTGGTGAAGGAAGGGCCGCCGCAGGGCAAGGAGCATCGCCACCCCAAGATGTACTATGAGGGTGTCCTGAAGGGTGCCCGTCTTGTAGCGGACGAGTGTGCGAAAGATGTAATATTTGAATAACTTGCCCATGTAATCCTGTATTATGAAAACTTGTTCATATGCTCTATGCAACGCTTGTTTGAATTTAAAATATTGCCTTCTGGTCGGCTGTTTATCAAATCTGAGAGATGGCTAGTCGTCGGCTTCTGCCCCCACGCCACGAGTGCTGGGGTGTTCGGGATAACCCTGAGCACTCTTGTTCCCATTTTTGGGTCCTTCGAGGGAGGTGCTCAGCACAACGAACAAGGCAATCAGACTATAATGTTTATCACTCTCACTTAGCCATAAAATTCTCTAATTTTAAATTTCGGTGAAGCCCCTAGTATTCGGAAGGCTGATTTCGGGGCGCTATACACGCCTTAAGCCGGACAGGGCCGACTCCTCGCTCTAAGAGGCATCAGTCTTTAGGGACTTGAAACCTCTCGAACAGCGACCAGTCTCTCGCCTTATCATGACAGTCAGTTTTAGCTTTCTCTACTGAGGTGCTTAGCCCAGCAGAACCGGGGCACAATCGCAGTAGTTCTCCCAGTGCTACCTTAGCTGATATAGCGGAACTTAAGGCACCAAAACATGGGAGCCGGGCAAACCCAACTATTGACCCAAGACATGATTCAGAGTTGATGCATATAGTGCTATCAGTTCGGGGTGCCGCACTGTCGAAAGTGTTCGGACTTCTAACGCCGTATTATGGGGTATGCCTAAGCCCCTAGCGTATTGGCCGTACCAGAGTGTATGGGTGCTAGATGTCATGAATGAACATATATATATAAAGGAAGAATGCAATAATAGTCTTAATGCTATGCCTTGTTTATTCAGAAAGGTGTGTTAAAGCAGAATGATACAAGTAGTGCGATAAGCAAAAAGTAGGACTGTTTGACATGTCCCTTACAAGGGCAAGCTGAGGAATAGTATTAAAGCAAATATTTCACTCGTTATCGTAATCCACCTGGGAGTTCCGTGGTGTGATGTAGCTTTCTGCCTCCTTGGTTGCTGCATCATGTGTTCGGCAATCATGCTGCCGGACAGGGTTTCCAGAGATTAAAGTCCTGAAAGAGAAAAATAACAAAGCGGGAAGCCCCTAGTGCGGTTTAAGCCGCGTCTTGGAGTGTGCCGTAGTCGTGCCCCCATCCCCACCTGTGCCCATGGTATTTTTAATGCGTAATTATGTACGCGTGGCACGGATTTCGCCGTTTGGCTGGGACCGGGGTGGGGGCTGCATTGCTATGCGAGCTTGGAATGTGCCAGGCGGTCCTGTTGCCGATTACTCCGGGTGTGCTTGAAGGTGTCCGGGTTCTTAATCGCCGAACTAGTGGATTGCCTTAAGAGGCTGCTTTGCGCTTCTGCTGCGAGGGCCGCAGTGTGCTCCTCCGTGCGGAGAGAGCGCTTTGTGTTTCCATTGACTGTGATGACACCCCGATGTCCTGGCATCTTGAGCTTGAGATATGCATAATGCGGTACCGCATTGAATCTCGCAAATGCGGTTCGCCCGAGCAGTGCATGGTAGCCACTGCGGAACAGGACTATGTCGAAGATTAACTCTTTGCTTCGGAAGTTATACGGAGATCCGAAGACCACTTCCAGTGTGACTGAGCCTGTGCAATGGGCCTCTACACCTCGTATGACGCCTTTAAAGGTCGTTTTTGTGGGTTTGATCCTTGAGGGGTCTATACCCATTTTGCGCACTGTGTCTTGATAAAGCAGGTTCAGGCTGCTGCCGCCATCCATAAGGACTCGAGTGAGGTGAAATCCGTCAATGATTGGGTTTAGGACCAATGCGGCGAATCCGCCATGACGGATACTTGTGGGGTGGTCCCTGCGGTCGAAGGTGATCGGACAGGAGGACCATGGGTTGAAATTTGGGGCGACTGGCTCCAACGCATATATGTCCCTGAGCGCACACTTCCGCTCCCTCTTGGGGATGTGGGTTGCGTATATCATGTTCACCGTCCGCACTTGTGGGGGGAACCTCTTCTGTCCTCTGGTGTTCGGCTGCCGGGGCTCCTCCTCCTCCTCATCGCTATGTGACCCCTTATCTTTGTTTTCGGCATTTAACTTGCCGGCCTGCTTGAACACCCAACAATCCCTGTTGGTGTGGTTGGCTGGCTTGTCGGGGGTGCCGTGTATTTGGCACGAGCGATCAAGCATACGGTCCAAACTGGACGAGCCCGGAGTGCTTCTTTTGAATGGCCTTTTCCGCTGACCGGGTTTAGAGCCTTTGAATCCGGCATTGACTGCCGTATCCTCGGTATTGTCGTTGTTAATGCGGTGCTTATGTTTGTTGTGACGTGACCTGCTGTTGCCGTCCTTGGTATCGGAAGTACCATGGTTCTTTGATATGTTATTGCTGCGAGCCAACCAGCTGTCCTCTCCCGCACAAAAGCGGGTCATGAGTGTCGTGAGGGCTGCCATAGATTTCAGCTTTTCCTGGCCAAGGTGCCGGGCGAGCCATTCGTCGCGGATGTTGTGTTTAAAAGCCGCTAGGGCCTCTACATCCGGACAGTCGACGATTTGATTTTTCTTTGTTAGGAACCGTGTCCAGAATTGCCTGGCCGATTCCTTTGGCTGCTGAATTATGTGGCTCAAGTCATCGGCATCTGGTGGTCGCACATAAGTGCCCTGAAAGTTATCGAGGAATGCGACCCCCAGATCTTCCCAACAGCCAATGGACTCTGCTGGCAAGCTGTTGAGCCAATGCCGAGCTGGTCCTTTGAGTTTGAGTGGGAGGTATTTGATGGCGTGTAGGTCATCACCGCGGGCGATGTGGATGTGCAGGAGGAAATCCTCGATCCATACCGCAGGATCTGTTGTGCCGTTGTATGATTCTATATTTACGGGTTTGAAACCCTCTGGGATTTGATGATCCATTACTTCGTCTGTGAAGCATAAGGGGTGTGCGGAGCCTCTGTACTGGGCTATATCGCGACGCAGCTCAAATGAGTCTTGCCCGCTGTGTTCGGCCCGGCCAGACTTACTTTTACTGTATCCGGCGTGACGATTATCGTCTCGCACAGTGGCGCGCCCTCGTGATCCGTAGATCGATCTTGCGTGTTTTGCTTTGTCCTCCAATACGTCTCGCAGGTCTGGTGTATTTCCCCATGCCTTTTTATTTGAATGGCGTCAGGGTGCGGGCTGAGCTTTTGGCTGGAATGCCTCTCTGTCGCGACCACGAGGTGGCCGATCAGCCGCGTCATACGCCAGGGATGTAGGTTTCAGTGCTTCCTCCTCCAGTCGGGGTAGCAACCTGCACTTTGGGTAACTCTTGGAGGGGCGTTCGAGTTTATATTCCTTGGCCGCCAGGACTTCAGTCCATCTGTCAGCTAGCAAATCTTGATCAGCTTGAAGTTGCTGCTGCTTTTTCTTAAGGCTATTTGCCGTGGCTATAAGCCGGCGCTTGAAGCACTCTTATTCGACGGGATCCTTTGGCACGACGAATTCGTCATCGTCGAGGCTTGCCTCGTCTTCGGAGGGAGGCATGTAATTATCATCCTCCACCTCTCCATCTGCCGCTCCCTCGGGAGGGCTAGCTTCTCCATCCTCCTGCTCTAAATCTTGCTGGAGGGGATTGTTGTTGCCTTCGGCACTGTCCGAAGAGCTATTATCTCCGGTGCCGGTATCACCGCTTCTGCCTTGGCGGGACTTAGAGCGGCGCCGCTGATGCCTGCGCTTGGGTTGCTTCTTGGAGGGGTCATCCTCCGCTGTCCCGTCGCCATTGCCTTCTTTGGGTGTGTCCACCATGTACATGTCATATGATGAGGTGGCTGTCTAGTGCCCTGTGGGTAGTGGTTCCTCTTCGCCTCCCGCATCGTCATCCATACCGTCGATGTCTTCGGAGTCGAAGTCGAGCATGTCAGTTAAGTCATCGACAGTGGCTACTAAGTGGGTGGTGGGTGGGCGGCAAATTTCTTCGTCATCCGCATCCCAATCCTGCCGGACGTAATTCGGCCAGGACTCTCCTGACAAGGAGAGAGACCTTAATGAGTTCAATATGTCGCGAAAGGGCGAGTGCTGAAAAATATCCGCGGAGGTAAACTCCATGATCGGCGCCCAATCGGATTCGACAAGAACGGGCGCAGGCGGTTCGGAGTCCGTGGCCGGAGAAGGATCCGGCAGTTTGGCAACACGACTCTCGTGAAGGGTAAGGTCGATATTTGGCTCGATCGCCGCAGAGGATATGGCCTCCGTGGCGGGGTCTATCCACCTGTCCATGGATGGCGCAACAGGCTCCGAATTGAGGGTCAGAGCGGCTTCCAGTGTGATTTCTTGAACATTGTACGATGGTAGAGCTAAATCGTACTCATCGTGACCACGTGGCGCACAAGGCAGGGGCTCGAATCCGTCGAAGATCAAGTCTCCGCGGATATCGGCCGTGTAGTTTAAGCTTCCAAACCTGACCTGGTGGCCAGGGGCGTAACTTTTGATCTGCTCCAGATGGCCAAGCGAGTTGGCCCACAGTGCGAAGCCGCCAAACACAAAGATCTGTCCGAGGAGAAAAGTCTCCCCCAGGACTGCATCGCTATCGATGATCGTAGGAGCCATCAAGCCTAACGGCGACGACACAGAGGAACTCTCAATGAAAGCACCAATGTCGGTGTCAAAACCGACGGATCTCGGGTAGGGGGTCCCGAACTGTGCGTCTAAGGTGGATGGTAACAGGAGGCAGGGGACACGATGTTTTACCCAGGTTCGGGCCCTCTTGATGGAGGTAAAACCCTACATCCTGCTTGATTTATTCTTGATGATATGAGTATTACAAGAGTTGATCTATCACAAGATCGGAGAGGATAAACCCTAGGAGCTAGCCTATGGTATGATTGTATGTTGTCCTACGGACTAAAACCCTCCGGTTTATATAGACACCGGAAGGGGTTAGGGTTACACAAGGTCGGTTACAAAGGAGGAGATATCCATATCCGTACTGCCTAGCTTGCCTTCTACGCCAAGTAGAGTCCCATCCAGACACGAGACGAAGTCTTCAATCTTGTATCTTCATAGTCCAACAGTCCGGTCAATGGATATAGTCCGGCTGTCCGGAGACCCCCTAATCCAGGACTCCCTCATCTGGTTTGTGAGAAGCTTATACCCAAACCTGCCCCAAATGGGACAAATTTTTTAACACGGCATGTTGAGGCCGCTCCATGATAGCATGCCAAATTTCATGAATTTCAGACGAGTTTTGGATTTACTAGAATTTAAAAACCAGGCATCTCAATGTTTTGCTGGCAATCAACAGTGCCCTGGTGTTTGAATTTCATTCCCATCTCTTGCATGGGACCTAGAAATTCACCCAAGGACACACATGTGATTTTTTAACCAACTTTAGTGCATTGGAGCATGTTCTTGTAGTTCAAATTTGAATTATGCACATAAAATGCCTAGAAAACCCAGTTAATGGCTAAAAATGTGCAAACGAAGCTCAAAAATCACAAAAATTGACACAACACTCATGTTGTTCTATGTTGACACTAGAATTTTTTGAAAGCAATAAGAGGCAATGGATATCGTTTCGTCCCCAAAGGTGGGATGTTCCCTATCGAAACCATCATGCTTGTTGTGAGAAGCTCTGGTTTGTGAGAAGCTTATACCCGAACCTGCCCCAAATGGGAAAAATTTCTTACCACGTCATGTTGATGCCGCTCCATGATAGCATGCCAAGTTTCATGAATTTCAGACGAGTTTTGGATTTACTAGAATTTAAAAACCTGGCATCTCAATGTTTTGCAGGCAATCAACAGTGCCCTAGTGTTTGAATTTCATTCCCATCTCTTGCATGGGACCTAGAAATTCACCAAAGGACACAAATGTGATTTTTCAACCAACTTTAGTGCATTGGAGCATGTTCTTGTAGTTCAAATTTGAATTATGCACATAAAATGCCTAGAAAACCCAGTTAATGTATAAAAAGGCCAAACAAACCCCAAAAATTCCAAGATTAAACACACCACTCCTGTTGTTCTATGTTGACACTAGAAATTTTTTGAAAGGAATAAGAGGCAACAATATCGTTTCGTCCCCAAATGTGGGACGTTCCCTACCGAAACCATCATGCTTGTTGTGAGAACCTCTGGTTTGTGAGAAGCATATACCCGAACCTACCCCAAATGGGACAAATTTTTTAACACGGCATGTTGATGCCGCTCCATGATAGCATGCCAAGTTTCATCAATTTCAAACGAGTTTTGGATTTACTAGAATTTAAAAACTATGCATCTCAATGTTTTGCCGACAATCAACAGTGCCCTGGTGTTTGAATTTCATTCGCATCTCTTGCATGGGACCTAGAAATTCACCCAAGGACACAAACTAGATTTTTCAACCAACCTTAGTGCGTTGGAGCATGTGCTTGTAGTTCAAATTTGAATTATGCACATAAAATGCCTAGAAAACCTAGTTAATGCCAAAAATGTCCAAACGAACCCCGAAAAATCACAAAAATTGACACAACACTCTTGTTGTTCTATGTTGACACTAGAAATTTTTTGAAAGAAAGAAGAGGCAATGGACATCGTTTCGTCCCCAAAGGTGGGACGTTCCCTATCGAAACCATCATGCTTGTTGTGAGAAGCTCTGGTTTGTGAGAAGCTTATACCCGAACCTGCCCCAAATGGGACAAATTTTTACCATGGCATGTTGTTGACGCTCCATGATAGCATGCCAAGTTTCATGAATTTCAGACGAGTTTTGGATTTACTAGAATTTAAAAACTAGGCATCTCAACGTTTTGCCGGCAATCAACAATGCCCTTGTGTTTGAATTTCATTCCCATCTCTTGCATGGGACCTAGAAATTCACCCAAGGACACACATGTGATTTATCAACCAACTTTAGTGCATTGGAGCATGTTCTTGTAGTTCACATTTGAATTATGCACATAAAATGCCTTGAAAACCCAGTTAATGTATAAAAAAGGCCAAACGAACCCCGAAAATTCCAAGATTAAACACAACACTCCTGTTGTTCTATGTTGACACTAGAAATTTTTTGAGAGCAATAAGAGGCAACGGATATCATCCCGTCCCCAAAGGTCGTACGTCCCCTATCGAAATGATCATGCTTGTTGTGAGAAGCTCTGGTTTGTGAGAAGCTTATACCCGAACCTGCCCCAAATGGGACAAATTTTTTACCACGGCATGTTGATGCCGCTCCATGATAGCATGCCAAGTTTCATGAATTTCAAAAGAGTTTTGGATTTACTAGAATTTAAAAACCAGGCATGTTAGGACCACGATTCCAAGTCACATCGATCTAGCCGGTAACACCTCATATCACTTTGCGGCCTCACGCACGGTATTCCTACGAGTGTCGCCTTACCATGGCCCGGGACCGTTTGCGCCTTTTGGCTCATGTATATGATAGTGTCGCTAGCATCCATATGACAGAGAACCCGGGCCGACATGACTAGTCGTGAACCCAAAGTGGCACTAACTTACGGGTACAGGCATAAATGAATCAACATCGAGCATGTCGGTCAGCAGCGTGCGAATCCGGGCTGTAGCACTGGGCTAACAGGACTCCGGTGAACCGGGCGGTAGCAGGCTAGGCAGGACTCCGGATGTCACCGCGTGACATTTCCCTGAAGGTACAGACAGGGGACGAAGTGAATCACATGCCGGCCAGTCAAGTGTTCCGGAGCAGTAGTGCTGGGCTAGCAGGATTCCGGTGAACCGGGCTGTAGCGGACTACTATGGCTCATGGAAGCACAAGACTACATTTCCCCATAAGAGAGGCTACCAAGGATAAACAACTAGGTTGTCGGATCCCACACATACCAAGCATTTCAATCATACACACAATATGCTTGATATGTGTAAATACAACATGGCATCACAACAAAACTCTATGACTCAAACTATTTATTCATTAGGCTCCGAGGAGCGAGATATTACAAACATGGGTCTCATGACCCAACATACAGAGCATACAAGCAACAAGCACATGCGGAAGCTTAACTTGTCTGAGTACAGACAACTACAAGTGAAGAAGGCTGAGACGCCTGACTATCTACAAGACCCTCCCAAGGGTACAAGATCGTAGCTGAGGTAACGAGCTAAACATCGAAGTCCATGCGGAACTACTAGTGAGATTGAAGTCTCTCTGCAAAAACATAAATTAAGCAAACGTGAGTACAAATGTACCCAGCAAGACTTACATCAGAACTAGCTACATATGCATCAGTATCAAGAAAGGGGTGGTGGAGTTTAACTGCAGCAAGCCAACTTTGACTCGGTGGCTATCCTGAACTACGATTGCAAGTAACTCTTTTGAGGTGGCGCACACGAGTCCACATATTCACCATATCAATACACCACTATGGATCCGCTCCCGTCTCCCAACGAGAACGCCATCCATAGCACTCACCCTTATCTTGCGCATTTTAGAGTATCCACTTTCACTTGTCTATGAACTATGCACGGGGTCCAAGTTTCCATATCCGAGGAATCCGGCTATTCGAATAGATAATGATAACCCTGTAGGGGTGTACTTCTACACACACGCTCTCACCACTTAT
Source organism: Triticum urartu (assembly GCF_056163025.1). Classification (NCBI taxonomy): domain Eukaryota; kingdom Viridiplantae; phylum Streptophyta; class Magnoliopsida; order Poales; family Poaceae; genus Triticum; species Triticum urartu. The sequence goes on along the minus strand of NC_141879.1, from coordinate 335,680,448 downwards.
CCCCATGTACACGTCATGTATCTCGGCAACCTTCAAGTGGAAGCCTGGCGAGGGTGTCGGCCACGACCTGACTAACCATACAAGTCTCTTGTCTAGGTTTATTGCCTATTCGGGTTCCATCCGCAAGGAGATCCGGCCGGGGTGTCGCTCATGGCCCCAAACGATGTGTGCAGGGTTCCCAAGCCCACCATTCGGGTGCAACTTGGTACACCGTGCCACTGTGCCTAGTCTGTCCCAAGCCCACCTGTACCGGGTGCCACTTGGTAGACTACTAACACTACCTACAAACACCAGAAACTAGTTGCAACTCCTGGACAGAGATCGAGTTGATTAATAAGCCGAGAGGGGCCGAGTTACCGGAACCCAATGTGTGGTAGTAACTGTTCATGGATCACAAACATAGAACTTAGTTCCTGAGGACGGCTGCAATGAGACAACCCACCATGTACTCCTACATGGCCTCTCACCGCTACCTTTACCAAATCGTGTTCACACACTTAGCTCTCAACGGCAGGACATGTTCACCACGTTCCAATTCATTGCCGATGAATCAGACCTGACTCAACTCTAAGCAGTAGCAGGCATGACAACAAGCATGAATGAGTAGGCACATCAGGGCTTAAACAATTCCTACTCATGCTAGTGGGTTTCATCTATTTACTGTGGCAATGACAGGTCATGCAGAGGAAAGGGGTTCAACTACCGCAACATGTAACAGTTGAATCATTGTTGTCCTAATGAAGTAAAAGAGAGCAGGAGCGAGAGAGTGGGATTGTATCGGAATGAACAAGGGGGGTTTTGCTTGCCTGGCACTTCTGAAGATAGTATAGTTTTTCATCGGTGTCATCGATCACATCATCGGAACCACGTCTATCGAGAGGGAACAAATACCGGCAACTGAGAAAGAACACAATCAATGCAATTCCACAATATGATGCATGAGCATGACATGGCAATATGATGTGATTTGAGCTAATGCATCTAGCTATGATTTAAATGAAGTTGGTTTGAATACATGATTCAAATTCAAACTCCATATGTGGAAATTCAAATGCCATTTACATGATTTGTCCTAAACAGTAGCTATAAGTTGTTCTAACATGAATGAAAATGGTACATATGGATAGATTGGATTTTTCTGATCATTTTTCATATATAATTTATCTTATTTGGAGTTACGGTTGAATTTCTATGATTTTTAGAAGTTTTGGGCATTTTCTAAAATTAATAAATCATTTAAGATTTATTTAAATTCCAGAAAGGAATTATTGCGTCAGCATGACCTCACAGTGACATCAGCAGGTCAACGGCTCATTCCAGGTCAAACCTGACATGTGGGGTCCACACGTCAGTCAAGGTTGTCAGAATCGTGATTCTGAATCGGATCGGAAGTCCGATGGCAGGATCGCAAATCGTAGAATCTTAACTACCAGAATCGTAAAAACATAGATTCTATGAACCAAAATCGTAGAATCAGAGGGCTTAGTTTGGATCGTAAAGTCATACAATCGTACAATAGAATCGCGATTCTGACAACCTTGACGTCAGTGACACAGTTAACTAACAAGGTTAATTAAAATTAACTAAAACTAATCTAGTTTAGTTAAGGCCTGGGCCCACATGTCAGAGGCTAACCTATCTAACTAAGTTAATTAACGCTAATTAATCTATCGCTTAATTAAGCAGGGGCCTGGCCCACACGTCAGTGGGTCAGGGGGGAAGTCAAACCCCGGTCAAGCGGGGTCAAACCCGCCGGACTTGGCCCATGGCTCGTCGCCCGTGAAACCCGAGACGGTGGAGGGGCTCGGAATTTGCCCACGGTTGACCAAATCGACCGTGGTTTGGTCCTACGTGTAGCTGGGGCTCGCGCGCATCTGGTAGGCCAAGCGGGAGGAGCTGGGTGGTCTGAGTCGACGGCGGCGAGCACGAATGCGGCGGCCGGAGTTCGGGTCTCGGCAGTTTCGTATTGCGAAGCACGTCAGGAGCAGTTGGAGGGGGTCTTGGGCTTCTGGCATTGTGTTGAGCACGGCTATGTGCTTGGTTGCAGCTCTATGTGACAGTGGCCACGGCGGCGGCATGGCCGGTGGAGCCGAGCTCTCAGCCATGATGGGCAACGGTGTTAGCAGGAGGAAAAGAGCCAGGAGAGAGGGGGGATCGACGCAGACGCTCACAGTGGATCGAACGGAGGGGTTGGCGAGCTCGGGAAGAGGCGGGAGCGAGCGGGGCGACGAGGGAGATCTCCGGTGGCCGACGGCGAAGATGACGATGATGGAGTCGCTTCGGGCGTCCCACGGGCGCGTGGTTCGTCTTGGAGCTGCGTGGTGTCGAGGCGGAGCCTTTGGGAATGGCGTAAGGGTGAGGGGGTGGCTCTAGGCACGGTGGCAGCGAACGGCGGCGGCGGTCGCTCTCGGGTGAGCTACGGGGAAGGGGCTAGAGAGCGAGGGAGAGAGCAGAGAGTGAGGGGAGAGGCAGAGAGGGCTGCGGGGCATCTCCAAACGCGTCGGGGGCGCCTCGGTGGCAAGCAGGAGGTGGCCAGGGGCGGCACGCGGGCGACAGGCAGCAGCCTGCCTGCTCTGGCGGGAGGTTGGTGATGACTGGCACTGTGGGCCAGTGGGCCGCACAGTGTTGGGCCAGCTGGGGCGCCAGATGGGCTGCAGGTAAGTTAGGTAGGTCCAGGTAACTCTCTCCCTCTCTTATTTGTTTCTATTTTCTATTTCTGACATTTGTTTTAATTTGGTTTTGGAACCAAACTAATTTTTCTTCTTCTGACAATTTTTCAGGGACTAAATGGATTATTCCAAAGCCCCTCAACAATTATCAGAATTATTGGACATATAGTTAATATATCACCTATATAAATCCAATGCAAATAATTATTGGATTAACTCAAATGCCCAAAATAAATATTTCTATGACTCCAAAAATATTGGTTTGAATTTTACCTCTTGCCAATATTTTTATAGCTTAACAGGAACATTTTCTTGGGTTTATTTGAAGCAATTTTTTAATGTTGATCATTTTTTTGAAATGATTTCTGAGGCTTTCCACTTTCCCCAATTCAATTTTCATGAATTTAAACATGATGCAAGATGCTTGTGCAACTATTGCAAACAATTCTAGGGCTGTGACAACTCACCCCCACTAAACAAGAATCTCGTCCAGAGATTCAAGACGTGAGGTAAGAAGACAGAGGGGACACAAAGCCGACATGATCTTCATGATCCAATTGCCCTTCTCGGAGATGTTGATTCATTGCTCCAATTGATCTTGACGTCTTTGCTTTCGAGATCTTCATCGAACATGATGATGACGGAAAGAGACTCTACCGAAATCGATCTTCTCGAAGATCGAACAACTCATGATCAACTTATGGGGTGAGATGTAGGAACATCTCTCGAGCTGAGACACAAAACACATATCGAGAGGGGAGGAAACAAACAAATGACGAGGTTTCAATTTGGCAGGCTACAATTCCACACTTGACTAAGATGGAGCATGAATTTCAAAGTAGCAAGGAGATAATTGCCATGATTTCGTAACGTGATACCTTACGGAAGGTGACTCGTAGAATTATCCCCTTAAGTGGCAAAAAGAATTACTTTTGATACAAAGATCATTGAAACTCTTTATACCAGCCTAAGGCAATCACAATCGATCAGTTGAAGGAGTCGGAAAAGGAAGGCATACTCACACTAGAATGGATGATGTGGACTACCTTGTTCAAGACAACGCAATGAGTGATTTTTGCTTATCATTGGAGATGGATGGACCCATGGTAAGCCCACTTTGAAGATAATCCTGAGTAGTAATTACCGAGAGGGCAACCCATGGTAGGATTGGCACAATGGGGCGCAAGCTGGGAACAAAATGCAAATGGTGGGAATGTTCCAACCATCATATCTGCCTGAGATTCAGATCTGGTTAGAAACAGGATACTTTAGACTCATTGAGTCTAGAAGAAAATGAAAGTTTACAACACCAATCAATGAGATGGCGTTGCGAGATTCTTGGGAAATGGACTATGGTAGTAAGCTCCGAAACACGAGCTGGTTTTGCTAAACACGCGTGAACATGCTGTCCCAGACAAGCATGACCACGCATAGTCTTATAATAAAACACTATCGAGTCCAGGTGGGGAACCATCATCGAGGATATCGAAGTCCTTATATAAGCCCCGGGTCTTAAGAAGGAGCTTCTTTTCCTTGAACAAATCAATCAGTGGCTTGGGGTACTAGGAGATGCACATGGAATGGGGGTAGCGAGCCTGTCAAACCATAGCATACTTCGCACGTGTATGACTGACTTGGGATGATTCCAGAGGAAGCAACATTGAATTTCTCGAATTCACGGTGGCAACTTGCATCAAATGCAAATGTATTCGAGGAAGTCACTTCTTTCATCCGAACATATGCTTCATGAATGGGACATGAAAATAATGCTTATAAAAGTTTCCAATACTACTTAGATGTTTGACATGAATCATGGACAAGATAAGAATGTTTTCGATGGGCTCAACAACAGTTCATCCAGGTTCCCATGAAGATGGAATTCCACGACTATGTGAACAAGGTGATAGCATTGGTTAGACCAAAGGATGTAATGGTGTATGCCCGAGGAATCAACCTTGAGTAAGACAACATTACGAACATAGTTGGTTCTGATTTGATTTGAGGATAGCCTACACCCAAATCAAAGTTTGGACAAGAAAATAGATCCAACAACTGATCACGAGGACCAATCGATGAAGATATCATCTTTCTTCAACACACACATACACACAAAAGATATCCCTTAACACGAACTAAGTCAGACAAGATTTTATCTTCCAACTCTCCAAGTTCTTGTTTAGCTTAACCAACTAGCTCAGGGGTATCCAACACAGCTTCTTGGGAAAGAGTGGGTTGTTGGTAAACCAACTTGATCACGAACTCACCATATCAGTCAGAGAATGACCTGGTGATACTTCCGTGAAGATATCCGGAAAATCACGAACCACTGATATGACTCTAAGCTCGAGAACAATCTTGCTTTTCAGGGCAAGACGATATGATCGAAGGAGTGAGGGATTGACACAATCCCAACTCATGGATCGAAGGGTGCACCAGAAATAAGGACAAGGTAGCACGATCAATCCTAGTATAGTGATTCGATAACCAACATGCTAAGAATGATATTAATGTCCATTAACTACCAAGAAAGACGGTTGCTAGGAGTATTGATTTCACACATCATGGTTCACTTGTTGGCATTCCGGTTGCCACAACACGGAACCGAGGAATGAAAAATGATGGCAAGAAGTATCACTACATCAAGAATTCATGAGACATGGTGCAATTCTCATGACAATCCTGACAGAAAGGGGGTAATACTCCGAGGTAGAACAAAGCAAAAGCTGGATTGGCATTTTGATCTGCGAAAATACAACTACTTTGACCAGTCCAAGAAATGGATGAGGTGTTGGAGTTTGTTTCTCCTAGTCATTCTGGAATAGAATGGCTTGACGGACCACAAGAATAATAGGCATCGATAACACGAATGCACAACTAGTCCCGACCATCAATTGATAGACAAAGGTCAGAATACAACTAAAGAGAAACAACTCAAAGGAACATATGTTTTTCTGAGTTGTGGATGCATATTTTAGTATGTCGAGCAAAGCTCAACATTTCTTCCGGGTAACCCATGCGGAAGGGTAGGATTGGCGGAGTCACAACATGAATGGAGTACTCCTTAAGAGCACCCTGGTTGTAATCTTTTGGTTCAACGGAACTTCTGCCATGATGGTTCATGGTATTGGAAGAATGAGATACCACGGACCTCGAAGGCTATCGCAAAGGTTACAAATATCCTAAAGGTACGAGCAACACTATCAACACTAGGTAAGTAGAGCGAATCTTGCGTCAGGAACCCAGGAGTAGAATACCTACTACTAAATGGCATCACTGGATGCTTCCGAGAATGGTGGCCAGAATCATCACACTAGGGATACGAAAGCATTGCTAAATTACTGAGTGGTTCTTGAGGACACCTAGGGTCATAATACTAACTCCAACATACACGTCAAGGCAACGGAGTACCTCAACACACCGATTAGTGTGCTTAATCCGGCCCAAAAATACAACGGGAACATGGGGGAAAGATTTGCAAGTGCATCAGGCTATTTAGAAACCTGGGATGACTCGGACAACATAACGGCTGTAAATGCTCAAAATGATTTGAGACATCCTGCAAAAATGGTGGCATAACCACTCAACATCACAATATCAAGGTTCTGAGGCCAGCTATGAACATATGGAAGTAGTAGGAACTGAACAGAGGCTTGAACTCAACAATCCTAGGCAACTATGGTTTAGTAACACGTCATCCTAAGAGATAGAAGAGAAGCCTAGCTCTTAACCCCGTAGAAAAGATAAGATGACTCAGATCAGAAGGTCATGAGGATAAGGAGTAAAAAGAGCCTTATGTTCCCATCCACAATCAATTCCCTTATATAACTAAAGCATTTCTAGACACGACTTCGACCATCTTGGCTTGGTAATCCTACAGGCAGTCAGGCTCTGATACCAAAGCTGTCAGGACCCCACTTCCAAGTCACATCGATCTAGCCGGTAACACCTCATATCACTTTGCGGCCTCACGCACGGTATTCCCACGGGTGTCGCCTTACCATGGCCCGGGACCGTTTGCGCCTTTTGGCTCACGTATATGATAGTGTCGCTAGCATCCATATGACAAAGAACCCGGGCCGACATGACTAGTCGTGAACCCAAAGTGGCACTAACTTACGGGGACATGCATAGATGAATCAACATCGAGCATGTCGATCAGCAGCGTGCGAATCCGGGCTGTAGCACTGGGCTAACAGGACTCCGGTGAACTGGGCTGTATCAGGCTAGGCAGGACTACGGATGTCACCGCGTGACATTTCCCCGAAGGGACAGACACAGGAACGAAGTGAATCACATGCCGTCCAGTCAAGTGTTCCGGAGCAGTAGTGCTGGGCTAGCAGGACTCCGGTGAACCGGGCTGTAGCGGACTACTATGGCTCATGGAAGCACAAGACTACATTTCCCCATAAGAGAGGCTACCAAGGATAAACAGCTGGGTTTTCGGATCCCACACATACCAAGCATTTCAATCATACACATAATATGCTCGATATGTGTAAATACAACATGGCATCACAAAAAACTCTACGACTCAAAGTATTTATTCATTAGGCTCCGAGGAGCGAGATATTACAAACATGGGTCTCATGACCCAACATACAGAGCATACAAGCAACAAGCACATGCGGAAGCTTAACTTGTCTGAGTATAGACAACTACAAATGAAGAAGGCTGAGAAGCCTGACTATCTATAAGACCCTCCCAAGGGTACAAGATCGTAGCTGAGGTAACGAGCTAAACGTCGAAGTCTATGCGGAACTACTAGTGAGACTGAAGTCTCTCTGCAAAAACATAAATTAAGCAAACATGAGTACAAATGTACCCAGCAAGACTTACATCAGAACTAGCTACATATGCATCAGTATCAAGAAAGGGGTGGTGGAGTTTAACTGTAGCAAGCCAGCTTTGACTCGGTGGCTATCCTGAACTACGACTGCAAGTAACTCTTTTGAGGTGGCGCACACGAGTCCACATATTCACCATATCAATACACCACTATGGATCCGCTCCCGTCTCCCTACGAGAACGCCATCCATAGCAATCATGCTTATCTTGTGCATTTTAGAGTATCCACTTTCACTTGTCTATGAACTATGCAAGGGGTCAAAGTTTCCATATCAGAGGAATCCGGCTATTCGAATAGATAATGATAACCCTGCAGGGGTGTACTTATTCACACACGCTCTCACCACTTATCACCATGTACACGTCATGTATCTCGGCAACCTTCAAGCGGAAGCCTGGCGAGGGTGTCGGCCACGACCTGACTAACCATACAAGTCTCTCGTCTAGGTTTATCGCCTATTCGGGTTCCATCCGCAAGGAGATCCGGCCAGGGTGTCGCTCACGGCCCCAAACGATGTGTGCAGGGTTCCCAAGCCCACCATTGGGTGCCACTTGGTACACCATGCCACTGTGCCTAGTTTGTCCCAAGCCCACCTGTACCGGGTGCCACTTGGTAGAATACTAACACTACCTACAAACACCAGAAACTAGTTGCAACTCCTGGAGAGAGATCGAGTTGATTAATAAGCCGAGTGGGGCCGATTACCGGAACCCAATGTGTGGTAGTAACTGTTCATGGATCACAAACACAGAACTCAGTTCCTGAGGACGGCTGCAATGAGACAACCCACCATGTACTCCTACATGGCCTCTCACTGCTACCTTTACCAAATCGTGTTCACACACTTAGCTCTCAACGGTAGGACATGTTTACCACGTTCCAATTCATTCCCGATAAATCAGACCTGACTCAACTCTAAGCAGGCATGACAACAAGCATGAATGAGTAGGCACATCAGGGCTCAAACATTTCGTACTCATGCTAGTGGGTTTCATCTATTTACTGTGGCAATGATAGGTCATGCAGAGGAAAGGGGTTCAACTACCGCAACATGTAACAGTTGAATCGTTGTTGTCCTAATGCAGTAAAAGAGAGCAGGAGCGAGAGAGTGGGATTGTATCGGAATGAACAAGGGGGTTTTTGCTTTCCTGGCACTTCTGAAGATAGTATAGTTCTTCATCGGTGTCATCGATCACGTCGTCGGAACCACGTCTATCGAGAGGGAACAAACACCGGCAACTGAGAAAGAACACAATCAATGCAATGCCACAATATGATGCATGAGCATGACATGGCAGTATTCTGTGATTTGAGCTAATGCATCCAGCTATGATTTAAATGAAGTTGGTCTGAATACATGATTCAAATTCAAACTCCATATGTGGAAATTCAAATGCCATTTACATGATTTGTCCTAAACAGTAGCTATAAGTTGTTCTAACATGCATGAAAATGGTACAAATGGATAGGTTGGATTTTTTGATCATTTTTCATATATAATTTATCTTATTTGGAGTTATGGTTGAATTTCTATGATTTTTAGAAGTTTTGGGCATTTTCTGAAATTAATAAATCATTTAAGATTTATTTAAATTCCAGAAAGGAATTATTGCGTCAGCATGACCTCACAGTGACGTCAACAGGTCAACGACTCGGTCCAGGTCAAACCTAACGTGTGGGGTCCACACGTCAGTGACACAGTTAACTAACAAGGTTAATTAAAATTAACTAAACCTAATCTAGTTTAGTTAAGGCCTAGGCCCACATGTCAGAGGCTAACCTATCTAACTAAGTTAATTAACGCTAATTAATCTATCGCTTAATTAAGCAGGGGCCTGGCCCACACGTCAGTGGGTCAGGGGGGAAGTCAAACCCCGGTCAAGCGGGGTCAAACCCGCCGGACTTGGCCCACGGCTCGTCGCCGGTGAAACCTGAGACGGCGGAGGGGCTCGGAATTTGCCCACGGTCGACCAAATCGACCGCGGTTTGGTCCTATGCGTAGCTGGGGCTCGCGTGCATCTGGTAGGCCAGGCGGGAGGAGCTGGGGTGGTCTGAGTCGATGGCGGCGAGCACGAATGCGGCGGCCGGAGTTCGGGTCTCGGCGGTTTCGGTGTTGCGAAGCACGGCAGGAGCAGCTGGAGGGGTTTTTGGGCTTCTGGCGTTGCGCTGAGCACGGCTATGTGCTTGGTTGCAGCTCTATGTGACAGTGGCCACGGCCGCAGCATGGCCGGCGGAGCCGAGCTCTCGGCCGCGATGGGCAACGGTGTTAGCGGGAGGAAAAGAGCCAGGAGAGAGGGAGGATCGACGCAGACGCTCACAGTGGATCGAACGGAGGGGTTGGCGAGCTTGGGAAGAGGCTGGAGCGAGCGGGGCGACGAGGGAGATCTCCGGCGGCCGACGGCGAAGATGAAGATGATGGAGTCGCTTCGGGCGTCCCGCGGGCGCGTGGTTCGTCTTGGAGCTCCGTGGCGTCGAGGCGGAGCCTTTGGGCATGGCGGAAGGGTGAGCTGGTGGCTCTAGGCCCGGTGGCAGCGAACGGCGGCGGCGGTCGCTCTCGGGTGAGCTACGGGGAAAGGGGCTAGAGAGCGAGGGAGAGAGCAGAGAGTGAGGGGAGAGGCAGAGGGGGCTGCGGGGCATCTCCAGACACGTCGAGGGCGCCTCGGTGGCAAGCAGGAGGTGGCCAGGGGCGGTGCGCGGGCGACAGGCAGCAGCCTGCCTGCTCTGGCGGGAGGTTGGTGATGATTGGCACTATGGGCCAGTGGGCCGCACAGTGCTGGGCCAGCTGGGGCGCCAGATGGGCTGCAGGTAAGTTAGGTAGGTCCAGGTAACTCTCTCCCTCTCTTATTTGTTTCTGTTTTCTATTTCTGACATTTGTTTTAATTTGGTTTTTGAACCAAACTAATTTTTCTGCTTCTGACAATTTTTGTAGGGACTAAATGGATTATTCCAAAGCCCCTCAACAATTATCAGAATTATTGGACATATAGTTAATATATCACCTATATAAATCCAATGCAAATAATTATTGGATTAACTCAAATGCACAAAATAAATATTTCTGTGACTCCAAAAATATTGGTTTGAATTTTACCTCTTGCCAATATTTTTATAGCTTAACAGGAACATCTTCTTGGGTTTATTTGATGCAATCTTTTAATGTTGATCATTTTTTTGAAATGATTTCTGAGGCTTTCCACTTTCCCCAATTCAACTTTCATGAATTTAAACATGATGCAAGATGCTTGTGCAACTATTGCAAACAATTCTAGGGCTGTGACAAGGCATCTCAATGTTTTGCCGACAATCAACAGTGCCATGGTGTTTGAATTTCATTCCCATCTCTTGCATCGGACCTAGAAATTCACCCAAGGACACACATGTGATTTGTCAACCAACTTTGGTGCATTGGAGCATGTGCTTGTAGTTCAATTTGGAATACAGCACATAAATGCATTAAAAACTCAGTTAATGCATAAAATGTCCAAACGAACCCCGAAAAATTCCAAGATTAAACATAACACTCCTGTTGTTCTATGTTGACACTAGAATTTTTTTGAAAGCAATAAAAGGCAACAGATATCGTCCCGTCCCCAAAGGTGGTACGTTCCCTATCGAAACCATCATGCTTGTTGTGAGAAGATCTGGTTTGTGAGAAGCTTATACCCAAACCTGCCCCAAATGGGACAAAATTTTCACCACAGCATGTTGATGCCGGTTCATGATAGCATGCCAAATTTCATGAATTTTAGACGAGTTTTGGATTTAGTAGAATTTGAAAACCAGGTGTCTCAATATTTTGCCGGCAATCAATAGTGCCCTGGTGTTTGAAATTCATTCCCATCTCTTGCATGGGACCAAGAAATTCACCCAAGGACACACATGTGATTTTTCAACCAACTTTGGTGCATTGGAGCATGTGCTTGTAGTTCAAATTTGAATTATGCACATAAAATGCCTAGAAAACCCAGTTATAATGTATAAAAAAAGGCCAAACGAACCCCGAAAAATTCCAAGATTAAACACAACACTCATGTTGTTCTATGTTGACACTAGAAATTTTTTGAAATCAATAAGAGGCAACAGATATCGTCCCGTCCCCAGAGGTGGTAAGTTCCTAATCGAAACCATCATGCTTGTTGTGAGAAGCTCTGGTTTGTGAGAAGCTTATACCCAAACCTGCCCCAAATGGGACAAAATTTTCACCACTGCATGTTGATGCCGCTCCATGATAGCATGCCAAGTTTCATGAATTTCAGACGAGTTTTGGATTTACTAGAATTTTAAAAAAAGGCATCTCAACGTTTTTCCGGAAATCAACAGTGCCCTGGTGTTTGAAATTCATTCCCATCTCTTGCATGGGACCTAGAAATTCACCCAGGGACACACATGTGATTTTTCAACCAACTTTAGTGCATTGGAGCATGTGCTTGTAGTTCAAATTTGAATTATGCACGTAAAATGCCTAGAAAACCTAGTTAATGTATAAAAAGGCCAAACGAACCCCAAAAAATTCATTCCCATTTCTTGCATGGGACCTAAGCATGCACTGAAGGACACAAATTTGATTTTTCAACCAATTTGTATGCACCGGAGCATGTGCATGTAGTTTAATTTTGAATTATGCACCTGAAATGGCTAGAAAACCAGTTTAATGTATAAAATGTCCAAACGAACCCTGAATAATTCCAATTCTTTTACGGCACACATATAGTTGCATGTTCACTACAGATAAAAGGTCTAGCAATTCAAACATCATCCATTGCGCCGTGACCCCATTTTGTAATTCAAATCAACTGGACCCCACACAGTTTATTATCACCAACCGTGTGAGATGTAGTACAAAATATCTTGGAGCACCGTCGGTGTATATAGTATGCCTATGGCTTACACGAGAAGGTGCATCGGCTACAGTCCACAGCCGGCTTATCAAGCACACTAGCTTGTTCCCCCAAAACTCCCGCCTCTGCATCCCTCACAATCTCGAAAATATTTACCGCCTGGAAGGTTTTAATGTTTGGTAGCACACGATTAGTATGTGCAGACCGTGTGCGATGTCTGTTACTCCCGCTCTGCTTCAGTCCCTTGATTCAAATTTTCAGTAGCCCTGGCATTTTACTCCCGCCTCTGCATCCCTCGCAATCTCAAAAATATCTGCTCGCCCTTGATCCAAAAATTTTAATAGCCCCGCCTTGTTACTACCACCTAGTAAAATTTTCAGTTGCCGCAGTATTTCCTCAAACACAACCACTGCTCACACAGACACACACAACCCTCGAAACAATTGGTAGGACGCCGCCATCACCAGAGCCTCAATCCTCAACCTCTGCCTATGTGCCGGGGAGCTCGAGGAGCCAATGGCCAAAAAGAGGTTTATTGCGGCCTTTTCGCCCGACGCCGGCGAGATGGCCGCCGAGGTGTCCACATCGTCCTCCGCGGGCTCGATCTGTCGTCACCGGTCCCCCAATCCGCCCGCTACCGCGCCCCTACACTGGTTCGAGGACTTCCCCCTCGGGTCCCTGACTCGGCAGCCGACGAAGTCCTACCTTGGGGTTCGGCAGCGGCGGTGGGGGACGTGGGTCGTTGAGATTACGGATTGAGAGACCCACACCCGCTGGTGGCTCAGTAGCTTCCACACGACCGAGCTCGCGGCCATGGAGTACGACCACTGGCAGGTCCGCTACCACGGCATGGCGGCTAGGCTCAATTTCCCCTTCGGCACATGTCCGGTCGACCTCATTCCCCTGGAGCCAGGGGTGGTGAGCTCGGCTATGGTGCGGGAGGACCGCGAGGCATGGGAGTGCCTCGAGGTCGAGGCCGCTGATGAGGCCTACATGGAAGAGCTCCACCGGCAGCACCGGAGCTCATGGAGGCGGAGCGGGCGATCTTTGCCGGCGTGGAGGGCGGCGAGGTTATCACGCTATCCTCCGATGACGAGGTCGAAGGTGGCGAGGACGGCAGCGCGGAGGGCGGCGAGGTTATGGTGCTCTCCTATGATGACGAGGTCGAAGGCGGCGGCGACGACGGCGCAGAGGGCATCGAGGTGGGCCCTGAGGACGAGGAGATCGACATCGACGAATGGAGGAGTGCCTTCCCCAACGACCCTAACGACGGTACTGGCCCGGACCCGGCTCGCGGCACACCGTACATGACAAGGAAGGGTTGGCTCGACCTCTACTTTGACCGAAAGTAGTGTAGCTTAGTTTAAATTTATGTTTTATGTTCGGTTATGCAAAACTATCTATGTTGATGTTTGAATGCATACTACTTTCGGTTGAACCTGCTTTGAACTTGATCAAATTGAAGTTTACAACCTTAAGTTTAGGGGATCGACTAGAAAAGGCCAAAAAATGCTGGAGTATATATATATATATATCCACTAAGGTTTTAGTCCTTTAAATTTTGAAGGATCGCCTAGAGATGTCCTTATGACTTGTTTATTTCAGTTCTTCACAATGTGATGCTCTTTATGTGCAACTATTTGCCGTGCAGTTCAATTTCATCAATAACAGTTTCAACATTACCACTATGAATTACGATATTTGGTTGCTCCTAAGGATATTGCAGTTAACATGCCTTTTGGTTTTTTCAATTGTTGTTTAGCAACATGCATTGTACTGAATGACTAAATATGCAATCCCAGGCTACATAGCAACAAGGAAGAGTGTTACCTTAATGTTTTGATGATGTCTGGATATACATGTAATAAAATCTTATATAATGGGATGGATGGAGTGTTGGACTACATCATTTTTCAATTATTGTTTAGCTTCTAGTATTAACTTGGTGCTTTTACGTACATATATCATTGCCAAAGATCCACAATTCGACCCTTTCTGCGTATGGGGCAATGAGATATTCATGAACCAGCATCAAGTGAGGAAACTGATAAAGATTGTTATTGAAATGGGTCAAAAGATGTCAACCGAACTATTTCTTTACACTTTATGCAAGACAACAGTGAACTGCAGGATGGTAAGTAAGAACCCTATAGCCTTCTTTCTACTGCCCGTAATGAGTTGTGTTAGACGACAACATCTAAAGCTTTTTTCTTTTGTAGTGGATCTTGAAGCAGTTTACTCAAGATCACCTCTCAAACTACATGATTGGCGGCCGACCATCACAAGGGGTTGGACTAGAGTCCTGCATGCCTTCTGCATCCAGGAGAGCACAATAGGGCCATTCCGCTTCACCTTGTTCAGCAACTGGAATGTCTGTCGCCTCTTTCTTTACCATATGTAATAGTACAAGTAAAGAACCCTGGTACATCATTCTTTATTTGGTGCTTATGTAATTCTTAAACATATGTACCTGTGAATCGAATAATGCATTGGTTGTTTGAACCTGATGGATATGAATAAAGCTATAGCCTACTTTCAAGTTTAAATTAGGTACAATTTTAAATAGCAGCAATTAAATTAGGGCGAAATTACGTTGTGCAGGTCATTACGGCACACACGGTTGGTAAAACACAAATGTTTGCGATATACACCATAATCCGAGATGGTTCATAGAGAAGAAACGTGTGCAAGCATGCACACAGTTGCCTTATGCAAAGCGTGTGTGAGGTCAGACACTATCACATACGGTGCGGGGAAACTAATAGTGTGTGATTGTCTACCTATCGTACACGATTTATAATCATGAATTGTTTGTGATGTGCCATGCATCGTAAAACTCCCGTGCCTAGAATCTGTCTGGAAAACTCCCGTGCCTGGAATCTGCCTGGTTTTAGGCAGAACCACAAAACTCCGATTGCGATGGCAATGCGAGCACAAACGAGTAGCAAGGATGAAGCGTTTGGGATATTCGAGATATCGGAAACGATTATATAGGGACAACTGTATGCATGAAGGCTCCCTATCCCCGACGGTTTCTGGGTCGTGTGGGAAGGACCCCCCTATCACCCACATTCACTTGGCGACGGTTCCAAATGCCGTCACGGAAAGGGGTTAAAAATCGTTTGTTTAGGACCGACGCGCACCAGTGGTAGATCGGAAGTAGATGTTAGACTAGTGTATTGATCTGTGGAAGACAAACACTTATTCTTGTCTGAGATTCAAACCAAAATAGAACATGGTCGAAACCACGATTGCAAAGGACGGAATCACATATACCAGATCATTTTTATACCAAGGGAATAATTAATTTCAAGAGAAGCTTCCATGATAAGATCTACATCATGTCCATGGGCATGAACACAAAGTTCAAAGTTGACTCCCACTTATCCAACGCATAACCCTTTATTCACTCCTCGTTTTCGATGAAGTTGTAGTGTTGAGATCTTATTTGATATAACACCAGTAGAGTATGACTCATAGTAGTTTCCGGGTTCACACAGATTAGAAAAGGCATAGGTTCATCCCATCATGGCATCTTAGGAACGTATACCATCAACTTTAGGGGTAAATAACTCAATCTCGGAAGCAGAGCATGGTTGGAAAAAGCAAAGGATACAATTTACCAAAGGCATTATATATCAGGGGAAGAACTAACAAGGTTATTGAATATAAGGACGTTGTTGGATAAAATATGACAAAAGATCTGGTGGTCAACAAGGGATTTGATGTGAGCATCGGTACTCGACCAGAAGAAGAAACAATGCAAAGGCATTGGATTATAGAAGCAACTGACTAATTCGACGTTTATATAACAAAGGAATTATGATTTCCAAAATGAATGATCAGAAGCAGACACTCTGATCAAGGAGGGATAAGTTGAGTAGACCTAGGGGCACAATCGACAACAATTAGATTGGTCAAGAACCAGCCCATGTTCAAAATGTCGTCTGAGCCAGAAAGATAATTTAACAGGGTTAACTGATGATCGTGTGGATTCACACACATATTGAATATATATGATCAGAATGACAACCACAAAGGATTTCCACGAATATTGCTATACATATGGATTTAACCATAATGCAAGCAGGTAAGGAAGAATGAGAGCAATAGGCTACTGAGGATTTTCGGAAGATCAAATAGTATTTCGAAGACCTTTGTGAAACACATGAACAACTATGGATGAATGGATCCTTGGTAATTGTGCGGAATTATTCGTACATTATTCATGCGGAAAAGGAGCTGCAGGCAGCAGTCATAATGGATTCTTGGAATATCGGAAAGTACTACAGTGTATCTTGTAACGATAAGAGCAATTGGAAATGAAGGTATGGACGACAGGTATAAGTAGCTATCCGTAGGGATTTATCAGTGGAAGGGAATTGCAATGGCTAAAGGCACAATGGTCTTGGGAAAACATCAGAGTGTATCTTCACAATCTTATGGTGCACCAAGCAATCATCTGGAGTGAGGGGCTCTGTGGGAGGAAGTAGTTACGAGAACCTAGTGTTAGAGTTAGAAAAATCATTTAACCCGAAAGATCAGAGTCCCAGAGTATAGACGAGGAGTAAAAGATCCTAGTACCACCCAATGGCAACGTGGGCCCATAAGACACACATCCATGTTAGTAAAAGTTTTGTAGTGACTAGACTCGACTTCGGCCAAGGAGTGTGGAAGGGGGTTCCTACAGGCAGTCGACTTTGATACCAACTTATGACGCCCCCGATTCAATCATACACTAATCATACACGCAAACGTGTACGATCAAGATCAGGGACTCACGGGAAGATATCACAACACAACCCTAAAAACAAATAAGTCATACAAGCATCATATTACAATCCAGGGACCTCGACGGTTCGAATACAAGTACTCAATCATAAACTAGTCAGCGGAAGCAACAATATCTGAGTACAGACAATTAAGTTAAACAAAGTTGCCTGAAGAAGGCTAGCACAAAAGTAGCAACGATTGAAAAGGCAAGGCCTCCTGCCTGGGACCTCCTAACTACTCCTCGAAGCCGAACTCCACGTAGAAACTTCCTCGGGATCCTCTGGCTCCTGAACTCCATCATCTAGTTGCGACATCTCAGAAAAATGGAATCGGGGCAAAAGAGGGAGCAAAGCAACCATGAGTACTCATCCAAAGTACTCGCAAGCAAGGATCTACACTACATATGCATTGGTATCAAGGAAATGGGTAGTATCTGTGGATTGAACTGTAGAATGCCAGAATAAGAGGGGGATAGCTAGTCCTATCAAAGACTTCGCTTCTGACAACATCCATCTTGAAGCATGTAGAAGAGAGTAGCTGGTAAGTTCACCAAGTAACAATGCATAGCATAATCCTACCCGGCGATTCTCTCCTCGTCGCCCTGTGAGAGAGCGACCACCGAGTTGTATCTAGCACTTGAAAGGGTGTGTTTTTATTAAGTATCCGGTTCTAGTTGTCATAAGGTCGGAATACAACTCCGGGTCGTCCTTTTACCGAGGGACACACCTATTCGAATAGATAAACTTCTCTGCAGGGTGCACCACATTACCCAACATGCTCGATCCCTCGGGCCGGACACACTTTCCTGGGTCATGCCCGGCCTTGGAAGATCAACACGTTGCAACCCAGCCTAGGCACAACAGAGAGGTCAGCACGCCGGTCTAAATCCTAAGCACGCAGGGGTCTGGGCCCGTCGCCCGTTGCACACCTGCATGTTGCGAACACGGCCGGTAAGCAGACCTAGCCTCCCTAATACAAGAGCAGGCGTTCCAGTCCAATCCAGCGCACGCCGCTCTGTGGGTGACGTCAAGAAGGCTTCGGCTGATACCATGACGTCGAGTGCCCATAACTGTTCCCACGTAGTTGGTTAGTGTGTATAGGCTAGTGTCCAGACTCATATGAAATATCCAGATCTCGTTAAGTGTGTTATTTGAAGTATACGTAGACGCCGACCAGGGCCAAGCCCACCTGTCTCCTAGGTGGCCACAACCTGCCCTATCGCTCCACCACAAAGTAACACTCGGGGGCCGTCGGGAACCCAGGCCCACCACTACCTGGGTGAAACCACCTGCCCCTTCAGCCCCCATCTCCGAACAGTATCATAAGTAATGTAACAATATAAAGTATATAGTATATGCCCGTAATCACCTCCCGAAGTGATCACAACCCAGTAGTATAGCATGGCAGATAGACAAGAGTGTATAGGGCCACTGATGGAAAACTAGCATCCTATACTAAGCATTTAGGATAGCAGGTAAAGGTATCAACAATATTGTAGCAACAATGATAGGCTATGCAGCAGAATAGGATTAACCGAAAGCAGTAACATGCTACACTACTCTAATGCAAGCAATAGATAGAAGGAATAGGCGATATCGGGTTGATCAATGGGGGGGGGCTTGCCTGGAAGCTCTGTTGCACAGGAAGAAGGGTCGTCGGTGACGTAGTCGTACTCAATGGCATCAGCGCCGGTCTCGGGGTTTACCGGAGAAGAAGAAGGGGGAAGAAATAGTAAATACGGAGCAAACAAAGCATCACAAAATATAACAAGGCAATACGCGGTGCCAGAGGTGATCTAATGCAGGGATAGGTGATACCGACAAAGGGGGAAAACATCCGGGAAAGTATTCCTGGTGTTTGACATTTTCGGGCAAACAAACCAAAGGGGGATTGCTGCATGTTTGCTATGCTAGGGACATGTGGCGAACGAACATATTTCATATTTTGATTCGTTGGAATTTTCTGAGCAACTTTCATATATAAATTATTTTCATCTGGTTTACGATTTATTTTATATGAATTTCTCAAAGTTTATTGTATTTTTTTAATTTTCAAGAATTTCTGAAATTATTATATTTAATTAATCTGAATTGACCAAGTCAAATTGACTGGTCAAAGTGAATAGTGTCGGGGGGTTCCACATGTCAGAATTTTATTAAATTCTAAATGATTTATCTAATCTAATTAGGTGGACCCATATGTCATCCACACATTATACTAATTAAGCAATTTAACTAACCTACCTAATCCTAGACTAATCTAATGAGCCGACCTCCTAGACTACGACAGCAGCTGCAGCCGTAGTAGCCGTGGGCAAGCATCAGCCTCTGTAGGCGAGCAACAGCAACCGACGATTAGCAGCAATAGCAAGCGAGCAGACACAGTAGAACAAGCAGCAGTAGTACAGAAGAGTAGCAGCCCAACAGCAAGAGCAGTGCGCGCCAGCAGCAGCAGCATGTAGCACACACGCGGGGAGGTAGTAGGCGATGGGGCAGCAGGGGAAGACGGTGCGCCGGCTCGCATAGGCTGGCGCCGGCGTGGTGCGAGGCTAGGACGCGCGGGACACAGGCGTAGTGATGAGCAGTGGCAGCATCGCGGCGAGGTGAGCGATAGCAGCGGCGGACAACAACCAGCAGCGACGGCGACAAAAGCAACTAACAGCAGCAGCGGTGCCGTAAGCAACATTAGGCAGGCAGGTCTGGGGGTTTGCGTCACGGAAAGAGGGCGTGCGGGCGAGGGCAGCAGCAGACGACAGTTAAGCAGCAGCAGCTCACGCACGCACACGCACGCGTACGTGCGAGCTCGGATGCGCTCGGGGTCGGCAAACGGTGACCGAATCGAGGCGGAGGAGATGGGGAATCGAAGGGGTTGCTCACTGCGGTGCTCGTGGAGGGCTCGGGGATGCCGGGATGAGCAGACGGCGGCGGATCGAGCGGCGGGGTTGCGGTGGCCGTGGCGGGGAAGATGACCCGATGATGAAGCTACGCGGCGTTTTGGCCTTGATCCACAGGCGAGGACGAAGGAGACGAGGGTGACGCGGGTCCTGGGCACCTTCTTGTAGCTCGGGGAAGCTCTGGTGCACGTTGACGATGGCGACGCGGTGACGGCCGAGCTCGGGCGGCGGCTCGTGCGAGAGGGAGAGGGGCGAATGGGGATTAGGGTCCCAGGCGCCATGAGAAGGGGGCGTCGGTCTTATAGGTGAAGTGGTCGCCGGGGAGGGCTGCCGAATGGCCGCCACGGTGACAGCCGGTGCCGTGGCGGGCATCAGTGCGGCCACACCCTCCCGTGAACAGGGGAGCGGGGAAGCAGGGGCGAGGGGGCTGGCCTGGTGGCCTAGTGAGCCAAGGCCCAGGGTAGGGGAAGGTCTTTTTGTTTTTCTCTTTTTTACTTTTGTTCTTGTTTTTCTTTTCCTGTTTCTTTTTAGTTGCCATTTATTTTAGTTCTTCAAGTTGTAAACCAACTCCTAAAATAGATTTATCAATCCAACTACTGGCACAAAAAGTTTGATTCAAAAATAAGATACTTTGTAATTGTTATAATTTAAAAAGCACTTATATAATTGTTTTAGCCCCTGTTTTAATTATTTTGGGCATTTATAAATTTTATAAGAATGTGGTTCTGCACCATAATTACTTATGAATTATTTTCT
The DNA here is from genome assembly GCF_056163025.1 of Triticum urartu. Lineage (NCBI taxonomy): Eukaryota > Viridiplantae > Streptophyta > Magnoliopsida > Poales > Poaceae > Triticum > Triticum urartu. The sequence goes on along the minus strand of NC_141879.1, from coordinate 335,659,673 downwards.
ACGTTTAGAACATTTTAGTTTTGACTTTTGAAGACTTTAATTATTTGACTTCATTTTACATTTTAATTTGAAGTGGCTTCGAATCAACGCGAGTTTAACAATAGAAACAGTGATGGAAAAGTATCATTAGCTGGGGATTACTGTAACTTAATTATCCGGGCGTCAGTTCTGGTGCAAAAAGGGTGTGAGACAAGGGGACCCCATTTCCGCCCTTGCTTTTTGTCCCGGCTGCAGATCTCTTATAGTCAGTAGTCAACCGTATGCATGTTAGGGGTGAGCTGCAGTTACCTATACCTTGCCATGATAAGGATTATCCTATTATTCAAGATGCTGATGATACCTTAATATTGTGCCTGCTGAGGAGAATCAACTGTTAGCTCTGAAGAAGTTGCTGCATGTATTTTCTCAATCCACTGGGCTTGATGTTAACTATCATAAGTCTTCAATGGTCCCTATTAATGTGTCTCTGAAAGAGACCAACAGATTGGCTGCTATATTTTTCTGTCAGGTTGGAAAGATACCATTTACTTATTTGGGGCTTCCAGTGGGCACCACGAGGCCAAGAACGGTGGATCTAATGCCTTTAGTTGATTGCATGGAAAGGAGAATGACTGCTAGCTCTTCATTTCTAGCTCAAGAGAAGGCTGCAAGACTTGAACTCTGCTTTATCATCTTTTCCCATCTTCTTTTTATGCAGTGTGCTTATCAACCCCGGAATTTTGAAGCAACTGCAAAGGATCCAAAGGTAATGTTTATGGAGAAAGAATAAGCAAGATCCCGCTCCTTCTTTGGCTTCTTGGGAGCTTATTTGTAGGCCCAAGGATAAGGGTGGTTTAGGAATTTTGAATCTTGGAATACAGAATGTGACTCTGTTGCTTAAACACATAGACAAGTTTCTAAACAAGGATAATGTGCCTTGGGTGCATCTCATTTGGAATTCTTACTACCATGGTGTGGTTCCACAAGGTACTTCTTCATGTGGGTCATTATGGTGGAAAGATATTCTTAAGTTGGTTGATCAGTATAGAGAGGTGTCCTGGGTACAGATTAACCAGGGGGATACTACCTTGTTTTAGTCAGAAAAGTGGAAGTTGGGGGATTCAGTATTACCATTGCAGAACAAATTTCCAAGGATGTTTTCTTATTCCAAAGATCCTTTGACCTATGTGAAGGATGGTTTGGACTATGCGGACTTATCCACTTGGTTAAATTTACCTCTATCTGAACATGCCTTCAATGAGTTATTGACTCTAGAAAATCTGCTTTTGTATCATGATGTGCAGTCTGCCTCCAAAGATGTCTGGTACTGGCATGGGACTGATAAGTCATACACTCCCAAGAGGTTCTTCTCCTACATGCATGCAAATTTGTCCTTCAACCCTTTGCTAAAATGGGTTTGGACCAACTCCTGCACTATGAAAATTAATTTTTTTTGCATGGATGATGATCATGGATAGATTGAACACAAAGGATATGGTGGAAAGAAGACATTAGCACATTGAGGATGACATTTGTTGTGTACTCTGTCATTTGCAGATAAGGGAAAAACAGGGATCACCTATTCTTCATCTGTCTTTTTAGTCAACGTGTGTGGAACTATCTACATATTGATTGGTCTCATGACAACAATATGTGTAAAATTGCTCTCAATGCCAGGAGGGACTTCAACAAGCCTGTTTTTGCTAAAGTGGTGTTCACTTCTTGCTGGAACATCTGGCTTATCAGGAATGCTAAAGTGTTTAGACATGTTAAGCCTAGCCTTAATCAGTGGAGAAGGTCCTTCATTCATGATATATCACTGCTCTCTTTTAGGATTAAGCCTAGGTTTAAAGAGGGCCTTGTGCGTTGTGTAGTTTTCCTCGCCCTTTGATGTAACGTTACTCTTTTTTTAGCCTAAGCTTTATTTTCTTTCCTTTGGGTTATCCTTCATAACCTTTGCACATATTGTAACCTTATGATGAATAAAGAGCCAAGGCTGTGGGGGTTTTCCCTACAGTGACCAATCAAAAAAAGATTTGGTATGGACAAGAAAGTACAGTCAACAAGTGACAAAGAAATGCAATTCCTCCTGTCTCACTAGATGTCGTCACATGCATTTGGAAACTCAAGTGGGAGCTTTAGCTAACCAATTAAATGTGTCTATTAACTAATATCAGTACCATATCACAATCATATCTGAACAACTAAGCTTTGGAATTATTAGTGGTGTGTTGTTTAGCTTGATGGGTGGAGTATTGCTAGTACGACAGACAGCACCTACGTAGGTCATAGTAGTGTAGATAAAAGGGGAAAACCCTAAGCATCATGAGTAAAATCAGGAAAGTGGAACTAGCTGGAACATATGGGCTTGTATTCACAACTGGGAAAGGGCTTATTGGTGAACCCTAATCAGTGGCGGGCTGGGTGGGGCGCCCGTCACAACTATATTTGAAAGCGAATAGTGGCGAGTGGCAAAACATACCCGCCACAGCTAGGTCGCGACCAGTGGCAAGCATTTGCTATCGCCCGCCACAGGTGAAGCATTTCGAATTTCCTCCGGTTATTAAAAATGGCAGTGGCGGGCATCGCCGGCAACCCGCCACTGCTACCTCCTTTAGCTATGGCGGGCATGACTACCGCCCTGCCACAGCTAAGTCGCCGCACCTTATGTGGGGATTTTATCATAGCAGTGGTGGCCTCTTGGTACTGACAGCCTGTGCTTGTAACCATACGTGTGGAGGGCCTTATTGCGCGCGATAGTTCCACTATGCTGAGGGTTCAATTTTCACTCAAAAAACGTTCCCCCCAATATACCCACATCATTTCTCCCCCTCTCAAATCTCGCCCGAGTCACCGCCACGCCCCTCATCGCCGTCGCCCCTCCCGCCGCGCCCATCGTCGCCCCTCGCCGCCGCGCCGCTCGTCGCACTGCCGCAAGCGCGCATGGCCTCCTCCCCGAACACCGGAGGAGGCGTCTCATCGCCGCTGCCACCGCCACCACCAAGCTCCACCTCGATGGTATGCATTGTCAGATTTTTTGTAGTGTAAATATTAGTAGTTTAGAAATACATGCTAATGTTTCTTAGTGTTATTTTGTATGATGGTCAGATCTGTTTTTAGGATAAATATATATTAGCTAGTAGTTAAGTGTGGTTGACTTGTAGTTGTATGTTATGACATGACTGCCAATGTTTCTTTTAATTTTTAACTAGGATCCAACGTAGTATTGATGTCTACTACACAACTTGTTTTTGTAGACTCATTTTCATGAAAGACATGATAAAGACGAATAATATGAGGCCACCTCAATTCCATTTTTTATAGTTTTATTTTACGAACCAAACTAGTGATAAAACAAGAAACTAAAAGATTAAATTGCAAGATCTAAAGATATACCTTCAAGCACTCACCTCCCCAGCAACGACGCCAGAAAATAGCTTGATGTCTACTACACAACTTGTTCTTGTAGACTCGTGTTGGGCCTCCAAGCGCAGAGTTTTGTAGGATAGTAGCAAATTTCCCCCAAGTGGATGACCTAAGATTTATCAATCCATGGGAAGCGTAGGATGAAGATGGTCTCTCTCAAACAACCCTGCAACCAAATAATAAAAAGTATCTTGTGTCCCCAAGACACCAAATACAATAGTAAATTGTATAGGTGCACTAGTTCGGTGAAGAGATAGTGATACAAGTGTAGTAATGATAATAGATATTCATTTTTGTAATAGGAACAATAAAAAATAGCAAAGTAACAATCGATAAAATGGAGCACAAACGGTATTACAATGCTTGAAAATGAAGCCTAGGGTCCGTACTTTCGCTAGTGCAATCTCTCAACAATGCTAATATAATTGGATCATGTAACCATCCCTCACGTGCGATGAAGAATCACTCCAAAGTTCTTATCTAGCAGAGAACACAAGAAGAAATTATTTGTAGGGTATGAAACCACCTCAAAGCTATTCTTTCCTATCAATCTATCCTAGAGTTTGTACTAAAATAACAACAAGCTATTCTTTTTGATCGATCTAACCAAGAGTTCACTACAAAAAAAAGACACATCCGTGACATTTTGGGCTGAACAATTTTTTTTTCTGTCATACATATGACACTTCTATGACGATAATTGTGACAAAACCCAGTATCATCATAGATGTGGTGGGCTCCAAATTCTATGACAAAAAGTCATGACAGAAAATGGGCTTTTCGTCCTGGGCGGGCCGGAGACGCAGCTGCATGACATTCTTTGGGCCGTCCATGACGGAAAAAACCGTGGTAGAAGCGAGGGGGAGGAAAATTTCGGGGAGTTCCCGGTTACGGTGGGAGGTCGGGGGGCCGAGCGATGCGCGTTTCTCTCGTACACGTACATGCGTGTGTGCGAGGCGTTGGCTCTAACTGAACCCAAGCGAGGCGTTGGGCTCTAACTGAACCCGAGCGATTGCACTGCAGGCTATGCGTTACTGAACCCGAGCGACCGATCGATGGCTGTTAACTGAACCCGATCGAGCGATTCCTTTGCTACTGCTGCTAACTGAAGCCGATCGATTGGATGAACAGTGAGCGTTGTGGGGGGAGGGGGGTTGGATGAACAGTGAGCGGTGGCATTGCCTCTGGATGAACAGGACCCCGTGGTGTGGTGGAGGGCTGGATGAACAGTAGACGATGGAGGGGTGCCCGTGGAGGGGTGGTTGAACAGGACCCCGTGGTGTGGAGGGCTGGATGAACAGTAGACGGTGGAGGGGTGCCCGTGGAGGGGTGGTTGAACAGTGGCCGGTGGAGTAGCGCGTGGTGGAGGCTGGATGAACAGGAGCCCGTGGAGGCTGGAGGAGGTCGACGGTAGCCCGTGGAGGCTGGAGGAGGTCGACGGTGGAGATGAACAGTATCCCGTGGAGTCCCGTTTTGCGGTACGCCAAACCCCTCCCGATGAACAGGACCCCTGTTTCGACCATAGCGCTCCAACACAAGTCCGTTTCATCCGTTTTGCGGTACGCCACACCCCTCCTGATCAACAGGACCCCCGTTTCGACCGCAGGAGGTCTGTTTCGTCCGTTTTGTAGTACGCCAGACCCCTCCCGATGAAGAGGATCCCGTTTTGGACGTGGCCGGTCGAACACAAGGCCGTTTCCTCCGTTGTGCGGTACGCCAGGCCTCGTTTCCATCGCCTGTTCCATCCAAGCCCTCCCGATGAACACGACCACACATTCCGTTCCGACCTAGCCGGTTGGCTCCCACGCGTTCCGTTGCCTCCCGATGAACACGACGCATTCCGTTGCCTCCCCATGAACACGACGCATTCCGTTGCCTCCCCATGAACACGACGACGACGTTGTTTCTCCGTTCCGACCCAGCCATGTCAACGAGCCCTGACCGTACGTATGCGCGAGTAGGCGTTCGAGACCCCGCCCGTATGTACACATACGTGGCCGTATTTTCTTTCTTGCACCCTGGCTGCTGTACGTACATGTACATGCTACGTGCGCGCCTCTACTACGACACGTGCGCGCCTCTACATCCACCAGCATATATGTACGTACACGTTCGCGACCAGAATGACAACGCTACGTACGCTTTGACCAGGTGGGTCCCGACTGTCAGGCACTTCCTTGCCTGCGAAGATGTAACTGGTGGGTCCCAGCAGTCAGGGGGCGAATCGTTTTGTTTTTTTGCCTGGACGCACTTCCTTGCATGCGAAGGTGTAGCTGGTGGGTCCCAGCAGTCAGGGGGAAACGTTTTTTACGCGAAATACAGTGGTCCATCCGGTGGGTCCCCGCTGTCAGGTGGAGGAATAATTATTTTGCGCGTAATAAGGAGGCACTTCCTTGCTGCGGCCGTGGACCCAGTTGTCAGCGTCTCCACGCACAGTACTCTTCCGATGGAAGTCGGTCGTTGACCACATTGACCACGCCGCGACGAGAGCACCACGACGGTGGACGACGGCGAGGCCTAGGAAGGGGACGATACAGAGGCAGGGAAGACTCGACAGTTGTTTCCCACGCGGAGGGGAGTACAACTGTACGAGGGTTTACTGGTTCGTCTGCCGTCGCCGGAGAATAACAACAGGTGTGGGTGAGTAGAGGGATGGCTAGGCCAGCTATGGGAGTACGGTGGGGCGGTGAGGCCTGCGCGGCAGCACAGCCGGCCGCGGGGAGGAGGGAGCAGGCAGTCCCGCCGGTGCTTGTTTGAGCAGCTGGAGCAGGAAGAGCAGAGATTGAAGAAGCACGACAGCCGTTGGATGGACATCCAACAGTTAGTGCTTGTGCGTCAACCTTTTTTTAGGAAAGCCTCAAATCTATGGAAAATGGCATAAAGCCCATCTGCCATTATTTCTAATAATTTACACCCCATTTGCTAATTCTTAAGGTTTTTTGGACCCATATTCTTCTTGTTAGCATTACAGCCCATACTGTGGCCACGGTTAAAAAGTTATACGAAATTTTGCATATTTCGGTGCGGTCTGAACTGTTTTTAATCCCAAAATTTTGAATCACATTCAAATTGATTTTAAAAATAAATGTATATCAATATAAAATCCAACAAATTCTCCACGCATAAAAATTAATGTAATTTAAAATCTTGAAATGAAAAAAGATATTTGAAACTAATTTCCGGTTTGATGTGTTTTAAAAATGTGCAGCCCCTTTCTCATTACTGATGGGCCATTTTCTCGGCCAGCAGAATGAAAGCTCTCCTCGTCTTGAAAGATTTGCAGCCCAACAGGCATGACAAAGCGACTTACTTGGCAAATCACAAAAAAACTGGGCTGTGGCCGTGGACCCTGCTGTCAGCCTCTCCACGTATAGTATTCTTTGGATGGAAGTCGTTCCTTTACCACGTTGACCACGCCGCAAGGAGAGCACCACGGCGGTGGACGACGGTGAGGCCTAGGAAGGGGATGACGCAGAGCCGAGGAAGACGCGGCAGTGGAAGCCCGCACGGAGAGGAGTACGAGGGTTCACTGGTTCGGCTGTGGTGTGAGGCTGCCGTCGCCGCAGGGCCTGTCCAGCGGTGGGAATAGTAGGGGATGGTGAGGCCTCTGCGGCAGTACAACTGTCCATGGGAGGCAGGAGCATGCGGCACGACCGGCGCTGCTTTGGGCGGCTGGAGCAAGAAGACCAGAGGTTGAAGAAGCACTACGGCCGTTGGATGGACATCGTACGGTCACTGGAGCTAGAATCGTTCATATTGACTATGTTGACAAAGCCCTCCGTCCCCGTCAACTTAGTAGGCCCACAAGTCATCCTCCCACCAAGGTGTGTCCCAGCTAGCTGGGGGAGTATTCATTTTTTTGTGCGTAATAAGGAGGCACTTCCGGTGGGTCCGAGCTGACAGCGGGGGGAATGTTTTTTTCGCGAAATACGGTGGCCCATCTGGTGGGTCCCAGCAATCAGGGGGAAACGATTTTTTTCACAAAATACTGGTGGCCCGTCCGGTGGGTCCCCACTGTCAGGTGGAGGAATAATTATTTTCCGCGTAATAAGGAGGCACTTCCTTGCGGCTGCCGTGGACCCAGCTGTCAGCCTCTCCACGTACAGTACTCGTCCGATGGGGTCGTTGACCACATTGACCACGCCGCGCCGAGAGCACCACGGCGGTGGACGACGACGAGGCCTAGGAAGGGGACGACGCGGAGCCGGGCAAGATGCGACAGTGGATGCCCACACGGAGAGGAGTACGAGCGTTCACTGGTTCGGCTGTGGTGTGAGGCTGCCGTCATCACAGAATAACAGGGGGTGTGGGTGAGTGGAGGGATGGCCTGGCCAGTGGTGGGAGTAGTATGGGGGCGGTGAGGCCTCCGCGGTAGCACAGCCGTCCACGGGAGGTAGGAGCAGGCGGCACGACCGGCGCTACTTTGGGCGGCTGGAGCAAGAAGACCAGAGGTTGAAGAAGCACTATGGCCGTTGGATGGACATCATACAGTCACTGGAGTATTGACTACATTGACAAAGACCTCTGTCCCCGTCAACTTAGTAGGCCCACAAGTCAGCCCAACAATATGGTGGGTCCCAGCTAGCAGGGAGTATTCATTTTTTGGGCGTAATAAGGAGGCACTTCCTTGCGTGCGAAGATATAGCTGGTGGGTCCAACCTGTCAGCGGGGGAACATTTTTTTCGTGAAATACAGAGGCCCTTCCTGTGACGCCCCAAGACCAGAGCTTCAGATGCCTTCCAGGGTTTCCGGGTTTTGTCGTGTGATTTGTTTGGTTCATTGCATCATGTGCATTGCATCATGTCATCATGCCATCATCTCATAAATCTTTTGCAACTCAACTAAATAAATTGCATGGATCTTCGGTCCATTTAAACTGAGGGAATTCACATGGTGACTTCTCTTTATAACATATCCTCCTGATATTAGGGAGCTATTATAAATATTTCCATTCTTGTGGAATTACCGTGACACACTTGCAATTTAAACTCTCAAGTCTTTTCTGCTTCGAGTTGCTCTCTAACCTTGCCATTTATTCTTTCATCATTTTCCGGAGCTCCACCAAAAATCCGAATATTTTTGGACTCTTCATTACCTTGAACTTATTCAAACCAATTGAATTAAATTCAAATGGATTTGAATTTAGATCTCTCAATCATGGCCTTTTCTATTTTCCCGGAACAAGCACATTTTTGTGTGTCCGGGAAAATTATCTGCGTGTCCAACTTCTTCCCCTAACCCCTCTTTCTTTTCTTTCTTAATCTCTGTTTTTTTTCTTTTCTTTTAGTAGAGAGAGAGAGCCTAGCCTTGCCTCTTGGGCCTCCTATAGCCGCAGGCCCAGCAGCAGTCAGCCCACTCCTCCCGTAACCCTAACGAGCATCTCTCCCTCGACCTTTTCCTCTGACGCCGCCTCCTATCGATCCCCTAGTGCAGCCGAACCCTTCTCCTCAGCGCCACAGAGCCCTCGGCTCGATCCCGATCCCCACGACCCCTTTCCTCTCGATCCCACGCGACCCCCATGTCTCTCTCTCTGGATCCCGCGCATAGCCACCCAGCTCCTCTGTCCATCGAGCCACTGCCGGAGCTCCACCTCGCCGGCCGATGAGGCCACGACCAAGCTGGAGCCTCCTCTCCTCCCTCTGCTTCGCGCCTCCCGAGCGGCGACTGGGATGTTCTTCCTCCCGTTGGAACCAGGAGCGCCGCCGCCCTTGACCCGCCTCGCTGTCTCCATGGACCGAAGCCGCGCCTCGGTTGCTTCTTGTACGCAGCTGCCGGCCTCTCCTTCCTCCTGCTGCCTTGCCGCCGTCGAGCTGCGCCGCAGCGCCGACCTTGCTCTGCCCTTGCAGCTGCTGCTTCGTCACCTCGCACCCGCGCCTCTTCCTCCCTCCGTTCGGCCGCAAGCGCGCCGCCGCCTTCTTCGAGCAGCAGCAGCGTGTTTTGCTGCCTGCTGACGAGCACACGACCCGGCCTTCTCCTACCGCTACCTCGAGAAGTACCACCACGACCCGCATGCCCTGTCCGCCATAGTGGACGACCGCAACGCCCCACTGTCATCATGTACCTCCACTTGCTGTTGCTGTTGACGTCAATTTCGACCACCGAACATGGATTAGCGCCAAGTACCATGGCAGCCAGCATTTGGATTCGACAAGTTCGACGACGTGTGTACAACTACTTTACCGAAACCGCCAAGTACCTCTACACACAGATGCGTCAAGGTCGTCTCAGATATCGCCAAGTACACCACCGAAAAGACCACACGGATGCTCAAACGAGTACTGAAACGAACGCCTAGTACCACGACACGACCATCGACATCTACCCCTACGCCGCACCGAAACGCCGAGTTCCTCTCAGAACGCGTGTATGACTACCATGGCCGAAAGTACCGTACACCACTACCGTCTTTGAAGAACCGTGTAACGGAACCGTCAAGTTCGACTACCGCCAACATGTACAACTACCATCGCCGAGATCGCGAGAACCTCTTCCGTCGACCCTAGATGCATGCGAGAATGACTACTTCCACTACTTCTTCTACGCCGACTCGAACCGCTCCGATAATGCACACTTCAGAGGTATTACATCGAGACGACCGCCCTGGATGAATGTTGCGTGATGTATGAGTTGCACCCTATGTTGCACCGTGTCCGAGTTGTCACTTGCTCGGTCCTCCTCTTCTGCCGCTAACTCGTGGGACACCCGGAATCCGGGAGCGTCCCACCATCTTTTGCACGCATCCGCACACTTCTCCTTTGCATCGGTATCTCAATCGAGTTACCGGAACCGGGACGTTGCCGTGTCACCATTTCGTTATCATTGCCGTGGCACCCCTTTTCATTTCCGCCACGATGACAAATGCTTCTTAATACGCTCTTATCAACATTTTCATAAATATTGCAAAAAACTTGCATGTCATCCGCATCATGATAACAACTTCAAGAATGTTTAAATTGTTGTTGCATTAAATTACTAAGGCATATGGGGATTTACCGGATTCGTTATTTGTTATATCCGGCCCCATTTAAATTGTTTAGATAATATAGTTTTGTTATGTATCATCTCTTGACATGCTTAACAACATTTAATATTGGTGAGTACATAACCGAGAGAGAACTAAATAATTGATGTGGTGTTCCGTCAATATGCAACCCGTTGCATATTGAGCTCCACTTAATTTGTAGTTTTGGTTTTTGCACTTTGCCATGCCATGCTTCATTAAACCGGACATGCATCATACTTGTTTGCGCATCGTGCCATGCTTATGTGAGGGTTGTTTACCATGTTGTTTGCTTCTTTCCAGTGTTGCTTCTTTGGGTTAGTTCCGATAACATCGCGTTTGTGAGGATCCGTTCGACTACGTCCGTTTGTCTTCTTCATGGACTCGTTCTTCTTCCTTGCGGGATTTCAGGCAAGATGACCATACCCTCGAAATCACTTCTACCTTTGCTTGCTAGATGCTCGCTCTTTTGCTATGCCTATGCCGTGATACCTACCACTTTCTTATCATGCCTCCCATATTGTTAAGCCAAGCCTCTAACCACCTTGTCCTAGCAAACCGTTGTTTTGCTATGTTACCGCTTTGCTCAGCCCCTCTTATAGCGTTGCTAGTTGCAGGTGAAGATTGGAGCTTCTTCCATGTTTGGAACATGGTTATTTTGTTGGGATATCACAATATCTCTTATTTATATTAATGCATCTATATACTTAGTAAAGGGTGGAAGGCTCGGCCTTATGCATGGTGTTTTGTTCCACTCTTGCCGCCCTAGTTTCCATCATATCGGTGTTATGTTCCCGGATTTTGTGCTCCTTACGCGGTTGGGTTATAATGGGAACCCCTTGACAGTTCGCCTTGAATAAAACTCCTCCAGCAAGGCCCAACTTTGGTTTTACCATTCGCGACCTAGCCTTTTCTTTCCCTTGGGTAGGCCTGCCCAAGGGTCATCTTTATTAAACCCCCTGGGCCAGTGCTCCTCTGAGTGTTGGTCCAACCGAGCGATGTCCGGGGCTACCAGGGGCAACTCTGGGCTGGCCTACCCGACGCCTTTCTTATCCGGTGTGCCCTGAGAACGAGATATGTGCAGCTCCTATCGGGATTTGTCGGCACATCTGGGTGGCTTTGCTGGTCTTGTTTTACCATTGTCGAAATGTCTTGTAACCGGGATGCCGAGTCTGATCGGATTGTCTTGGGAGAAGGAATATCCCTCGTTGACCGTGAGAGCTTGTGATGGGCTAAGTTGGGACACCCCTGCAGGGATTTGAACTTTCGAAAGCCATGCCCGCGGTTATGGGCAGATGGGAATTTGTTAATGTCTGGTTGTAGAAAACCTGAAGTTGATCTTAATTAAAATACATCAACCGCGTGTGTAACCGTGGTGGTCTCTTCTCGGCGGAGTCCGGGAAGTGAACACATTGTTGGAGTTATGCTTGATGTAGGTTGTTCTAGGATCACTTCTTGATCATAGTTCATCGACCATGCTTTTGCCTTCTCTTCTCGCTCTCATTTGCGTATGTTAGCCACCAAATATGCTAGTCGCTTGCTGTAGCTCCACCACATAACTTTTACCCTTCATATAAGCTTAAATAGTCTTGATCGCGAGGGTGTGAGATTGCTGAGTCCCCGTGACTCACAGATACTTCCAAAACCAGTTTGCAGGTGCCGATGATACCATGCAGGTGATGCAACCGAGCTCAAGGATGAGCTCGATGAAGGTCGTGTTCGTTATGTTGTTCCATTTTTCAGTTGATCAATAGTGGAGCCCAGTTGGGACGATCGGGGATCTGTGTAGCATTTGGGGTAGTCTTCTTTCATTTTGGTTCCGTAGTCGGACCTTGATTGTATCTGGATGATGTAATGCTTTATTCATGTATTGTGTGGAGTGGCGATTGTAAGCCAACTATGTATTTCTTTCCCTTATCTATTACATGGGTTGTGTGAATATTACCTCACTTGCGACATTGCTTTCAATGAGGTTATGCCTCTAAGTCGTGCTTCGACATGTGGGAGATATATCCGCATCGAGGGCGTTACAAGTTGGTATCAGAGCCTTCCCTGACCTTAGGAGCCCCCTGCTTGATCGAATCACTGGCGTTGTTGAGTCTAGAAAAATGTTTTGAGTCTTTTAGGATTATATATATCGGAGAGTAGGACTCTTTTTACTCCTCAGTCCCTTCGTCGCTCTGGTGAGGTATCCTGACATGGAGTTTTGACTCTTCTCTTCTCAAATTTCACTAAATTTTTTTAGGATCCCGCGGGTATCTTGGAATCATTCCAATGGTTTTGTGACGAGAACATTGTTCTTGGTGCCTCCTGACATTTTGGGGTTGTGGCAGTGTCCCGGGGAGTTGAGCTCCGAGGTGTTGTCGTCACAATTTTATCGTTGCAGTTCTGGAATACCTTAGTTCGCCGATATCGAAAATCACTTTTATGCAGTTGTTGGTGAGATAACCTCGACGCCACCCAGTACTGGGGCGGGAGTTCGGGAGTATTGCCATAACTCGTATAACGGATGCTTTTCGAAGGTTGAGGTAAATGATTTCCGAAGGTTTCTTGGTTATGTGTTGAAGGATGGATACAGCTGGATGTAGGATTTGTTAGTTTTGGGTGAGATATTATGATTCCCCTGTATCCCCAACACCTGATTGCATAACTGGAAAGTTTCGGTAGTTTATAAGTGGGAATTCAAGTAGCTCTTAGGATATCTTACCGACAGATGTATAATATGAAATTGGGGTTCGACGTCTAGTGGTCCGCCTATCCACGGTTGGTTTTACAGTGGTCTCGTTGCGTCTTAAAGAGTCCTTGGCTATGCTGACTCGGGGATGCTTCGTATGTCATGTGCACTGCCTTGTACATGATGGTGCTGTACGATCGAGCCCGTGTAGGCCCCACCATGAAAACTTCGGACGAAATCTCTATCATATGTTTGTTCCGGCTTATTTTGCAAGCCAATCCTTGTTTTGTTTTGATTGTGGTATTCGAGTTGCTTCAAAGTCAAATGTTGATTCCATACCTTTCCTAAGCGGTGTTCTCATATTTCTATGTGAATACTAATCCCTCTCGATTATCGAGTTTGTCATGTTAATTCTTTTTCAACCGGTGTGCTCCTCTTCAAGTGGATCCAATCTTGTCAACATTCGCAAGATCTATTATCAGTTCTTCTCAACGGTGTTTGTTTCATCCGTCCCAAGTGGTCTTTGTTTTCCCACCCACCCACCCCTTTTTTTTCTTCAAGGACTCAGATATCTTAATCAAGTATCCATCTTATCGATGGGAAGTCTCTCCATTCTTTTCTGTCAATGCTCTTACCCGGTGATGCTCATGAAGATTTTAACGGAGCTTCTAGTTCACCATTATTTATTCTTTTCTTCTCCGGTGGATTCAATTCAAGCTTTTGGTGTTGATCATATCCTTTAACTCGTTTCAAATGTTATCCATGCCGGTGCACCTCATTATCATTCCACTTCTCACTATTAATTTGTTCCGGAGTGCTGAAGATATCTCAAAGATTCGTGTTTCCACTCGGCATTCGTTCAAGCTCTTTCGAGATTGTTATCTCATTCAAGCCGTTTAACTCACCCGGTGCAATCTTATTTTCAAGTAATCATTCAACAGTGTTTCTTTTGAGTGGGCCCTAACCCACAGGTCTTTTCCCAGGATCTTACCCGACTCTTCTTATTTTTCCCGGAGCTATGCTCAAATTTCATTTCGAAGTTTGACATAAGAATGAATTATCATCAGTCAAATGTCTTTCTCCAAGATCTTTCAAATTCTTTTCATCGTTGGTTCAACCTTTCTAATTTTCATCCCGGAGTATCTCAACAATTCATGGTGGTGTTTCTCATCGGTATTCTCAACATTTGAAGACCGAAGAAGATTTTTTTTATCTCAATCTTGCTCCATTCTCTTCAAGATTCGTGATTCTAGCTTGTTTCCATCCTCTCATAATTATTTTCGATTGTGGGAATTCTTTTCACCCATCCGTAGCTATTCAAGAGCCTTCTCAGTTTGATTATCCGGAGTCCATAAATTCAGGTTTATTCATTCTCATCTTTCAGTTATCATTCTCCAATCTTACCGATGCATCATTCAAGTGATCTCTAATCAGTTCACGATCTCTTCGTTCTCATATATCTAAATCCTCTCAACTATCTTCGTTCTTTTTATAATTCTTCCCGGTGTTTCTTTATCTTTACTTCATTCATTTCAATTCTTACGGTGGTTCGTTCAAGAGTTCTTCTCCTTCATTATCATACAGATTTATTCGTTGTTTCAATCCTTCCGGTGGTTCGTGGAAGACCTGTCTCAAGTTTATGTTATATCTCTCTTAATCTTTTCTATGAGAATAAGTAATATGCCAAATCTGTCGATTGTCATCAATTTATTGGTGAAGGATAAGCATAATCTAATTCTTATTCTTGTTTCAACGAGTGAACTCAATTCCCTATTCCGGAGGCTCATCAAATTCCTGATTTCAATTGTTTCATCTTCTCTTTTCCCGGAGTTCCAACCTTTTTCAATTATTTCACCATGGAGATTCATTTAAATCGGTAAAAAGATTCACCTTGTGTTTTCAACTTGTCTTTCCTTCCGTTTGATCATTCTTTTGTTTAACGGAGTTCTTCATGAAGTTTCTACATGATGGTTCATCAAGGATTTAATTCCTTCTCGAAGTGTTCATCTACATTCGTTTCAGAGGAGCTCAAGCATTCTTCATCTTGCATCTCAAAGTCCAATTCATTTTATCTTATCTTCTGTGGTGGTGTTATGTCTTTTTCGATCATTTTCCTTCATGTTTCATGATTCACAAGTTATCAAGAATGAGATATCTTAAATCCATCAATCTCTTCATTGAAGTTATCTTGGGTTATATTTCACCTAAAACTTTCCCTAAGGATTGTTGCTAATTATGGTGGTTATAAATGATCCAAGTTCTTCATTTATCCTTCCGGTGAGATAAGTTTCTCGTCTCCTTGTTCTTATCAATCCAATTCTTTTTCCCGTGAGTGGCAGTTGTCACCTCATAATTTGAGATGTATTCCATAAGACCATATCAAGCTTATTCTTTTCATTGTTGGTTTTCCAACAACTCCGTTATAGCTTTTGTTGTAAGCATGCTCTCTCAAGATCTTGTTTCCCTTCGTTCATTCCATTCCATTCTTACTTTTGTTCCGGAGGCATTGTGATGTTGCTCTCTTCAACCCATCTTCTTGTTTTGTCAGGATCGTGTTCTTTTCGTGCTTATCCTTTTAACCGGAGTGTCATGCCCTCAGCTCAAGTTCTTGTCACCTTATCAATTTTCATATCATTTTTTTGAAATGGAGTGCTTTCAATGTCGTTCACCTCCGTTGCTTTCTTTCTTTCAATTTGTTCAGCCTCTCAAGGTTCATGGTTTCACTCATTGGTCGAAGAAGCAACTTAGTTTTACCTCTTCTCTTTCTCTTTCGTTTTCCCTCTGGTGCCATTCTAGATCTCGGGACGAGATCCTCTCGTAGTGGTGGAGTGTTGTGATGCCCCAAGACCGGAGCTTCAGATGCCTTCCAGGGTTTTCGGGTTTCGTCGTGTGATTTATTTGGTTCGTTGCATCATGTGCATTGCATCATGTCATCATGCCATCTTCTCATAAATCTTTTGCAACTCAACTAAATAAATTGCATGGATCTTCGGTCCATTTAAACCGAGGGAATTCACATGGTGACTTCTCTTTATAACATATCCTCCCGATATTAGGGAGCTATTATAAAATTTTCCATTCTTGTGGAATTACCGTGACACACTTGCAATTTAAACTCTCAAGTCTTTTCTGCTTCGAGTTACTCTCTAACCTTGCCATTTATTCTTTCGTCATTTTCCGGAGCTCCACCAAAAATCCAAATATTTTTGGACTCTTCATTACCTTGAACTTATTCAAACCATTTGAATTAAATTCAAATGGATTTGAATTTAGATCTCTCAATCATGGCCTTTTCTATTTTCCCGGAACAAGCACATTTTTGTGAGTCCAGGAAAATTATCTGCGTGTCCAACTTCTTCCCCTAACCCCTCTTTCTTTTCTTTCTTAATCTCTGTTTTTTTCTTTTCTTTTAGTAGAGAGAGAGCCTAGCCTTGCCTCTTGGGCCTCCTGTAGCCGCAGGCCCAGCAGTAGTCAGCCCACTCCTCCCGTAACCCTAACGAGCATCTCTCCCTCGACCTTTTCCTCTGACGCCGCCTCCTATCGATCCCCTAGCGTAGCTGAACCCTTCTCCTCAGTGCCGCAGAGCCCTTGGCTCGATCCCGATCCCCTCGACCCCTTTCCTCTCAATCCCATGCGACCCGCATCTCTCTCTCTGGATCCCGCACATAGCCACCCAGCTCCTCTGTCCATCGAGCCACTGCCGGAGCTCCACCTCGCCGGCCGACGAGGCCACGACCAAGCTAGAGCCTCCTCTCCTCCCTCCGCTTCGCGCCTCCCGAGCAGCGACTAGGATGTTCTTCCTCCCGCTGGAAACAGGAGCGCCGCCGCCCTTGACCCGCCTCGCCGTCGCCATGGACCGAAGCCGCGCCTCGGTTGCTTCTTGTACGCAGCCGCCAGCCTCTCCTTCCTCCTGCTGCCTTGCCGTTGTCGAGCTGCGCCACAGCGCCGACCTCGCTCTGCCCTTGCAGCTGCTGCTTCGTCACCTCGCGCCCGCGTCTCTTCCTCCCTCTGTTCGGCCGCAAGCGCGCCGCCGCCTTCTTCGAGCAGCAGCAGCGTGTTTCGCTGCCTGCTGACGAGCACATGACCCGGCCTTCTCCTAGTGCTACCTCGAGAAGTACCACCACGACCTGCATGCCCTGTCCGCCGTAGTGGACGACCGCGACGCCCCACTGTCATCATGTACCTCCACTTGCTGTTACTGTTGACGTCAAGTTTGACCACCGAACATGGACTAGCGCCACGTACCACAGCGGCCAGCATTTGGATTCGACAAGTTCGACGGCGCGTGTACAACTACGTTACCGAAACCGCCAAGTACCTCTACACACGGATGCGTCAAGATCGTCTCAGATATCGCCAAGTAAACCACCGAAAAGACCACACGAATGCTCGAACGAGTACTGAAACGAACGCCGAGTACCACGACACGACCATCGACATGTACCCCTACGCCGCACCGAAACGCCGAGTTCCTCTCCGAACGCGTGTATGACTACCATGGACGAAAGTACCGTATACCACTACCGTCTCTGAAGAACCGTGTAACGGAACCGCCAAGTTCGACTACCGCCAACATGTACAACTACCGTCACCAAGATCGCGAGAACCTCTTCCGTCGACCCTAGATGCATGCGAGAACGACTACTTCCACTACTTCTTCTACGTCGACTCGAACCACTCCGATAATGCACACTTCAGAGGTATTACGTCGAGACGACCGCCGTGGATGAATGTTGCGTGATGTATGAGTTGCACCCCATGTTGCACCGTGTCCGAGTTGTCACTTGCTCGGTCCTCCTCTTCCGCCACTAACTCGTGGGACACCTAGAATCCAGGAGCGCCCCACCATCTTTTGCACGCATCCGCACACTTCTCCTTTGCATCGGTATCTCAATCGAGTTACCGGAACTGGGACGTTGCCGTGTCACCGTTTCGCTATTGTTGCCGTGGCACCCCTTTTCATTTCCGCCACGATGACAAATGCTTCTTAATATGCTCTTATCAACATTTTCATAAATATTGCAAAAAACTTGCATGTCATCCGCATCATGATAACAACTTCAAGAATGTTTAAATTGTTGTTGCATTAAATTACTAAGGCATATGGGGATTTACCAGATTCATTATTTGTTATATCCAGCCCCATTTAAATTGTTTAGATAATATAGTTTTGTTATATATCATATCTTGACATGCTTAACAACATTTAATATTGGTGAGTACATAACCAAGAGAGAACTAAATAATTGATGTGGTGTTCCGTCAATATGCAACCCGTTGCATATTGAGCTCCACTTAATTTGTAGTTTTGGTTGTTGCACTTTGCCATACCATGCTTCATTAAACTGGACATGCATCATACTTGTTTGCGCATCGTGCATTGCTTATGTGAGGGTTGTATACCATGTTGTTTGCTTCTTTCCGGTGTTGCTTCTTCGGGTTAGTTCCGATAACATCGCGTTTGTGAGGATCCGTTCGACTACGTCCGTTTGTCTTCTTCATGGACTCAGTTCTTCTTCCTTGCAGGATTTCAGGCAAGATGACCATACCCTCGAAATCACTTCTATCTTTGCTTGCTAGATGCTCGCTCTTTTGCTATGCCTATGATGCGATACCTACCACTTGCTTATCATGCCTCCCATATTGTTAAGCCAAGCCTCTAACCACCTTGTCCTAGCAAACCGTTGTTTGGCTATGCTACCGCTTTGCTCAGCCCCTCTTATAGCGTTGCTAGTTGCAGGTGAACATTGGAGCTTCTTCCATGTTTGGAACATGGTTATTTTTTGGGATATCACAATATCTCTTATTTATATTAATGCATCTATATACTTGGTAAAGGGTGGAAGGCTCGGCCTTATGCCTGGTGTTTTGTTCCACTCTTGCCGCCCTAGTTTCCGTCATATCGGTGTTATGTTCCCGGATTTTGCGTTCCTTACATGGTTGGGTTATAATGGGAACCCCTTGACAGTTCGGCTTGAATAAAACTCCTCCAGCAAGGCCCAACTTTGGTTTTACCATTCGCGACCTAGCCTTTTCTTTCCCTTGGGTAGGCCTGCCCAAGGGTCATCTTTATTAAACCCCCTGGGCCAGTGCTCCTCTGAGTGTTGGTCCAACCGAGCGATGTCCAGGGCTACCAGGGGCAACTCTGGGCTGGACTACCCGACGTCTTGCTCATCCGGTGTGCCCTGAGAACGAGATATATGCAGCTCCTATCGGGATTTATCGGCACATCTGGGTGGCTTTGCTGGTCTTGTTTTAGAATCGTCGAAATGTCTTGTAACCGGGATGCCGAGTCTGATCGGATTGTCTTGGGAGAAGGAATATCCTTCGTTGATCGTGAGAGCTTGTGATGGGCTAAGTTGGGACACCCCTGCAGGGATTTGAACTTTCGAAAGTCGTGCCCGTGGTTATGGGAAGATGGGAATTTGTTAATGTCCGGTTGTAGAAAACCTGAAGTTGATCTTAATTAAAATACATGAACCGCGTGTGTAACCGTGATGGTCTCTTCTCGGCGGAATCCGGGAAGTAACACGGTGTTGGAGTTATGCTTGACGTAGGTTGTTCTAGGATCACTTCTTGATCATAGTTCATCGACCGTGCTTTTGCCTTCTCTTCTTGCTCTCATTTGCGTATGTCAGCCACCAAATATGCTAGTCGCTTGCTGCAGCTCCACCACACAACTTTTACCCTTCCTATAAGCTTAAATAGTCTTAATCGCGAGGGTGTGAGATTGCTGAGTCCCTGTGACTCACAGATACTTCCAAAACCAGTTTGCAGGTGCCGATGATACCGTGCAGGTGACGCAACCGAGCTCAAGGAGGAGCTCGATGAAGGTCGTGTTCGTTATGTTGCTCCGTTTTTAGTTGATCAGTAGTGGAGCCCAGTTGGGACGATCGGGGATCTGTGTAGCATTTGGGGTAGTCTTCTTTCATTTTGGTTCCGTAGTCGGACCTTGATTGTATCTGGATGATGTAATGCTTTATTCATGTATTGTGTGAAGTGGCGATTGTAAGCCAACTATGTATCTCTTTCCCTTATGTATTACATGGGTTGTGGGAAGATTACCTCACTTGCAACATTGCTTTCAATGCGGTTATGCCTCTAAGTCATGCTTCGACACGTGGGAGATATAGTCGCATCGAGGGCGTTACACTTCCTGTGGGTCCTAGCTGCCAGGTGGAGGAATCATTATTTTGCGCGTAATAAGGAGGCATTTCCTTGCGTGCGGTCGTGGACCCAGCTGTCAGCCTCTCCACATACAGTCCACTTCCGATGGATGTCGTTCATTGACCACGTTGACCAGGCCGTGCCGAGAGCACCAGGGCGGTGGACGACGGCGAGGCCTAGGAAGGGAACGACACGGAGCCAGGGAATACTCGGCAGTTGTTTCACACGCGGAGGAGTACAAGGGTTTACTGGTTCGTCTGCCGTCGCTGGAGAATAACAACATGTGTGGGTGAGTAGAGGGATGGCTAGGCCAGCGAAGGGAGTACGGTGGGGCCGTGAGGCCTGCACGACAACATAGCCGGCCGTGGGAGGAGGGAGCAGGCAGTGCCGCCGGCGCTTGGTTGAGTGGCTGGAGCATGAAGAGCAGAGATTGAAGAAGCACGACGGCCGTTGGATGGACATCCAACAGTCAATGGTCTCGTGTGTTGACTAAGTTGACAGGGCGTTGCATGTGCGTCAACCTTTTTTTTATGAAAGCATACGCGTCAACCTATAGTAGGCTCACAAGTCAGCCTCAAATCTGTGGAAATCAGCATACAGCCCATCTGCCATTATTTCTAATAATGTACAACCCATTTGCTAATTCTTAAGAATTTTTTTGGAGCCCATCTTCTTTTTGTTAGCACTACACCCCATATTGTGGCCACGGTTAAAAAGTATACGAAATTTTGCATATTTCGGTGTGGTCAACTATTTTTAATCCAGAAATATCGATTCACATTCAAACTATTTTGAAAAATAATTTATATAAATATAAAATCCAAATAATTGTCCACGCATAAAAATCAATGGAATTTAAGATCTTGTAATGAAAAAAATTGAAACTAATTCCTGGTTTGATGTGTTTTAAAAATGTACAGCCCATTTCTGGGCAAACCGAATGAAACTCTCCTCGTCTTGAAAGATTTGCAGCCCAGCAGGGCCGATAAAGCAAATAGGCCTTGTTTGGGTATTTCTTAAAAAAAATAGAACTGGGCTAGCCATTTTCAGCAAGAAAAAAACACAACTGGGCTCATGATGTGGTAAACATAAATAAAACCCTGGCTAGACGGGCCACAGCCCCCGCACAACCCCGTTGTTACCCTGATCCGTCGCTAACACTAGTATAAATAACAACTGTTTGTTCCTCAAAAAAAATGCGCGACTTGCTGGGTCCCTGGTGTCAGCCGCTCGTAGTGTAATTCTCTCGTTTATTGACTACGTTGACAATGACGTGAGCCCCAGATGTCCAACCATTAGGAGGAACCATATTTTTGGGCTTGTACTATAGAGGCACTTGCTTGCATACTGCCATGACGCTGGTAGGTCCCTACTGTCATCCTCTCCACGTACATTCATCTCCTTGTTCCTCTCGGTTGTTGACGATGTTGACAACGCAAGAGGGCGGCGCACCACGCACGGCGAGCGAACCAAGGCCGCAAGGCGGAGGACGACGGCGAGGCCTCGGATGGAACGAACAGGAGCCGTTGAAGATGCGCCGGTCCAGTCGTAGGCGGAGGGGAGTACGAGGGTAGACTGGTTCGGGCACGGGTGCGTGTTGGGGCTGCCGTCGCCGGAGAATAACAGGACGTGTGGGGGAATAGAGGAAGGGACTGGCCAACGTTGGAGGGTACGTACGATAGGGCGGCGGTGGCGCAACCAGCCATCGGAGGCGGGAGCAGGCAGAGCCGACGGGGTGGTTTGGTTTGGGCGGCTGAAGGAAGAAGAAGACAAGAGATAGAAGATACACGACAGATGTTGGATGTCAATCCAACGGCTGGTAGGCAGAATCGTTTGTTGACTGGCTAGTAAGTCGACACCACCTTGGATAGGCTATTTCCTCGCGGGTCCCAAATGTCAGAATCTAAATCTGTCACGGTCATGCAGCCTTTCCTATGAAAATTTACATCCCATTTGATGTGCTAGTTTGAAATAAGTTTGTGGGTGCTGGTGGTGGCTAATCACTTGGCTTCTGTAATGCACAGTGAGCTCAAGAAGCCGGCGAGAGTGATGTTATTTCCCTTGGTTGGGATTTGTTACAATATTTCACTCTAAATTAAACGAATGGCAAGCCATTTGCCTTGTTTCAAAGAAAATATGACAGTCACAGCCAAGTTGAAAAGGGCAGGAACATCTAACTCCAGCTTACAAACTGTACAAAAGCATGAGGGTTAATTGTTAATCAGGTTTACAAAAAAACCAGATTGAAAAGGGCGACAACATCTAACTCCAGCACTATTTTTGGCAGTCACAGTCAAATGGATCGGTCAGGTCCATAGAATGAACATCCTGGGTCATAAAATTTACTGAATTATGACCACAATATGTTGTAAATAGAAGCCCGACACGTTCAGAAGCTCTTTTGCCCACCTGAAACTCCTTTTTTTGATCTTCGACATACCCATCCGTCAATTCAATAAATATATGGGCTTTTGAATTGATTTTACTATTTACTAGTGTGGATGGGCTGTTTTGTCTTGGGCCCAGAGAAACAATTACTACTAGTATAGTGGAGACACTCTACAGCTACCCAGAAAAACAATTACTACTAGTACAGTGGAGACACTCTACCGCTTCTGGCTCCTCCTAGGTCATTGAAACGTCTCCCTCTACTGAATGCCGTTATACTTTTGTTCACCGACATGCGGGCCATGCAGCGCGCGGGCCCAAATGCCATCCACCAAATTAGAAGGCAGTATGTAGGCGGAGAGTCACCCCGGTCGTAGCGCGGCAGTAACGAGCCGTCGTATCACAAAACCCCACCTCCCCGCAGTCTAAGTTTGACGGACGAAGCAACCATCATTTCACTCTTCGCTGAATCCCCTTCTCCCTCACCGTCTTCAAGAAAGGCAACACTCGCATCTGCCACTGTTCTTCTCTCCGAACGAAGGGAAGGTAAGCGGATCCGTGATGTTGGTATATTTTCGTTCAGAGAAAAAAAGAACTTTTGCAAATTAGTAACCGATCCTCACTCTCTTTTTTGTTTCATTGTCATTGCGTTTGTGTTTTCCTTTCCGTGGTCTCCTAGTATTCGTCAGTTTCATGATGGACCAAGGAGAACCAGTCAAAGATCTGCCGATATTGGAGCAGACGCAGGAGGCTGATCCCCACGAGACAGAGAGCTCCAAGAAGATGGAGGCAACCACCGAGCCGACCCCAGATACGCTCACGGCCACTACTGAGATGGTCAACGCCCCATTTGAGGTTACAGCCCCCGTGGCACTACAGGAGCAGTTTTCCCCCTTTGAGGATGTGTCCCCCCCCCCCGCTGAGCTGCCCAAGGTGATTTCCTTCTTTGCCGATCTCGATTGTGGTTTTTCATCTAAGTATGTGGTGATTTTTTTATAAAAGGAAGTATGTGGTGATTAATAATGCAAAATTTTATTAGCTTCGATGCCATGCTATACATAGTGGTTTCAATAACTTGTGTTTCTTATACTGAAAAGTAATTCAGAATTTGTTTCTGTTTCAATTAGAGCCCTGATGCAGACAAGGATTGTGTGGTTGTACATGTCACTCGCTATGAGGCGGATGACTTGAATATACGCACTGGGAAAACAGAGTTGTTAGGCTGTTGGATCCTGGAAGCCATTTGCGGTTATACCAATGAAGAGTTGTATTCCAGCCTCACTATTGTCAGGCATGTTGTCCAGGGTGTACTGAAGCACAAGAAGTTCAAAGCTACTCCTTCATTTGTGAGGCATACTGTTCTTGTCAAGCTTACACAGGAAGATGACGTGGAATGCCTCCACAAACAAGTTTATTAGTGGCAAGGCCACAAGGTTGTCTTCATGAAGGTTCACAGGATTGAGCTACTACGGGACATCCTCGATGATGTTCATGGCAAGGTCCGTCTTGTGTCCAGCCCAAATTAGATCAAGGCATGAAATAGTTGCCCCAGCTAGTGTTTAATAGTAGTTTGGATTGTGTCTAATTATCCGAACCTTGCCTATTATCGACTCCTCTGGGGCTAGTACTCTGTTTGAATCTGTCTATGGGAACTGCTGCTACTTTTGTGTGCCCGTGAATCATGTGAGAACCATCGCAATTGTTGCTGAAACAGATGCGTCCTCACTAGTTTTTTCATGAATATGGCATGGTAAGACATAAGTTGTCACGGTTTATCATACGAGCAGTGTTTTTTTTGATGAAATAGAGCACTTGTTTGAGAACCATGCGCCGACGTATACATAAGTACTTGTAAACACTATTGGTGCTACCCCACTTGTAAGCAGTTGTGCAAAACACGGCACATTGGCTCAGCTCGCTTCACCACTAGGCTATCGACCAACTAACAATCAACAATTTGCTGTCTGACATATAAGCAACTATGTATCTTGTTACAGTGGTTCATGCAGTTAATTGAGGCCACAATGTAATAAATTCCAAACGTTCACACGCTAGTCCAACGCTCATGTGGAACACTCACAATATACTCGTCTTCATAAAAAACTTGAAAAGCATAAGTTAAGCAATTTTATACATCTCAATGATTCACAGAACATAACAAACATATACTAGTTCACATCAAAAGACAAAGTTGTGAGAAGTTTTACAAATCAGGAAAAAACAAGCAAGGCTTCTCTGAGCAAAGGGCCTCCCGGCAGGCTTAAATTTCCTGGAGTTCACTCTGGTTTTTTCTTGTTGCCACCATTCAGGGTTAGGTTCTCTCATTCCAGAATAACCAATTATAATTGTGGTCTCGGCTGGAATGCTGAACTGAACCATGCAGTGTACTGATCAGCTGAAATGCTTGTGCATTCCACTAAATTTAAGCACCGCTATTTGCAGAAATAAGCAAACCACAATGCCTCTTGTCCGCGCACCTGTCCAAAAAACCGCCGTGCAGCCGTGCCAGCTAGTCCTCGGTCCATGGATGAACTGGTAGAAAGTGCATTCCGGACTAGGATGCAGTTATTTTCGCTCGTCCCTGCACTGCAATCAGGAAGTAAAATGTACGAATCAGCTTCTTTTAGATTGCGTTGGTCATTCTACCTTAGTTACTACCAATGTAGGGATACCTTGAGGACGGGAGGTTAGACGATGGCAACGAGGGATAGTCATCTCATTTTGCGCAGTTGTACTAAAACTGAGGTGTGTGCTTTTGATTGCGCAGAAAGAAACGATATGGAGACAGACATCCCGAAACAATATGGATACAGACATCCCTGTTTGCGCAAATACGAAATACGGTTATTTAAATAGTGACAGCTATTACTACTTTCCCCCGTTTCCTCTTAGAACCAAGTCCTAGATTCATGCTACAGCTTTCCCACTTTCTTCCCTGTTTGAACCAACGCTTTGAGTCGACTGTCTGAACTAGCTTTACTTCTAATGATAGTAGAAGTCTAGGTGGCTTTGGAACAGCGGACGGAAGTAGAAAAGGATCCACACGAAGGGAGCTGGGGCAGTAGAGCAAGGCAGGTTTCGAAGGAATATATACCTGAGGGTCGTCGACATGTGGCAAAGACAGCGTCGGGAGGCCGCATCTTGGCCACAATACCGCAGGGAGGAAGAAGGGGTCGGAGGCCCTCCCGAGCCGGCGCTCTCTCGGAGAGAACGACACGACCATCGATCGGGACACGCAGGCAGCCGTTGGTCTCCTCCCTCGCCGCCGACGACAACGTGAATGATGCACCTACACCCCTGCCCTGGTCGAGGTTGCCCGGCCGGATTTGTGACCAGCCGTGAGCTGAGGGAGAGTGTGGCCACCTATGTGTTGCTTAGATCTGGAGAGCATGAGAGTGAATGAGATGAACCCTAGTAAAGCAAGCGCTAAGGCTCCTGCTTTTATATATAGTGGAGTGATTTTGTTGTACCAGCTTCAAAAAAATGTGCTTCTACGTGTACCCGCGAGTGGGTGTGAGAGAAATAGTGCGTGTGTGCACCGCTTCTCTTCGTGAGAGTACAATATACTATGCCCAAAGAACGTTCACCGCAAGAGTAATAGTATAAGTGTGTGAGCTAAAATAAAATGTGCGCGCCGTCTTTTGTTTTTTAGAAGTTCTGAGGGTAGGGTGTGAAGAGCACATATGTGCGTGACGTCTACCTGCAGATAGACGGTGGGTGCGACGTGCGAGTCTGTGAGAGGACTCGGGAGAGTCGTGACTCATGAGGGTGCGTGTGCATGAGAGAGAGGGGGGCACGTATCAATGCAATGCATGTGTCCGTAAATCATTATCCGACAAACGTTCGGCACAAGCCTTTTCCTGATGAACGCCGTAAGAACCGTTAGATCGGCATCCGACAGTGTCAGTTTTGCCATGTCATTTAACAGAACAGCCACTCCTCCTACACACAAATCTTCCACATGAGTGTTAGCAACTTTCATATGCTTTCTCCGTTCCGAAATGCAGTGCATATAGCTTTATTGAAAATTTGAACCTCGCAAACTTTTACCGAGTTTTCGTGTACCAAATTGCACATGTAGAATACCATGTATATATCATTTCATTCATCTTCGAGAGGTAACTATAAAGATGGGTGAGGAGTCTACAAAGAAAGACCATCGTATCACCCACAGCAATTTCAAGCATCCTTTAGTGTCGAGGAATATCATAGGAAGTCTATATGATATGATTTTTATAGGATTTTTTCCTTTAGAGCCAATTGGTTCACAGGGATAGATTCATATACTCCACATTTCAAAGGAAATAAACATGATATCATTTCTATTGCTTTAGATCCACTTGGTTCATATGAATGGATTCCTATACTCCCTTAATTTCAAAGGAAAATAAACATTAGCGTATATTCAATAGAAAAGTTCCTATGATATGAACCAAATTACATCTCTTTTCTAATCCCTCCTCATAGGAATTGAGATACATGTCATCTCTAGATTCAATAGAAAAGTTCCTATGATGTGAACCAAATGACATCTCTTTTCCAATCCCTACTCATAGGAATTGAGATGCTCCATGTCATCTCTTTCCCAACAACTTCCATGTATACATCTTCTATTCCTAAATAGATAGTACAACCCACTAGTAGATTTTTTCCAAAACATGCAACTATGGCACAAGAACTATATAGTGTGCCAATAACTTTGAAAGATGGTCGCTGGATGAAGCTAACCCGATAGTGCAGAGATAGGAAAATCCGAGCACTACTGGCTGTTGGATATCATCAACATTCCACCATATCTGCCACATGTACAATTTAGAAGACTCCATGGTTGAACTTAAGCATAATGCACAAACCTCAAAACACAAGCACTTCTCCTTTGTTCTAGAATCTTCTGTATCATAATTGATTATTTTTTCTAAATGAATTGCCATTAATTGTTTTTTTACTTTATGATTTACAATGCACAACCCCATGAATCTTAACATTTTTATAAAACTAATTGATTTTGAATGAGATGAAGTATAAGAATTAAACGAACATCTACATCATGCATATATGACTCAAAGCTTTACATGCCAGTTTGTATTTATTCATAATTTGGTTTCGAAATCTCATGCGTTCAATACATGTGTACCTTACTAGTTTTGAGTAGAGTAGAAAATTTCACGCGGCCCCGGGTATATCAAAATGCAGGGCCCATGCATCATTGCCTTTCGGTCGAACCTACGTCCACAATTTTTTGTACGTACTATATCTCCACTGGTCCCCGAACCCAAAATGCTGCCTCGTTCCCGTATAACCAAGCGGCCCACACATATTTACGGCGTCGACTCGAACACGTTTATTACGATGTGGCCCCGCACGCCGTAGTACTCCTACAAACCCTACCGCCGCACTCATCATCGGTTTTCTTCAAGAGGACGAGGGAGAGGCCGATTTGTAGTGGAGCCGCTTTCAAAAAAAAGATCTGTAGTGGAGACCCCTACCCCAGGTGCCCTAGGTAGCTGCCGCACGCATCATTGTTTTCTCTTTTCTTTATGCTCTTGCTCCCTAGAGTGAAATGATGGTTGCTTCGTCTGTCCAGCTTAATGCGGGAAAGGTGGGGCTTTGTGATTTGACACCTCATTGCTCATTTTCTACTACTGCGGCGCTACGACCGGGGTGCCTCAAATTCCAACCGCTGCTCCGAACTGTAACTTGGTGCATCGCACGTGGAACAAGATGGTGGATGAGCCACATGTCGGCCAAAGGGGTCTTGTTAAGTGTGTCGCCATTTCATGTGCGGACTGACCCTGCTTGAGTTGCTACGCCAACACGACAGGAGCAGCCTACCACTTGGTTTTGCTCCTTGGTGAATCCCGACTATATTGATCTAAAAAGATACGTGCTAAACTACCCTCTCCGTCTTGGTTTTTTTATTTTTAGGCACCTCGGTTTATAGGGCCTGCACGTAGTTCTAGGTCATCCGTTTGACTAACTAAATATGAGTTACTATGTCACAAAAAGTATATCATTGGATTCTTAAGCGGATGTAGTTGTATTTAAAAGTCAAGGGCGGGGCTTTTCCTATGCGGTAGGCGGGGCAGTTTCGCCTAGTCAGTTCGACAGAGACTCGAGAAGACGAGGGAGTAGGCTGCTGCAAACATAGGGCTGTGTGATTTGACAGCGAGTTACTGCTGGACAGGTGGGGCCCCGTGATTTGACTTGCCATTATCATTTTAACTGTGGCGCTACGACCGGCGTGAGTCTCCCGATTCCTGACCACCTCCATTACGGAGAAAGATATAGAGAGGAGTAAAAAAAATACACTTATAGCCAACCTTATAGCCAACCTTGTTGTAGTATGAGTGACTAAGTGATGACTATGTATGATATGCCAACATCAGATAGCCTAACGCACTGTGCTAAATCTCTAAGGGCGCGACCGCGCGAGCGACGCGATGGTCGTGGTAGGCGCGACCATGATATGGGCTACTGGCAGCCCTTGTATCTAAGATCAAACAGTCGCATGCTAAGTTGCTGAAAATTTGCAGAATAACCCTCCAGGATAGGATATTCACCCATAGGTCTAGAATCACGCCATGTAACCGTTCGATCTCAGATCTAAGGGCTCTCGGAAGCCCGTATCATGGGAGAATGGAAAGCCACTACCCTGCCGTTCGCACGCTGGCAGTTCGCTCCTACTCATCCCCGCACGTCCTTCAATACTACGGCGGTTCACTCCTAGTCGTCCCGTCCATTCACATTACGGCAGTTCCACTAATCCTAACCCTCCTACCAAATCTATGGCGTCCCAAATCTCCACGATCAGCGGTGAGTACAAGGTTAGAACCATCACCGGCGATGAGTTCGACGTCATCTACACCCGTTCTTCCGCGACGGTGAAAGGATGCCTTTCTCGCTTCAGACGCATGTTCGAAAACTCAGATGATGAGTGGGTCACTGGGCTAGATGTTGAGTACACCACAGTCCTGGGACCAGAGAAGGATCTAAAGGACGAAGAGAGGAAGAATCCCGCCATGATCCAGGTTTGCGTACATAATGTTTGCTTGGTCTACCACATATGCCATGCCGACGTCGAGTGCCAGGATTTTAAGAACTTCCTCAAGGACAAAACAGTGAAATTCGTTACTGTAGACTTTAAGAACGACAGGGATGTCCTGCGTCGGATAGGTCTCATTGTAGGCAACCCCTTCGACCTCCAGAAGAATCGGCTGGTGTCCTCTCGTCAGCCTTCAATGCTGACCCTGGCAGGAGCCATGGTTCATCCTTCGTACGGTAAACTAGAGAAACCTCCATACACGTTTCATCGTCATGCATTGCAGCGGAATGTACTAGATATAGACCACATCCACTACGCTGCAATGGATGGCTACCTTTGCTTCAATATCTACAAGGGTTGGATGAAGAGCAATAGCCAAGTGTGCGGTTCAAGCAAAGAAGTATCGGCCAAGAGAGAGAGGGACAAGGGCGAAGTCGAGGACATGGACGAGGACTCCGAGTAAGGTGGCAGCGTCATTGCTCATGGTGGTTCTAAACTTCTAATGCAGTGTCTACCGGATTAGTTGCATAGCTTAATTTCAGGTGTGCTTAGTTTAATTTGCGGGGTGTGTTGTGCTGAGCCCCCAGCAGAACTATGTTATGTTTCTTCTCATTACTTTAACTCTTCAGTATGTACATACTACTAGTATTTCTTTAATAGAATTTAGCACCCCAATTAAGGACGTACTAGCTTTTTTAATAGTACTATATGCATAATTTGGCGACGAGCGCTCTCTATATGTACCACCTTTTTTTATTTCAATTTTTGCTCCATGGCGCAATCCATCGATAGTACTACTGTACAAAAGTATACATTTTTTAAAAGGCTAGAGTACTGTTCATCACATATATAGCCAGTTAAATTCTCAACCTAGAACGACGTGCATGCCATGTAGTAAACCGATACGGAGGAAGTATAGTAAAAATGAGGTGATTTTACCGAGCGATCGGCGGGGGAGCATGGCCTGTCATGCGGTCCCACGTGTCATGATGTACCAAGGCGATGCGCGTGTCCCTCTTGAGGCAGAAGCAATACTACGTGGTTTGAGATGATGGCGAACCGAAGTGTGAAATAATGGTCGCTTCATCTGTCTGGGAAGGTGCGGCATTGTGATTTGATGTCTCATTGCTCATTACTACTACTGGGCCGGTACGAGTGGGGTGCGTCCCCCCTACTGTTCTGCACTGTTATTTGGTGCTTGACACGTCGACCCGGTTTCTATATGTCCCACATGTCGGCGATAGGAAGTACAAAATTCATGAAAGGGAGCGTCGACGGAGGAGTATACTACAGAATTCATGAAAGGGAGGGACTTAGTTTTGGAAAAAAATCTGTTTTTACGGAGTACGTACCCACTAGGGTTTATAGGGCTCATCTAAAAAACATTCGTTTTTCCATTTGATAAGTCTCAATTCTACTATACTAGTAGTAGTACCATTACATGTTGGATTTTGAGGTGCGTTAGATCACCCGACGCAAGCAGTGTCAAGAGGAAACTAACCAATGCATGTACAAGTTCATGGAAATTTAGTGGTCATTCATGCATTCGTTCTAATTAATTCCTCGGTAAACATAACTTCTTGAGAAAAACGAGCGTACTAATTACTTGTGCAAACTACGAAATTAATTCGACCACTCACCGTCTACCTTGGTTGGAGAGATTTTGAAATTGAGCCATAAACTGGAGAGGAGGGGGTAGTAACTTTTGTCTTGATTACTATTTGTGGCCTTGTATAGATGAAAAATGTATTTTTTTATAGTGGCCTTGTATAAGTCAATGGAGGGAGTACTAACCAAAGTACGTAGTAGGGACGAGGAGTAAACTGAGGGAGTAGTAAAATTTTCTCCTCGTGCTGCGAGCCACCGCGCGCGTGGGCGAGGGAGCGGGCGTAAAGGCGTACAATAGTAGTAGTAGTACTACTACTACTCGTAAGCAAGCTTCACCTCATCCTGCGAGCCACCGTGCCTGTGGGCGGGGGAGACAGCGTACTAAGCAAGCTTCTCCTCGTTCTGCGAGTTGACGGGACACATCAAAAGTACTCAAATGTATAGAGCCTTGCCTCTAAGGTAGGCCCCACATGGTTTTCCTCTTTTTTTAATTTAACATAACGCGTCAAGTCGTAATTTGTTTGTTCACCCGTGGTAGACGATCCTCCCTCCACCAAGTGGACAACCGGTACACGTGCCAAATTACCACGTGGGCTGCCTTTTTCATACAGAAATGAGCTCCACCGTGTACCCGTGCGGGTGTGGTTGGGAAAGAGACGGGAGTACGTGCGCCGTGCGTGCACCTCTTCTCTTCGTGCACGTCCCCCACCTACGTGGGTGTGTGTGAGAGAGATACAAACCTAGACATAATGCACCGTCCATCCACATGCCTCTACCCAGTCCGACCACCAGTCACCTCCACGCCCCGCTCCTCCTCACCTTATCTCTCATCTTTCTCCCTCCATTTTTATATACAAGGGCCACTATCAAAATTACAATTTGCAGATATACAAGGCCACTAACACTAATCGATGCAATATTAATGGTGTTTGCCTCGTGGTACTAGCAAAGGAGGACACTAATTATCCCTTGCATGCATGCGGGAGTTTGTAAAAAATGCATCTTGATGTTCCGTGCAATGCACGGGCATCTTGCTAGTCCATGAAAACAACACATGGCAAAATTCCATGGTGAACGAGGGATTTGAATCTGTTGGGAGGGGCTGTTTGGATCTTGCCTGGGGTAGCCAAAATATTGGCGACCCTTTTGTCCACCGGTGCCTTTGCCATCGATGAACGAGGAATGGCTCGGGTGCTCATGCTGTCATGCATCCTCCAGTGCGCACGTTGGAGACGAGCTCGCACGAGCTGTGTTTTTTGTCCCACAACGCCGCCCGAGCCGCCCCCAGACCGACCGGCGACCCGCAAATTAAGCCATCAAACCATAGCAGCACACATTATGACAGCAACTCAACCAACCGGACGAAATTCACGCAAACACGTGGACAAACTGATATTTCATATAAACAACGACGAAAATCATATAAAATACCGGATTTTCATACAAACATGACGGATTTCATTACATTCAAATGAACTACGTGGTGCTAGTTCTGGACAGCACATGTATATAATACCTGGCCTAAATGGTCGCCCGCCGATCGATTTGTGTTCCTCATGTCCGGCAGCACGATCACCGGACTGCCGGGAGCCCCGTAGGTATATGCTTCAGCGCAAAGGACGACTCGCTTCCCCACTGCCCAACTGATATCATTGGCTGGTGCCGAAGATGATGGTGGCCGACACCGGTTCGAGTTCATGACCGGCCACTACTTCGCCAATGGCCGGCACCGGCTCGAGTTCATCCTAACATTCCCCTCTTCCGTGGAGCCCATGCGGGGTCGACGAAGGTCCTCGCAACAAAAGGATCCGACAAGACACCTGCTGTGTATGCCGACGTCGCCTCCGCGGTGGCCTTCATGGGACCCAAGCGGCGGCGGCCTCCCGTGTTCTACTTCTCCTCGATGATGGCGGCGGACGTGGAGGCGCTGGCCACCGACTCGTCGCTCTCTGTGCACCCGGCTTCTGTCACTGCTTGCATGGTGCGGCCGCCGGCATGGGAGTCTCGGCCACAGAAACGGGAGACATGGTACGAGGCGGCGACATGGACGGCAGCAATGACGCCCATGCGCCGCTCCTCGTCGAGATGGCCTGGAGCGGCGAGTTGCTGAACCGCGTGCCGGCTTGGGGCGGCAACTGGCTCCATCAGGCGAGGGGTGGGAGGTGGATCAGCGATCTGCATAGCTCGTATCTAGCGGGCTACCCAGCCAGCTTGGATGCGGAATAACTACTCTTCGTAAGCCATTGTAAGAGTGGACAAAATGGTGGAGAGATAGGGGAGTGGCGAAGGTGTGCGATTCTTGACCGGCGTTTGGCCTCGTTTAAATAGGAGATTAAATAGACGGCGGACGGGTGGAGCTCGGCCGGCGTTGCGTTTAACGCCGGCCCGGTCATGAACGGACGTGTGTCTAGAGTGGGTTTCTCGGCTTCCACACGGGCGGGTTTCATGGAGGCGTTTGAATGCGGCACGGAGGCGTGTTCAGCCGGGCGTGCCACGAGTGGCGCCCTCGACTCTGACCTAGGACACTGCGCCATTCTTCCACTGACGTGTGGGCTCTTTGGGTGCATGGCCTGCATGTCAGTGACCCAACGCAGGCAGCGCACAACAGAGGAACCTTTGGTGGGCCATGGCGGTCAGAAGCAGGCATTTCATAAACCGATGATTGTTCATTGAGTGTGACGTCATCTTTTTCATGTAGATAAGCCTACTATGTTGATAGCCCGTTCGATACGTTGTGATTCATAAAGACCGCTGCAAACATCAATGTTCTGCTTATCACAGATAAGATTGATTAATACCCGTAACAATCCATGTCCTCAACAAAGGGTGCATGCACGTATAGGTTGAGCGTGTGTTTTGGATCGTGTGCTGTGTGCATGTAGGCGTGCGTGCAAGGGTACGTTTCAGTGTTGCATGCATGGGTGCGTACGTGCGTGTGTTCGTGAGTGCATGTGTACGTGTCAGTGTTGCACGCCAGCATGCGTGCGTGTGTACGTGTCAGTGTTGCACGCCTACATGCGTGCGTGTCTTGTGTGCGTGCATGTGTACATGCGGGGTGAGGCTACACGTCAGTCGACTGGCTTTTTCATCTCTGGTCATTAGATTTTCCAGCCGTTGGATACGAAATCAAGGGCCTCCAGTTTATCATCAAACTCCACCCCCCTGAGCCGCCATCCACCACCGGCCAAACCGCCAGCCCCCGCAGCCCGCGGCCGGCCCGCCCTCCCCGAAACCACTCCCCACCGCCGGTCTGCCACCGCACCGGCCATCCCTCTAGCCCCTCCCCCCCCGCCGAGCTTTTTCTCCGGGGATCCCCACCCCATCGCCCAATGAACGCCCCCAACCGCCGGTGACTGCCAACCAGAGGTCTCACGACTTCAAATACCCACCGACCACTAATTTATTACCATTTCTGTCCTTCATATACGCGCTGACAGGTGGGCCCTATGGTAATGTGCACTGCTGAATGTGGACCGTTTGACTGGTCAATTGATCGTGTTATCAACAAATTACGGAGCTGTATGGTGAGCCAGTGACCGTATGATCACCCTAAAATGTACTCCTATTTTATTAACACAGTACAGACTCAAACTACCATTTCTTTCTTTCATATACGAGCTGACAGGTGGGCCCCACGGTTACGCGCCCCGATGGTGCAACACTAGTTGCGCCGCGTGGAATGTTTGACTGGTCAATTGATTGTGTCATCAATAAAATACGGAGTTGTACGGGTGAGCCAGTGACCGTATAATCATGATATGTATTTGTTTAACACGGTACAGACACAAGGGCTCATATATACGCACAAGCACTCACCACTATAAGAACACACACGTGAACCCTACCCCTATGAGCACCTTTGAGAGAGTGGGCGAGCATATATGATCTTGAGATTTTACAAAGTCACCATAGGTGCCTCGTAGTCGAGTGGAACGTCTCCTCCCACTGAACGTACATCACTGGAAAATACTGAAATTAACACAAGATAAATGCGAGCACCGGGACTTTAACCTTGGTGGGCTCGAGAAACCACTGTCCTCTAACCATCCAACCACATGTTGGTTAGCACGACAAAATGTATGTGGTGACCGTGATGAGCTTATTCTGAAGTCCAGTGACCACATCGTGCTTTCGCTTCAAATACAATGACCGTAAGTGTCGTTAACAAAATACGGAGCACGCATCAAATGCGAAGTCCATCAGTGTCATCAACAAAATATGGAGATGTATCGTGAGCTAGATACCATTGTACTATTGTATATGCTTATTTTCTTAGTGACCAAATGCGTGTGTGGTGTGGTGGGCACATCATTTCTAGTTGTGGTGGGTCAACATGAAGACTCATGGGTCGGTTCCATCCTGTGCCACATATAGGTTGGACCGAGACATGTTATACGAAGACCCATGTGGAGGACTCGGCGTACAACACGAAGCTACCAGAGTCGCGGAGGACTCTATCCCCACTGGTGATAAGCCGACTATATATGATTTGTAACCCTAGGCCCTTAGTATGTTATACAAGCTTGGGGGCTAGTTTGTCGATAGTATACACACACGCACAATGCCTGGTATTCATGTGTACTTTGTACACACCCCTATCACTAATATACAGTACCAGGAGTAGGCTCTTTCTTCAACTGCAAGGGTCCGATCCGAACTAGGGTAAAACTTTGCCTCGTATTACCATCCAGCCTAACAGCCAGGGATATCCTACCGAATGATATGATGAAATCATATCTGCCAACTACTAAGAGAGAGGTGTGTCAGGGGGGGGGGGCAATGTGTGCAAGAGAGGCGTAAAGATAATGTGCATGCGGGAGACACATAGGCACAGATATGTGCGTATAGAGGGCTAGTAGAGGTTGTGCATGTGTATATATGCATGTGAGAGAAATAGTGTTTTCCAACTGAGATTAGTGAAAAGAGTGGTACATAGTAGTCAGAAAGAGAGAGAGAGAGAAACAGAGAGAGCATGTGTGTGAGACAGCCCGACACCCTGAGAGAGATTGTGAGCATGTGTGAAAGAGAAATGCCGATGCATATAAAGTGTGTGCACTTATGCGTTAGATAGAGAGATATATAACGTGTTTGTGAGAACGGGGCGAGGCATAGTGCATCTACATGTAAAAGGAGGTTCTACGCATTAAATTAAAATATAAATGGAATTATTATTTTTGGATGAGATCATGAATTTTGCAAATTGCCTATGGACGAAAATCGGTCTATCAGACACCCATACTCTATTGAATTCTAGCATGTGCATGTGTTTATTTCATATTATCGATCCATAGAGTGAGAGTGGTTTGAAATACAGGCAATGTATGCTTTTGCAATTCATATATAAACATTAATTAGTGCACTCCATGTTGTTAGTGTGAAGCACTTTATACATTTGTCACTTGCATGGATACATTCCAAATTGCTAGCTACGAAATAGAAACATGTTGAATTCAACATAAAGGGGGTTTCGAAGATTCGAATTCATAGGAAGTGCATTCATCTATTTGAACCCGAGATAATGGCATTTGTAAATCAGATGTAAAAGGGGACATCAAACTTTGTTGTGAGTTTGAACATGCTATATATATTCATACGCATATCTAACTTTTTTTTGCAACCAAGGAGATTATATAAGGAACCATGCATGAACTGAGGTAAGTTGCATATTTTGAATATATACTCGTGTACAATGTATATTCAAATGTAGCCCCTCCATTACAAAATAATCGTAGCTTTAGGATTTTCAAGAGTAAAGATTTGTGAAGTTTGACAAATCCTGAAAGTTCAATTCAAGAGAACCGAAAACGTTAATGCTTCTGCTCCAAAATATTGAACGAAGCGCCAAATAGGCCTATGGTCACCCGAAACCGCGCGAGACTAATGTTTTGGTGGTAGGAAATTACTGTCCTGACTTTGGCCCGTGTAGCCTATCAACCCGATGTCCAAAGGTCTAAACCGGGGTAGGTTTGTAACTTCACCAAGACGCCAGTCTCAACCGCCTCCTAGAAGCATTCATGCGCCATGGGCGCCTACCCATGCGCTCGGCTGGAATCTATCCCGCCCACATTTGGGACACCTGACATGATTGTCCTACCACCAACCCGCAATATTTCTGAAATTTTAGATGGGGGAAAAGTTTGTAACTTTCCCCAAATTTCAAACAAGCGTGTCTCAAACCGAAACATTGTTCCCCCTTAGTTCCCCGCCTCCCTCCGTTTCCCCATTCATACTCCGTGGGCGCGAAAACGCCCTCTTCACCAGCCGCAAAACCCCAGCCTCCTCCATCCTCCACCCCATAGCGGCCAATCCACCGCTGCCCTCCTCCATCACGCCGGAGCCGATACCCCGACGTCGTCGTCCAACGCAACCGCAACCGCAACGCCGTCAAGGACTTAGCAGCTGAAGCCGAGGCAGAGCTGCCTCCACGACGCCGACGCCGACGTGCGCCATACCAGAACCACTCCGACCACGTCGTCCTGTGCCTCACTCCTGCGGCTCCACTGTCGCAACCGCCCACCGCACTGGAGCTGTTCCCGCTACACCGTCGTTCGCCGCCTCGGATCTGCTTCCCCGCCGCTGATAGACGGCCACCGCACCACACTCAACAACTTGGCCATGGGTTCGTCCAAGGCTGCACCGTCCTCCACAACTTCTGGTTTCCGGCGAACAACAAGAAGATCGTCGGAAAAAAAGAAGGAGGACACAACACTGCCAGCGGAAAGAGGTACTCCTCTTCCCTTATTCGTGCAAATCTTACGTCTCCGCTCACCGTATTCAACCCACGAAAGAAACTAGTTGAGCGCTTCTTACTACATCTTCTTCGTGATACTAAATGCACAAGGTTTCCTCCCTTTTACCATTTCACCTTTGCTAGAGGTCAGTAGCCCGCCTGGATCTCAATTCAGGGTCAGTCGAACCGCAACTAAAAGAAGCAACACCCGCTTAGGTGCGTGGAGCACCTAGTCCGCCTGTTCCCCGGGGAAGCGGCACATCGGTGTCTATCATAGGGGTGTGGGGTGTAGGAGCTGCTTGCGCCCGATCTGGAGGTCGGCGGGGCTTGAATGGATGGAAGGGGGGGGCGGTGCCAAGCACGGCGGTGCGGTGAGGTCGAGGGGAGGGCGTAGGCAGGGGAGGAATACTGGGCCGGTGGTCGCTGGCGTTTCGAGGAAGATCATCGGCACTGACTGGCTGGAGGTAGATGAAGGCGATCTGCTCGTTCTTTGTACATCGGACGGTGCAGAAAAAATGGACTGACCTATTTTCTTTCAATCGACTTTGTTTTCATTGAACCCTGTAGTAATTTAGTGTGCCATGCATGTTGTAGAGCTATCATATGTCTCCCGTCATTTATTTCTCACCGACCTGCTATCTGCTACATTTACACCGTACTAATTGTGCACACACTTCACCCATACACACACTATGGTTTTTTTATGCATGGGTATTTCATACTCTGACGCAGTGTTGATGAATGCAGAAAAGAAAAGACAGAAGTCGCTCTAGTGTAATTCGAAGATAAGCACTAAGCATTTCAGCGCTCTAATGGGTGCAGTGTCAGCAGTTGGAGACAGTAAACGTAGCTATGCAGTTGATGATCTCAATTGCCACACACAACCATCCCAGGTGCTTGCTTTAACTTCGCAATGTCAAATGTGGTTGCATGTTGCATATGGTGTCTAGCTTGTATTGCTTCCAATTTGGTTAAATTGCATCTGCTTACTTTACACATTATACCTTTGATAATGACATGCCTTCCTGTTTTTGATACACACTACATATGTCTATTAACCATGTTCATACATCAAACTAATGCTCTTTTGTATCCCTCGTCAATCACTTATGATGAGACAGTCACCCGAGTGGGTTACTGTGAGACGCCCTACTCATTTAAAGAGTGCAGTGTCATCCTCCCCACATGATTCTCAAGAAACAGCAAGGCTAAATGAAGATAGTCAACGTAGCTCTCTAGTTGATCACCGCAATTCCCCACACCACCATCGCAGGTGCTTGCTCTTACTTGGCAGTGTGATATGTGGTTGCATGTTGCATATGGTGTCTACCTTGTAATGCTTCTAATTAGGCTAAATTGCATCTGCTTAGTTAACACATTATACCTGTGAATATGACATGCCTTCCTGTTTTTGGTACATACTACATCTTTCTATTAACCATGTTCTTACATCAAACTACTTTTCTTGTGTATCCCTCATCAATGCTCCTAATTTGTTAAATTGCATGTCCTTAGCTTACACATTATACATGTGAATATGACACGCCTTCCTGTTTTTGGTACATACTACATCTGCCTATCACACCATGTTCTTACATCAAACTACTGTTCTTGTGTATCATGCGTCTATCGCTTATGATGAGATAGTCACGCACGTGGGTTAATATGAGACGCAATACTCTTATAAAGAATGCAATTTCATCCTCTGCACATGATTCTCAAGAAACAACAAGCCTAAATGAAGATATTGAACGTAGCTCTGTACCTGAAGACCGCACTTCCCCTACACCACCATCACAGGTGCTTGCTCTAACTTCGCAGTG
Source organism: Triticum urartu (assembly GCF_056163025.1). Lineage (NCBI taxonomy): Eukaryota > Viridiplantae > Streptophyta > Magnoliopsida > Poales > Poaceae > Triticum > Triticum urartu. The sequence goes on along the minus strand of NC_141879.1, from coordinate 335,619,836 downwards.
TGATATGTGGTTGCATGTTGCATACGGTGTCTAGCTTGTAATGCTTCTAATTAGGGTAAATTGCATCTGCTTAGTTTACACACTATACCTGTGAATATGACATGCCTTCCTATTTTTGGTACACACTACATCTATGTGTTAACCTTGTTCTTACATGAAACTACCTCTCTTCTGTATCCTACATCAATCACTTACGATGAGTCACCTTTATTCGTTGCATATTGCATATTATTTCTATCCTGTTGCCATGTATTGCTTCTAATTTGGTCAAATACATTTGTTAGGGCACCCTTTTAATTTGGCAGAGTGATATTGGTTTCATCTTTCATATGGTTTCTAGCTTGCATCAATTCTAACAAGTTCAAGCACCTTGTGCTTAGTTTACACTTTATACATCATACATGTCAATATGTCACGCCGTCTTATTTTTCATACATATTCCATCCTCCTATCCTGCGGCTGCCTTACATGAAAGTAGTGTTCGTCAGTATCATGCATCAATGAGTTCTGAAGAGCAAATTTTATTCCTTTTTCTTGTGGGTTTGACTTGACAAGGCAAAATCAAGAAAGAGGAAGCAAAAGAGTATGGAAGGCGATGATGGTGGTCCTCTGCAGCAACGTAAACGGAGCATCTGTACCGATTCTCCTTGTACTGATAGTGCATTACAAGGTCCAAGTCTCCGCTCCCCTACTCCACCATCCAAGGTGCTTGCTCTAACTTGGTAGTGTGATATCTGGTTGCATGTTGCATATGGTGTCTAGCTTGTATTGCTCCTAATTAGTGTAAACTGCATCTGCTTAGCTTACACATGATACATGTGAATATGACACGCTTTCCTGTTTTTGGTACATACTATATCTGTCTATCACACCATGTTCTTACATGAAACTACTCTTCTTGTGTATCCTGCATCAGTCACTTATGATGGGACACCTTTAAGTTGGCAGTGTGATATTGGTTTGCGTCTTGAATATGATTTCTAGCATGTATTGCTTCTAGTTTGATGAATGCCACCTATGACGAGACAACTTTAACTTGGCAGAGTGATATTGATTGCACCTTCCATATGGTGTCTTGCAGTGTTTCTAATTTGTTGAAGTGCCTTCTGCTTAGTTACCACATCATAGGTGTGAATATGTCAAGCCGTCCATTTTTTCGTACATATTCCATCCTCATATCATGAATTTTCCTTTCATCAGAGTAGTGTTCGTCAGTATCATGCATGAATGAGTTCTGAAGAGCGAATGATATTCCTTTTTCTTGTTGGTATGACCTTATCATGCAAAATCAATAAAGCTGAAGGAAATTGGCAAGGCATTAGTCACTTATGATAAGGCACCTTTAAGTCACCACTGTGATATTGATTGTGTCTTGCATATGATGTCTAGCATGTACTGCTTCTAATTTGTTGAAACGCCATACAGCTTGAACTTCGCAGAGTGATATTGGTTGCATCTTTCATATGGTGTCTAGCTTGTAGTGCTTCTAGTTTGTTGTAATGCCTTCGGCTTAGTTACCACATCATAGGTGTGAATATGTCACACCATCCTATTTTTCATACATATTCCATCCTCGCATCATGTTTTTGCCTTTCATCCGAGTAGTGTTCATCAATATCATGCATGAATGAGTTCTGAAGAGCGAATTTTATTCCTTTTTTCTTATCAGTTTGACTTCACAATGCAAAATCATTACAGCTGAAGGAAATTAGTCCTGCAGTGGATGATGGTGGTCCTTCGGAGCAACTCAAACAAGGGGTCTCTACAGATTCTACTCTGCCATCCTCCCAACAAGATTCGCAAGACAACACAAGGCTGGACACTATTATATGTGTAGATGATGAGCACATCTCCCCTACTCCACCATCACAGGTGCTTGCTCTAACTTGACACTATTATATGTGGTTGCATGTTGCGTATGATGTCTAGCTTGTATTGCTTCTAACTTGAATTGCATCTGCTTACTTTACACATAATGCCTGTGAATATGACACGTGTTCCTATTTCTAGAACATACGTGTACATGATGAGCACATCTCCCCTACTCCACCATCACTTGTGCTTGCTCTTACTTGGAACTGTTATACGTGGTTGCGTTTTCCGTATGATGTCTAGTTTGTATTGCTTCTGATTATGTTGAATTGCATCTGCGTAGCTTACAACTTATACCTGCAACGATCACTTACCCATAAGACACATTTAACTTGGGACTGTGATGTAGGTTGCATCTTGCATTGTCTTCTAGCTTGTACTGCTTCTAAATTCTTGAAATGGCACTTACGATGAGACACTTTTTACCTAATAGAGTGATATTGGTTGCATGTTCATATGGTGCCTAGCTTTCATTTCTTCTAATTTTGTTGAAATGCCTTCCACTTACTATTTTTTCATACATATTCCATCCTCCTATCGTACGTGTGAATATGAAATGCTGTCTTTTTTTGTATATATTCCATCCTCCTATCCTGCGCTTGCCTTACATCAAAGTAGTGTACGTCTGTATCATGCATCAACCAGTTATGCAGAGCTAATTTTATTCATCTTCTTGTGGTTTTGACTTCATAAGGCAATATCAGAAAATAGGAAGGAAAAGAGTAAGTTAGGGGATGTTGGTGGTCCTCCGCACCGACGCAAACAGAGACTCTCTAGATTTTCCACTGCTACTGCTAATGAAGTTGAAGTCCCAAGTCTACATGATGAGTTCATCTCCCATACTCCACCATCGCAGGTGCTTGCTCTAAGTTGACAGTGTGATAATTGGTTTCATGTTGCATATGTTGTCTAGCCTGTATTTCTTCTATTTTGATTGCATTACACCTGCTGAGTTTATACGTTATACATGTGCATATGACATGGCTTTCTGTGTCTAGAATACACTGCATCTATCTATCATACCATGTTCTTACATCAAAGTACTGCTGTTGTGTATCCCGCATCAGTCACTCATGATTGGACACTTTTAACATGGCAGTTTGATAGTGGTTGCATCTTGCATTGATTTCTATGTTGTACTGCTTCTAATTTTTTGAATTGCCACTTATGACAAGACACTTTTAACTTGGCAGAGTAATATTGGTTGCATCTTTCATATGGTGTCCAGCTTGCATTACTTCTATTTTCTTGAAAATCCTTCTACTTAGTTTGCACATCGTAGCTGTGAATATGTCATGCCGTCCTGTTTTTCTTACATATTCCATCCTCATACGGTTGTCTTACATCAAAGTATTGCTTGTCTGTATCATGCATCAATGAGTTCTGAAGAGTGATTTTATTCTTTTGTGTTGTGGGTACAGCTTGACATGGCAAAGTCAAAAAAGAGCAAGGAAAATAATATAGTAGGGAGTGCTGTTACTTGTCGGGTGAAACGGAAAAGGTTCTGCTATTGATATTCTGCTGGTACTTATAGTGCAGTAGAAGGTCCAAGTCCACCGGCTAAATCTACAAACACAGTATCACCTGCTCCACCAGCTGCAGCATCTGCTTCAACTGTACCAGCATCTCAACTAGTTACTCATTCGTTTGCTCCGGAACTGGCCAGTTCCCAAGATGCCTTCACACCTAACACTACTTCTGAAGCACTGATGACACAACAGGACTTGGCAAGATCAGATGAACCTCATGAGCATCAACACCAAGACGGTACCTGACCGAGTCAAGTTGCAGTTGCATGCTCCTTTATATGTACTCTCACAGTTTGATGTACACTAACACTTTCCATATTCGTTGTTGAACTAGCACCACGGCGCAAGCGGAAACAGACATCAGGGATAATGCTTGATAGATTAACAAAATCTAAAGGAGGAATAATGGAGATCCATTTTGAGGCAGGTTTAAAAAGGCCACGTGATGCTACAGAGTCAGCCAAGTTAGTATCAGAGGCATCAGTTGCCATTATGTGTCATGCACGTATCCTCCCAACGTGGATCCAGTATAGGAATGAGAAAGACAATACCCAGTTTAACACCTTCCTTGACCATTTATCCGTAAGTAATGTTATTCATCGCAATTAGTAATATTGTCTTGCTCTGTCCCATACTTTCTAGCTTCCTCCTAATAAGACTCACATTCTTTTTTCAACAGATGAGGTTCAAGTTGGATCCGAAAGATGATGCAACTAAACAAGCATGCACTCATGTTTTTCAGTCTTCTCTGCGACAGTATCAGTACCACCTTAGAAAATCTCACTTTGAAGGCAAGGCTAACAATGAAATCGCCCAAACATCTCCAGTGGAATATATTACATATGAAGACTGGACATCCCTCGTTAAACACTGGTCTGATCCAAAGTATCAGGTAGGCTATATGTATTTGATCAGACCATATATTGAGCTTGTATTTATGTATGTGCCTTACAAGTGTATGTTCTTCTAGGCTAACTATTTGAAGAACAAAACCAACTGTTCTAAAGTGAAATTCCAACAGACAACATGATCTCGTAGCTATATTGCACACTGCGAGGCTCTTGTAAATAGCTGCTACTTCCTTCTTTTTTTGTGCCATATTATCGTATCTATATTGACTTGTTCCAAATACAAAGGAAAGCCCGTGCGGACCAAAAAGAACCTGAACCGAATGCAGTGCAAATCTTCAATGATTGCCACACCAGCAAGATGAAGGGCATGAGCACACCAGTTCAAGCCGCTGTTGTAAGTCCTTACTCCTCCTGCCTTGAACTGATTGGTACTGTGATGTGTTCATTTAACTACTTGGTTTGCAGCCAATGTCAGTTACTCTGTTCACTTTTATTCATAGTTGTCCTAACGTATCATTTCACCTTACATGGTGTAAAAGAGATGAAGGATATTCTTTTGGTCTTGATCTGTAATCTAGTTGTTATGTTCACGTGCGCACACAATGATAAAATAGCATGTTTGTTTTATATCTGTTTGCCCATGATATGAATGATGTCATACTATGTTCATCCTACTTTAAACCATGTCTCTTTATCCTTAGATGTCAACGAATGTGAGGAAATAGACAATACAGTAGGCATGCTACATGGACATATGTTCCGAAACTGATTTTATTATGTAGTTGGCACTACAATACATGCTAATGTATTACAGTAGTTCACCAAAATAAGTTATGTATAAACATTTAACCTACTTTGTTTGTTTTTATCTCATTAGTAACTTATCTGGTACACTAATCTACAAGTTCAAACTTTCAGGAAGCTATGGAACAAATGATTGAACAGCCACAACCACCTGAAGGTGATGAGGCTACTACAGGCACAATGTCACCTCTTGCTGCAGTGCGTCAGTATCTCTCCACTAACAGTGCAAAAAGCACCTTCCCGCATAATTCTGGGTTGGTTGTCAAGGTAACCTCGTCCAAATCGCCTACTGAACAAAATCTTCCTGCTAGACAGAGTGATATATCTGTGCTCCAGACACAAGTCCAATCCCTAATGGAAGTTGTTTCGGAAACAAGAATAGTGGTTGAGAAATGTCATCAAGATATGAATGGTTTTGAAACCAGACTATCAGACATTCGCTTCATTGTTCAAGAGCAATGGCGGAAAAAAGGTGGAGATCATGTAGCTCCATCAGATTCTACAGCCTAAAACATCAGCACTCAAGTCAAATGATCAGTGCTTCTATACATCTGATGGTGCTTTTATCTGGAGGGACTGTAAACTTTATGCCAACAGGCCTTTTGTTGTATGGTTGGAATTTATTTTGTTGTGATACAACATTTATGATGCTGCCTCAGGCTGCAGTAATTACGACGCTATTCTTGTATAGTGTAGGTTTATCTTAGTAATGTATTCGGCCGAAAGCTTCGTAGGAGCCCAACATGCCAATATTCGTCAGGCCCATTCCAATTGGGCTAAAAACGATTACGGGCCGAAAGTGGCATGTAGCCCACTAAAAATATCTGGGACTAAATCAGCATAAGCTTTCATATTTTTCTGGTAGGCCTGTGCCCATAGTGGGCCTTTAACAGGCCTAAACATAATTTGGGCCCTCAGTAAAAATAGGCCGTTTACAGGTGTAAATATCTCAAGCCCATAAAAAACATGGGCCTTTAATAGACCGAAAGTGAGATTGGGCCCTGATTGTGCCAAATAACCCACTGGATTTAGCAGGCCGAAATGGTGGCCCATTTACGATGCGGATCTTTGACAGGCCGAAATTCGGACGGGCCGTAAATGCGCCGACCTAATACACGGGCCTTTAACAGGCTGGAACTTCGGTCGGGCTAGATTATCGTCATTTTTATATGGGCCCTTAATTGGCCTGATAAGACGTTGGGCCACATATGGCCCATGGTTTACGTCCGGCGTTAACAGGCCGAAAATGACAACATGCGGAAAGTGGCCCAAAGCTATAGTGGGCCTCTAACAGGCCTAATATCATACATGCCCGAATATGACCCAAATCCTTCACGATTGTTTATGGGCCGAAAGTTTTGATGGCCTGTAAATGGTCCCAAATGAAGCCGGACCTTTAACAGGCCGGAAATACATCGGGCCGTAATTCAGCCCAATTACTTAGCGGACTATTAACGGGCCAGAAGTGACCATGGGCCGCGTTGATTACAAGTTTAGGACAGGCCGTTGACGGGCCGATTTGACAGAGAATGTTGGGCCTTCAGCTGGGCCGGCCCATTATGGTCTGCAGAATCTTGTGGGCCTTTAGCTGGGCCGGCCCATTGTGGTCCGTAAAATCTTGTGGGCCTTTAGCTGGGCCGACCCATTATGGTCTGCAAAATCGTGTGGGCCTTTAGCTGGGCCGTCCCATTATGGTCCACTAAATTTTGTGGGCCTTTAGCTGGGCTGTCCCATTATGGTCCACTAAATCTTATGGGCCTTCAGTTGGGCCGGCCCATTTAAAGTTTGTGGGCCACTTTTGGGCTGGTCCACGTGTCAACATATCATAGGCCCATCTCGACCGTTGGATGAGTGACACCTATGCCAACGCAGAGCTGACGCGTGGATCTATCAGCCAATGAGAATTTTACACGTGGAAAATCGGCATTGGTCGTGGCTGTTAACGGGTTATCGGATCCAAAATCCGACCCGATAGCTTAACGGCGTTCCATTACGGTGGATGCCACGTGTCGGTCACCCTTGACGAAAGCACTTCGGTGACGCACAATTTATCGTCATGGAAGTGGACACTTCTGTGATGATCATTTTGGCAATGTCATGGAACACTTCTACAACAGCACATGTATGACTATCTTGATTCTGTCATAAATATGTTATGGATGTACATGCATGACAGAAAACGCGACCTACTGTGACAAACACGTATCATCACGGAAGTGTATTTTTTTGTAGTGGTTTGTACTAAAATAACACCATATGATACACAACAACCAACTCTAATGTCACCTAGATACTCCAATGTCACTGTGAGTATCCGTGATTTCATTATATGATATGCATCAAACAATTTCAGATTCATAATACTCAATCCAACACAAAAAACCTTAATGAGTGCCCCAAGATTTCTACCAGAGAAACAAAGAAGAGAACATGCATCAACCCCTATGCATAGATTACCCAAATATCACCTCGGGAATCCGTGAGTTGAGTGCCAAAACACATATCAAGTGAATCAATATGATACCCCATTGTCACCACAAGTGTTCAAAGAAAGACAAACATTGAGTGTTCTTAAATCCATAAAAGTATTCAATCCGATAAAATGAAATCTCAAAGGGAAAACTCAATTCACAACAAGATAGGGAGGGGAAAACACCATATGATCCAAACTATATTAACAAAGCCCGCGATACATCAAGATCGTGGCATCTCAACAACACGAGAGAGAGAGAGATTAAACACATAACTACTGGTACAAAGCCTCAGCCTCGAGGGTGGACTACTCCCTCCTCATCATGGTGGCCGCCGGGATGATGAAGATAGCCACCGGTGATGATTTACCCCTCCGGCAGGGTGCTGGAACAGGGTCTAGATTGGTTTTTTTGTGGCTACAGAGGCTTGCAGTGGCGGAACTTCTGATCTCTCGAATCCTTGAGGTTTATTTTGGAATATTTGGGAATTTATAGGGCGAAGAGCGAGTGCGGGAGGCCAACGAGGTGGGCACAACCCACCAAGGCACACTTGGGCCGCCAGGCTCACCCAGGCGGGTTGTGCCCCCATCGGGGCACCCCCTGGTACTTCTTTGGCCCATGTTGTTTCTTCTGGTCCATAAAAATTCTCCAAAAAGTTTTGTTGCGTTTGGACTCCGTTTGGTATTGATTTTCTGCGAAGTAAAAAACAAGCAAAAAACAACAACTGGCACTGGGCACTATGTCAATAGGTTAGTGAAAAAATGATATAAAATTGCTATAAAATGATTGTAAAACATCCAAGAATGATAATATAACAACATGGAACAAGCAAAAATTATAGATACATTGGAGACGTATCGGCATCCCCAAGCTTAATTCCTTCTCATCCTCGAGTAGGTAAATGATAAAAACAGATTTTTTGATGAGGAATGCCGCCTAACGTGTTCATCACATATTCTTTTCTTTTGTAGCATGGCCATTTGGACTTTTATATGATTCAAAGCAATAGTCTAGTTTTGACATGAAGATTTAAATACTCAAGCATATCAACAAGCAACCATGTCTTTCAAAATATCAACACTAAAGAATGTTATCCCTAGCCCATCATGCTCAATCATTGATCCATTCATGAAAAACACACTCGCATATTAGCTACACCCAATGCTCAAGTACGATCATAGTGCCCTTAGTTGGTGCTTTATAAGAAAAGATGGAGACCCAAATAAATGTTTTTGCATAAAGTAAATAGAAAGGACCTTCGCAGAGGGAAGTAGGGATTTGTAGAGGTGCCAGAGCTCAAAGCTTAAATTGAGAGATAATTTTTTTGAGAGGCATACTTTTCTCATCAACAAAAAATTACCGAGTAATTCCCAACACTTTCCATGCTAGATATATCATAGGCGGTCCCCAAATAGAAAATACAGTTTAGTCCTTTTTCCACCATTCTTTCACATTCTACGGCTAGCTGTATCCACGGATACCATCCATATCAACACTTTCCAAGGAATTAATTATTTGACAACATAAATTAAATTTCTTTTTCATTTCGGGACTAGGCATCCCTATTACTGCCGTACTCTCGTGCAATGACAAGTGAATAAACACTCATCCTGAGAATAACACATTTAGCATGGAAAATATTAGCCACCCTCTGCCGCTTCATGAGCGGTACGAGTGTTGGAAATATGCCCTAGAGGCAATAATAAAAGCATTATTATTATATTTCTTTGTTCATGATAATTGTCTTTATTCATGCTATAACTGTATTATCCGGAAATCGTAATACACGTGTGAATACATAGACCATAATATGTCCCTAGTAAGCCTCTAGTTGACTAGCTCGTTGATCAACAGATAGTCATGATTTCCTGGCTATGGACATTGGATGTCATTGGTAACGGGATCACATCATTAGGAGAATGATGTGATGGACAAGACCCAATCCTAAGCATAGCACAAAGATCGTGTAGTTCGTTTGCTAGAGCTTTTCCAATGTCAAGTATCTTTTCCTTTGACCATGAGATCGTGTAACTCCCGGATACCGTAGGAGTGCCTTGGGTGTATCAAACGTCACAACGTAACTGGGTGACTATAAAGGTGCATTACAGGTATCTCCGAAAGTGTCTGTTGGGTTGACACGGATCGAGACTGGGATTTGTCACTCCATATAACGGAGAGGTATCACTGGGCCCACTCGGTAATGCATCATCATTATGAGCTCAAGGTGACCAAGTGGTTGGTCACGGGATCATGCGTTACGGTACGAGTAAAGTGACTTGCCGGTAACGAGATTGAACAAGGTATTGGGATACCGACGATCGAGTCTTGGGCAAGTAACATACCGATTGACAAAGGGAATTGTATACGGGGTTGATTAATCCTCGACATCGTGGTTCATCCGATGAGATCATCGTGGAGCATGTGGGAGCCATCATGGGTATCCAGATCCCGCTGTTGGTTATTGACCGGAGAGTCGTCTCGGTCATGTCTGCTTGTCTCCCGAACCCGTAGGGTCTACACACTTAAGGTTCGGTGACGCTAGGGTTATGAAGATATGTATATGCAGTAATCCGAATGTTGTTCGGAGTCCCGGATGAGATCCCGGACGTCACGAGGAGTTCCGGAATGGTCCGGAGGTAAAGAATTATATATAGGAAGTGCTGTTTCGGCCATCGGGACAAGTTTCGGGGTTATCGATATTGTACCGGGACCACCGGAGGGGTCCCGGGGGCCCACCGGGTGGGGCCACCTGTCCCGGGGGGCCACATGGGCTGTAGGGGGTGCGCCTTGGCCTTCATGGGCCAAGGGCACCAGCCCTACTAGGCCCATGCGCCTAGGGTTTCCACCACGGAGGAGTCCAAGTGGTGGAAGGCACCCCGAGGTGCCTTGGGGGGGAGGGAAACCTCCCCTGGCCGCCGCACCAAGGAGATTAGATCTCCTGGGCTGGTGCACCACCCCCCCTTGGCCCTCCTATATATAGTGGGGGAGAGGAGGGATTTCATACCTCAGCCTTTGGTGCTTCCTCTCTCCCCGTTACGTCTCTCTCTCGTAGTATAGGCGAAGCCCTGCTACTGTGACGCCCTGCATCCACCACCACGCCGTCGTGCTGCTGGATCTTCATCAACCTCTCTTCCCCCCTTGCTGGATCAAGAAAGGAGGAGACGTCATCCGTTCTGTACGTGTGTTGAACGCGGAGGCACCGTCCGTTCGGTGCTAAGATCATCGGTGATTTGAATCACGTCGTGTTCGACTACATCATCCCCGTTCTTTGAACGCTTCCGCTCGCGATCTACAAGGTACGTAGATGCATCTAATTACTCGTTGCTAGATGAACTCCTAGATGGATCTTGGTGAAACCATAGGAAAATTTTTGTTTTTCTGCAACGTTCCCCAACAGTGGCATCATGAGCTAGATCTATGCGTAGTTCTCTTGCACGAGTAGAACACAAAGTAGTTGTGGGCGTTGATTTTGTTCAATATGCTTGCCGTTACTAGTCTTATCTTGATTCGGCGGCATCGTGGGATGAAGCGGCCCGGACCGACCTTACACTTACTCTTACGTGAGACAGGTTCCACCGACTGACATGCACTAGTTGCATAAGGTGGCTAGCGGGTGTCTGTCTCTCCTACTTTAGTCGGATCGGATTCGATGAAAAGGGTCCTTGTGAAGGGTAAATAGCAATTGGCATATCACGTTGTGGTCATTGCGTAGGTAAGAAACGTTCTTGCTAGAAACCCATAGCAGCCACGTAAAACATGCAAACAACAATTAGAGGACGTCTAACTTGTTTTTGCAGGGTATGCTATGTGATGTGATATGGCCAAAAGGATGTGATGAATGATATATGTGATGTATGAGATTGATCATGTTCTTGTAGAAGGAATCACGACTTATATGTCGATGAGTATGACGATCTATAAGGATGATCATGGAGCCCCAAGATGGAGATCAAAGGAGCTGTGTGATATTGGCCATATCATGTCACTATTATTATTTGATTACATGTGATGTTTATCATGTTTTGCATCTTGTTTACTTAAAACGACGGTAGTAAATAAGATGATCCCTTACAACAATTTCAAGAAGTGTTCTCCCCTAACTGTGCACCGTTGCTACAGTTCGTCGCTTCGAAGCACCACGTGTTAATCGGGTGTGATAGATCCTTTCGTTCACATACAACGGGTGTAAGAAGTTTTACACATGCAAAAACACTTAGGGTTAACTTGACGAGCCTAAGCATGTGAAGACATGGCCTCGGAACACAGAGACCGAAAGGTCGAACACGAGTCGTATGGAAGATACGATCAACATGGAGATGTTCACCGACGATGACTAGTCCGTCTCACGTGTTAATCGGACACGGATTAGTTGACTTGGATCGTGTAACACTTAGATGACTAGAGGGATGTCTAATCTGAGTGGGAGTTCATTAATAATTTGATTAGATGAACTTAATTATCATGAACTTAGTCTAAAATCTTTACAATATGTCCTGTAGATCAGATGGCCAATGTTGTATTCAATTTCAACGCGTTCCTAGAGAAAACCAAGCTGAAAGACGATGGCAGCAACTATACGGACTGGGTCCGGAACCTGAGGATCATCCTCATAGCTGCCAAGAAAGATTATGTCCTACAAGCACCGCTAGGTGATCCACCCGTCCCACAAAACCAAGACGCTATGAACGCTTGGCAGACACGTACTGATGACTACTCCCTCGTTCAGTGCGGCATGCTTTACAGCTTAGAACCGGGGCTCCAAAAGCGTTTTGAGAGACATGGAGCATATGAGATGTTCGAAGAGCTAAAAATGGTTTTTCAAGCTCATGCCCGGATCGAGAGATATGAAGTCTCCAATAAGTTCTTTAGCTGTAAGATGGAGGAAAATAGTTCTGTCAGTGAGCACATACTCACTATGTCTGGGTTACATAACCGCTTGACTCAGCTGGGAGTTAATCTCCCGGATGACGCGGTCATTGACAGAATCCTCCAGTCGCTTCCACCAAGCTACAAGAGCTTTGTGATGAACTTCAATATGCAGGGGATGGTAAAGACCATTCCTGAAGTATTTGCAATGCTGAAATCAGCAGAGGTAGAAGTCAAGAAGGAACATCAAGTGATGATGATGAATAAAACCACTAAGTTCAAAAAGGGCAAGGGTAAAAAGAACTTCAAGAAGGACGGCAAGGAAGTTGCTGCGCCCGGCAAGCAAGCTGTCGGGAAGAAGTCAAAGAATGGACCCAAGCTTGAGACAGAGTGTTTTTATTGCAAAGGGAAGGGTCACTGGAAGCGGAACTGCCCCAAATACTTAGCGGATAAGAAGGCCGGCAACACCAAAGGTATATTTGATATACATGTGATTGATGTGTACCTTACCAGTACTCGTAGTAACTCCTGGGTATTTGGTACCGGTGCTGTTGCTCATATTTGTAACTCACCGCAGGAGCTGTGGAATAAACGAAAACTGGAAAAGGACGAGGTGACGATGCGCGTCGGGAATGGTTCCAAGGTTGATGTGATCGCCGTCGGCACGCTACCTCTACATTTACCTACGGGATTAGTGATAAACCTCAATAATTGTTATTTAGTGCCTATGTTGAGCATGAACATTGTATCAAGATCTCGTTTAATACGAGATGGCTACTCATTTAAATCCGAGAATAATGGTTGTTCTATTTATATGAGAGATATGTTTTATGGTCATGCTTCGATAGTCAATGGTTTATTCTTAATGAATCTCGAGCGTATTACTACACATGTTCATAGTGTGAGTACCAAAAGATGTAAAGTTGATAATGATAGTCCCACATACTTGTGGCACTGCCGCCTTGGTCACATAGGTGTCAAACGCATGAAGAAGCTCCATGCAGATGGACTTTTAGAGTCTCTTGATTATGAATCATTTGACACGTGCGAACCATGCCTCATGGGAAAAATGACCAAGACTCCGTTCTCAGGAACAATGGAGCGAGCAACCAACTTATTGGAAATCATACATACTGATGTGTGCGGTCCAATGAGTGTTGAGGCTCGCGGTGGCTATCGTTATGTTCTCACCCTCACTGATGACTTGAGTAGATATGGGTATGTCTACTTAATGAAACACAAGTCTGAAACCTTTGAAAAGTTCAAGGAATTTCAAAGTGAGGTTGAAAATCAACGTGACAGGAAAATCAAGTTTCTACGATCAGATCGTGGAGGAGAATACTTGAGTCACGAATTTGGCACACACTTAAGAAAATGTGGAATAGTTTCACAACTCACGCCGCCTGGAACACCTCAGCGTAATGGTGTGTCCGAACGTCGTAATCGCACTATTAGATATGGTGCGATCTATGATGTCTCTTACCGATTTACCGCTATCTTTTTGGGGCTATGCTTTAGAGACTGCTGCATTCACTTTAAATAGGGCTCCGTCGAAATCCGTTGAGACGACACCGTATGAATTATGGTTTGGGAAGAAACCTAAGCTGTCGTTTCTAAAAGTTTGGGGATGCGATGCTTATGTGAAGAAACTTCAACCTGAAAAGCTCGAACCCAAGTCGGAAAAATGCGTCTTCATAGGATACCCTAAAGAAACTTATGGGTATACCTTCTACCTCAGATCCGAAGGCAAGATCTTTGTTGCCAGGAATGGATTCTTTCTAGAGAAAGAGTTTCTCTCGAAAGAAGTAAGTGGGAGGAAAGTAGAACTTGATGAAGTATTACCTCTTGAACCGGAAAATGGCGCAACTCAAGAAAATGTTCCTGAGGTGCCTGCACTGACTAGAGAGGAAGTTATTGATGATGATCAAGATACTTCTGATCAAGCTTCTACTGAAATTCGAAGGTCCACAAGGACACGTTCCGCACCAGAGTGGTACGGCAACCCTGTCTTGGAAATCATGTTGTTAGACAACAGTGAACCTTCGAGCTATGAAGAAGCGATGGCGGGACTGGATTCCGACAAATGGCTAGAAGCCATGAAATCCGAGATAGGATCCATGTATGAAAACGAAGTATGGACTTTGACTGACTTGCCCGTTGAACGGCGAGCCATAGAAAATAAATGGATCTTTAAGAAGAAGACAGACGCGGATGGTAATGTGACCATCTATAAAGCTAGGCTTGTCGCTAAGGGTTATCGACAAGTTCAAGGGGTTGACTACGATGAGACTTTCTCACCGGTAGCGAAGCTGAAGTCCGTCCGAATCATGTTAGCGATTGCCGCATTCTATGATTATGAGATATGGCAAATGGACGTCAAAACGGCATTCCTTAATGGTTTCCTTAAGGAAGAGTTGTATATGATGCAGCCAGAAGGTTTTGTCGATCCTAAGAATGCTAACAAGGTGTGCAAGCTCCAACGCTCGATTTATGGGCTGGTGCAAGCATCTCGGAGTTGGAACATTTGCTTTGATGAGATGATCAAAGCGTTTGGGTTTACATAGACTTATGGAGAAGCCTGCGTTTACAAGAAAGTGAGTGGGAGCTCTGTAGCATTTCTCATACTATATGTAGATGACATACTTTTGATGGGAAATGATATAGAACTCTTGGACAGCATCAAGGCCTACTTGAATAAGAGTTTTTCAATGAAGGACCTTGGAGAAGCTGCTTATATATTAGGCATCAAGATCTACAGAGATAGATCAAGACGCCTCATAGGTCTTTCACAAAGCACATACCTTGATAAGATTTTGAAGAAGTTCAAAATGGATCAGTCCAAGAAAGGGTTCTTGCCTGTTTTGCAAGGTGTGAGATTGAGCTCAGCTCAATGCCCGACCACGGCAGAAGAGATAGAAGAGATGAGTATCATCCCCTATGCCTCAGCCATAGGTTCTATTATGTATGCCATGCTGTGTACCAGACCTGATGTAAACCTTGCCGTAAGTTTGGTAGGAAGGTACCAAAGTAATCCCGGCAAGGAACACTGGACAGCGGTCAAGAATATCCTGAAGTACCTGAAAAGGACTAAGGAAATGTTTCTCGTTTATGGAGGTGACGAAGAGCTTGTCGTAAAGGGTTACGTCGACGCTAGCTTCGACACAGATCTGGATGACTCTAAGTCACAAACCGGATACGTGTATATGTTGAATGGTGGAGCAGTGAGCTGGTGCAGCTGCAAACAGAGCGTCGTGGCGGGATCTACATGTGAAGCGGAGTACATGGCAGCCTCGGAGGTAGCACATGAAGCTATATGGGTGAAGGAGTTCATCACCGACCTAGGAGTCATACCCAATGCGTCGGGGCCAATCAAACTCTTTTGTGACAACACTGGAGCTATTGCACTTGCCAAGGAGCCCAGGTTTCACAAGAAGACAAGGCACATCAAGCGTCGCTTCAACTCCATTCGTGAAAATGTTCAAGATGGAGACATAGAGATTTGTAAAGTACATACGGACCTGAATATAGCAGATCCGTTGACTAAACCTCTCCCTAGGGCAAAACATGATCAACACCAGAATTCCATGGGTGTTCGATTTATCACAATGTAACTAGATTATTGACTCTAGTGCAAGTGGGAGACTGTTGGAAATATGCCCTAGAGGCAATAATAAAAGCATTATTATTATATTTCTTTGTTCATGATAATTGTCTTTATTCATGCTATAACTGTATTATCCGGAAATCGTAATACACGTGTGAATACATAGACCATAATATGTCCCTAGTAAGCCTCTAGTTGACTAGCTCGTTGATCAACAAATAGTCATGATTTCCTGGCTATGGACATTGGATGTCATTGATAACGGGATCACATCATTAGGAGAATGATGTGATGGACAAGACCCAATCCTAAGCATAGCACAAAGATCGTGTAGTTCGTTTGCTAGAGCTTTTCCAATGTCAAGTATCTTTTCCTTTGACCATGAGATCGTGTAACTCCCGGATACCGTAGGAGTGCCTTGGGTGTATCAAACGTCACAACGTAACTGGGTGACTATAAAGGTGCATTACAGGTATCTCCGAAAGTGTCTGTTGGGTTGACACGGATCGAGACTGGGATTTGTCACTCCATATAACGGAGAGGTATCACTGGGCCCACTCGGTAATGCATCATCATTATGAGCTCAAGGTGACCAAGTGGTTGGTCACGGGATCATGCGTTACGGTACGAGTAAAGTGACTTGCCGGTAACGAGATTGAACAAGGTATTGGGATACCGACGATCGAGTCTCGGGCAAGTAACATACCGATTGACAAAGGGAATTGTATACGGGGTTGATTAATCCTCGACATCGTGGTTCATCCGATGAGATCATCGTGGAGCATGTGGGAGCCATCATGGGTATCCAGATCCCGCTGTTGGTTATTGACCGGAGAGTCGTCTCGGTCATGTCTGCTTGTCTCCCGAACCCGTAGGGTCTACACACTTAAGGTTCGGTGATGCTAGGGTTATGAAGATATGTATATGCAGTAATCCGAATGTTGTTCGGAGTCCCGGATGAGATCCCGGACGTCATGAGGAGTTCCGGAATGGTCCGGAGGTAAATAATTATATATAGGAAGTGCTGTTTCGGCCATCGGGACAAGTTTCGGGGTTATCGATATTGTACCGGGACCACCGGAGGGGTCCCGGGGGCCCACCGGGTGGGGCCACCTGTCCCGGGGGGCCACATGGGCTGTAGGGGGTGCGCCTTGGCCTTCATGGGCCAAGGGCACCAGCCCTACTAGGCCCATGCGCCTAGGGTTTCCACCACGGAGGAGTCCAAGTGGTGGAAGGCACCCCGAGGTGCCTTGGGGGGGAGGGAAACCTCCCCTGGCCGCCGCACCAAGGAGATTAGATCTCCTGGGCTGGCGCACCACCCCCCCTTGGCCCTCCTATATATAGTGGGGGAGAGGAGGGATTTCATACCTCAGCCTTTGGTGCTTCCTCTCTCCCCGTTACGTCTCTCTCTCGTAGTATAGGCGAAGCCCTGCTACTGTGACGCCCTGCATCCACCACCACGCCGTCGTGCTGCTGGATCTTCATCAACCTCTCTTCCCCCCTTGCTGGATCAAGAAAGGAGGAGACGTCATCCGTTCCGTACGTGTGTTGAACACGGAGGCACCGTCCGTTCGGTGCTAAGATCATCGGTGATTTGAATCACGTCGTGTTCGACTACATCATCCCCGTTCTTTGAACGCTTCCGCTCGCGATCTACAAGGTACGTAGGTGCATCTAATTACTCGTTGCTAGATGAACTCCTAGATGGATCTTGGTGAAACCGTAGGAAAATTTTTGTTTTTCTGCAACGTTCCCCAACAACGAGCACACAAAAAGGAAAATTTATTTTGAAAATTGGAGATGGCACATAGAAATTTGCTTAGAATGGCACGGGAATACCACATATAGGTAGGTATGGTGGACTCATGTGGCAAAACTGAGTTTAAGGATTTTGGATGCACAAGTAGTATTTCTATTTAGTACAGGTGGAGGCTAGCAAAAGGATTGAGAAGCAACCAACCAAGAAATGAAAAATCGTGTAAGCGAGCATTAAGCATAACTAACACCGAATAATGCACCACAAGTAGGATGTAATTTCATTGCATAACTATTGACTTTCGATATTCTTGCTAACGCATAATTACTAACATGACTCACATATGATTGTCATCATATCGCAAAAGTACTACAAAGAATCAAGTTTATTTTGTCCAATGATCTTCATGAAAGTTTTTATTATATCCCTCTTGAATGTCTATCACTTTGGGACTAATTTCATATGTTGCTTTTGAAAGCTCAAACAAATCTAAGTGAAGAACATGTGCATAAAATTTTTCGTCTCTCAAAATAATATAAGTGAAGCATGAGAGAATTTCTTCAGAAATATTAAAGCACACCATGCTCAAAAAGATATAAGTGAAGATCAAGCGAGTAGTTAAGTAAATGGGTAGCTATTTGAGGACTCTCTCTTATTTAAAACTTTTAGATATAAGTATTTTATTAAAACAACAAGGAAAACAAAATAAAATGACATTGCAAGAATAGCACAACTCATGTGAAGAAGCAAAAACTTAGGCTCAACCGATACTAACAGATAATTGTTGAAGAATAAAGGTGGGATGCCTATCGGGGCATCCCCAAGCTTAGATGCTTGATACTTCTTGGAATACTATCTTGGGACGCCTTGGGCATCCCCAATCTTGAGATTTTGTATCTCCTTAATTCTTTCTCATAACACGGTTTCCCTAAATCTTAAAAAACTTCATCCACACAAAACTCAACAAGAACTCGTGAGATAAGTTAGTATAAATCAATACAATAACCTTATCATTCTCCACTGTAGCAAATCACTAAAATTACTATTTAACATTGAATACTAAATGACTCTGCATATTTAATAGTCCTATCCTCAAATAGAATCATTAAACAAGCAAACATATGTAAACAATGCAAACATAACAACAATCTTTCAAAATAGTACAGTCTGTAAATAATGCAAGAAGATTCATACTTCCGTAACTGCAAAAATTCCCAACAATTACCACACTGTTGAAAATGTATCATAGAATATTGTGTAAAAATTTCAAGATTTTATCATGTTCTGAATTTCCAAAACAATTTAGACAATGATAGAAAACTTTCTGTTTTTAAACAACAACATGTAGACTTGCAAAATAAGCATGGTAAAGTCTATTCTTGACATTTTTATCGAAATGAAAGATGCAAATCATTATTCTAAATAGCAGCAAGCAAATACAAATAAAAGAAAATGACGCTCGAAGCAAAACACATATCATGTGATGAATAAAAATATAGCTCCAAGTACAGTTACCGATACTGTTGAAGACGAAAGAGGGGATGCCTTCCGGGGCATCCCCAAGATTACTTGCTTGGGTCTTCCTTGAATATTACCTTGTGGGTGCCTTGGGAATCCCCAAGCTTAGGTCTTGCCACTCCTTATTCTCCTCATATTTATATCTCACCCAAAACATGAAAACTTCAATCACACAGAACTTAACGAAACTTCGTGAGATAGGTTAGTATGATAAAGAGCAAACCATTCACTTTGGTACTATCAACGACAAGATTCATAATTGTTCTCACACAATGACTACTGTACCTTATCATTTACACAATTTAAATTGAGCAATATAAGACATAGAAACTAGAAAACAAGCAAACTATGCATTGAAAACACAATATATCAAAAATAAAACAGTCTATAATGATCTGGACAACTACCATACTTCTGCTACTCCAAAATTTCTGAAAAATTTGGACAGGGTGGGAAATTTGTATATCAATCATATGTAAAAAAATTCAAGAATTTATCACATTCCAGAAGAGCAGATTAATTCAGTTTGTGGGTGCAAAAGTTTCTGTTTTTACACAGAATCAAGTCAACTATCATCCACACTATCCCAAAGGCTTTACGTGCTACTTTATTGAAACAGAATCTATAAAACATGATTACTACAGTAGCTTAATCATGTGAACACACAAAAACAGTAGGGGTAAATGTTGGGTTGTCTGCCAACAAACACTTTTCTTTTATGCCTTTTAGCTAGGCATGATGGTTTCAATGATTCTCGCATAAAAGATAAAGATTGAATCACAAAGAGAGCATAATGAAGCATATGACTAGCACATTTCAATGATGCATAGGGATTTTGTGAGCAAATAATTTTGGGAACAAGAATCATCTAGCATAGGAAGGCAAAACATGCATAACTTCAAAACTTTCGACACATAGAAAGGAAACTTGATATTATTGAGATATGTAGAAGCATAAATTCCTCTCTCATAATAATTTTCATTAGCATCATGAATGAATTCAACAATATATCTATCACATAAATCATTCTTTTCATGTTCCACAAGCATAGAAATTTTATTACTCTCCACATAAGCAAATTTCTTCTCATCAATAGTAGTGGGAGCAACTTCAACAAAATAACCATCATGTGAGACATAATCCAATTGAAAGTTAAAATCATGATGACAAGTTTCATAGTTAACATTACTTTTTATAGCATAAATGTCATCACCATAATCATCATAAATAGGAACTTTGTTGTCATGATCAATTGAAACCTCTTCCAAAATAGTAGATTCATTATTAAATAAAGCCATGACCTCTCCAAATCCACTTTCATAATTATTACAATAAGATTCAACACCATCCAAAATAGTGGGATCATCATTACCTAGAGTTGACACTCTTCCAAACTCATTTTCATCATTATAATCATCATAAATAGGAGGCATGCGATTATTATAACAAATTTGCACACCAAATCTTGGGATACTAAAAATATCATCTTCATCAAACATAGCATCCCAAAGCTTATGCCTTTACATATCATTAACATCATGGATATTCAAAGAATTCATACTAGTAACAATGCAATCATGCTCATCATTTATGCCAAACATTTTATTCAATTCTTCTTCTGTCAATTGAGCACAATTTTCCTTTCCATCACTTTCAAGAAAGACATGATAAGGATGAATAATATGAGGCCACCTCAATTCCATTTTTTGATGTTTTCTTTTACGAACCAATCTAGTGATAAAACAAGAAACTAAAAGATTCAATTGCAAGATCTAAAGATATACCTTGAAGCACTCACCTCCCCGGCAAAGGCGCTAGAAAAGAGCTTGATGTCTACTACACAACTTGTTCTTGTAGACTCGTGTTGGGCCTCCAAGCGCAGAGTTTTGTAGGACAGTAGCAAATTTCCATCAAGTGGATGACATAAGGTTTATCAATCCGTGGGAGGCGTAGGATGAAGATGGTCTCTCTCAAACAACCCCGAAACCATATAATAAAAAGTCTCTTGTGTCCCCAACACACCAAATACAATAGTAAATTGTATAAGTGCACTAGTTCGATGAAGAGATTGTGATACATGTGTAGTAATGATAGTAGATATTGATTTTTGTAATAGGAACAATAAAAAACAGCAAGGTAGCAATCAATAAAATGGAGCACAAACGGTATTGAAATGCTTGAAAATGAGGCCTAGGGTTTGTACTTTCGCTAGTGCAATCTCTCAACAATGCTAATATAATTGGATCATATAACCATCCCTCACGTGTGATGAAGAATCACTCCAAAGTTCTTATCTGGCGGAGAACGTAAGAAGAAATTGTTCATAGGGTACGAAACCACCTCAAAGATATTCTTTCCGATCAATATATCCTAGAGTTCGTACTAAAATAACACCAAGCTATTCTTTCCGATCGATCTAACCAAGAGTTGGAACTAAAATAACACCATATGATACACATCAACCAACTCTAATGTCACCTTGATTATACGATATGCATCAAACAATTTCAGATTCATAATACTCAAGCCAACACAAAAAACCTCAAAGAGTGCCCCAAAATTTCTACCGGAGAAACAAAGACGAGAACGTGCATCAACCCCTATGCATAGATTACCCCAATGTCACCTCGGGAATCCACAAGTTGAGTGCCAAAACACATATCAAGTGAATCAATATGATACCCCATTGTCACCACGGGTGTTCATAGCAAGACATACATCAAGTGTTCTTAAATCCATAAAAGTATTCAATCCGATAAAATGAAATCTCAATGGGAAAACACAATTCACAACAAGATAGAGAGGGGAAAACACCTTATGATCCAACTATATTAACAAAGCCCGCGATACATCAAGATCATGACATCTCAAGAACATGAGAGAGAGAGATTAAACACATAGCTACTGGTACAAACCCTCAGCCCTGAGGGTGGACTAGTCCCTCCTCATCAGGGGGGCCACCGGGATGATGAAGATGGCCATCGGTGATGATTTTCCCCTCCGACAGGGTGCCGAAATGGGGTCTAGATTGGTTTTTCGTGGCTACAGAGGCTTGCGGCGGCGGAACTTCTGATCTCTTGACCCCCTAGGGTTTTTGGAATATTTGGGAATTTATAGGGCGGATAGGATGATACGTCCATTTTGCATCATGCTTTTATATTGACATTTATTGCATTATGGGTTATTATTACACATTATATCACAACACTTATGCCTTTTCTGTCCTATTTTATAAGGTTTACATGAAAGAGGGAGAATGCTGGCAGCTGGAATTCTGGACTAGAATAGGAGCAAATATTAGAGACCTATTCTGTGTATGGTAAATGGTGGCAGCAGGTGGCCCAACCTCTGGTGCTTTCTTCACCCAATATTTTTTATATATTCCAAAAATACTCTCCATGAAGTTTCAGGACTTTTGGACTTCCAGCTACCATCCACAAGGGTGGAGGGCGCGCCCCCTGTCTTGTGGGCCACTTAGCAGGCCCCCGACGCCCATCTTCTGCTGTATGGTGTGTTTTGACCTGAAAAAAAAATGAAGCTTTCAGGACGAAGCACCACCGTCTCGAGGCATTACTTGGGCAGAACCAATCTAGGGCTCCGGCGGAGCTATTCTGCCGGGGAAACTTCCTTCCGGGAGGGGGAAATCCAAGCCATCGTCATCACCATCGATCCTGTCATCAAGAGGGGTTCAATCTCCATCAACATCTTCACCAACACTATCTGTTCTCAAACCTTAGTTCATCACTTGTATCCGATCTTTGTCTCAAAACCTCAGATTGGTACCTGTGGGTTGCTAGTAGTGTTGATAACTCCTTGTAGTTGACACTAGTTGATTTATTCGGTGGAAGATCATATGTTCAGATCCTTAATGATAATTAATACTCCTCTAATTATGAACATGAATATGCTTCGTGAGTAGTTACGTTTGTTCTCGAGGACATGGGAGAAGTCTTGCTATAAGTAATCATGTGAATTTGGTGTTTGTTTGATATTTTGATGAGATGTATGTTGTCTCTCCTCTAGTGGTGTTATGTGAACGTCGACTACATGACACTTCACCATGATTTGGGCCTAGGGGAAGGTATTGGGAAGTAATAAGTAGATGATGGGTTGCTAGAGTGATAGAAGCTTAAACCCTAGTTTATGCGTTGCTTCGTAAGGGGCTAATTTGGATCCATATGTTTCATGCTATGGTTAGATTTATCTTAATTCTTCTTTCGTAGTTGCAGATGCTTGCGAGAGGGGTTAATCATAAGTGGGAGGCTTGTCCAAGGAAGGACAGCACCCAAGCACTGTTCCACCCACATATGAAATTATCAAAGTAACGAATGCGAATCTGAGAGCATGATGAAAACTAGCTTGACAGTAATTCTCATGTGTCCTCAGGAGCAGTTTGCTTTATGTAAGAGTTCGTCCAGGCTTGTACTTTGCTACAAAAAGGTTGGTCCACCTTGCTGAACCTTAGTTACTTTTGTTACCTGTTACGAATTATCTTATCACACAACTATCTGTTACCGATAATTTCAGTACTTGCAGAGAATACCTTGTTGAAAACCGCTTGTCATTTCCTTATGTTCCTTGTTGGGTTCAGCACACTTACTTATCAAAAGGACTAAGATAGATCCCCTATACTTGTGGGTCATCAAGACTCTTTTCTGGTGTCATTGCCGGGGAGTGAAGCGCCTTTGGTAAGTAGAATTTGGTAAGGAAACATTTATACAGTGTGCTGAAATTTACTGTCACTTGTTACTATGGAAAATAATCCTTTGAGGGGCTTGTTTGGGGTATCTTCACCTCGACCGGTAGAGCAAGAAGCTGCTCGTCAACCTACTGCACCTACTGAAAATATTTATTATGAAATTCCTCCAGGTATGATAGAGAAATTGCTAGCTAATCCTTATGCAGGAGATGGACCATTACATCCCGATATGCACCTAATCTATGTGGATGAAGTTTTTGGATTATTTAAGCTTGCAGGTATGCCCGAGGATGTTGTCAAGAGGAAGGTATTCCCTTTATCTTTGAAGGGAAAGACATTGACATGGCATAGGCTATGTGATGATATTGGATCATGGAACTACAACCGATTGAAATTGGAATTTCATTAGAAGTTTTATCCTATGCATCTGGTTCATCGTGATCATAATTATATATATATATATATATATATCAATATATATATATATATATATAATTTTTGGCCTCATGAAGGATAAAGTATCTCTCATGCTTGGGGGAGGCTTAAGTCAATGTTATATTCATGCCCTAATCATGAGCTCTCAAGAGAAATTATTATTCAAAACTTTTATGCTTGGCTTTCTCATAATGATCGATCCATGCTCGATACTTCTTGTACTGGTTCTTTCACGAAGAAGACTATTGAATTCAAATGGGATTTATTGGAAATAATTAAACGCAACTCTGAAGATTGGGAACTCAATGAAGGTAAGGAGTCAGGTATAAACCTTAAGCTTGATTGTGTTAAATCTTTTATGGATACTGATGCTTCTCATGATTTTAGCACTAAATATGGACTTGACTCTGAGATAGTAGCTTCTTTCTGTGAATCATTTTCTACTCATGTTGATCTCCCTAAGGAGAAGTGGTTTAAATATCATCCTCCCATTGAAGTTAAAGTAGTAGAATCTATTAAAGTTGAAGAATAAACTATTACTTATAATGTTGATCCTATTGTTCCTACTGCTTATATTGAGAAACCACCTTTTCTTGTTACAATAAAGGATCATGCTAAAGCTTCAACCGTGGTTCGTAAGAGTTATACTAGAATACCTACACCCTCTGAGAGAATTAAAGTTGAACCTAGTATTGCTATGGTTAAATATCTCTTGGTCGATAATATTGATGGGCATGTTATTTATTTTTGTGATGAAGATGCTAGGATTACTAAACCCGATATTAAAGATAAACATAGACCTGTTGTTGGCATGCCTATTGTTTCCGTTAAAATAGGGGATCATTGTTATCATGGCTTATGTGATGTGGGTGCTAGTGTGAGTGCAATTCCTTTTTCTTATATAAAGAAATTATGAATGATATTGGACCTGCTGAGATAGAAGATATTGATGTTACTATTAAGCTTGCCAATAGAGATACTATATCACCAATTGGGATTGTTAGAGATGTTGAAGTCTTGTGTGGGTACCCTACTGATTTTCTTGTTCTTGCTTCCCCATAAGATAATTTTTGTCCATTATATTTGGTAGACCTTTCTTGAACACTGTTAATGCTAAGATAGATTGCAAGAAAGATATTGTTACTGTTGGTCTAGGGGATATGTATCATGATTTTAATTTCTCTAAGTTTCGTAACCCCATGATAAAGAATTGCCTAGTAAGGATGACATTATTGGTCTTGCTTCTATTGCCGTACCTCCTACTGATCCTTTAGAACAATATTTGCTAGACCATGAAAATGATATGTTTATGAATGATAGAAGGGAAATAGATGAAATATTATTTAATCAAGGACCTATTTTGAAACACAACTTGCCTGTTGAAATCCTTGGGGATCCTCCTCCACCCAAGGGTGATCCCGTGTTTGAGCTTAAACAATTACCTGATACTTTTAAATATGCTTATCTTGACGAAAAGAAGATATATCATGTTATTATTAGTGCTAACCTTTCAGCGCATGAAGAAAAGAAATTAGTGAAAACTCTGAAGAAGCACTGTGCCGCTATTGGATATACTCTTGATGATCATAAGGGCATTAGTCCCACTTTATGTCAGCACAAAATTAAATGGGAAGACTTTGTTTTTGCCACTCTAATTTTTTCCCAATTTGCTTATGCCATTTTAGAATTTGACATCACTTTTGCCACTCTTAGTTTTTGAAAAATATCATAGTTTCCATTACATGGCAAAAGAAAAAATTTCAGAGTGGCAATTGTGATACATTGTCAAAATGTAAGAGTGGCAAAAGTGAAATGAAAAATTATCGGTTTTGTCATGCAATGGCATTTGGGACATATTGTCAAAATTTAGAAGTGGTAAAAGTGAGATGTCAAATTCTAGAGTGGCATAAGCAAAGTGGGCAAAAACTAGAGTGGCAAAAACAAAGTTTTCCCATATTAAATTGGAGCTTGATGCTAAACCAGTTGTTGATCATCAGCGACGGTTAAATCCTAAGATGAAAGAAGTGGTAAGAAGTGAAATATTAAAGCTTCTGGAGGCAGGTATAATCTATCCTATTACTGATACTAGATGGGTGAGTCCGGTTAATTGTGTCCCTAAGGAGGGAGGTATTACTGTTGTTCCTAATGATAAGAATGAATTGATTCCACAAAGAATTATTACAGGCTGTAGAATGGTAATTGATTTCCGCAAATTAAACAAAGCTACTAGAAAAGATCATTACCCTCTACCTTTTATTGATCAAATGCTAGAAAGACTACCCAAACATACGCATTTTTCCTTTCTAGATGGTTATTCTGGTTTTTCTCAAATACTGGTGTCAAAAGATGATCAGGAAAAGACCACTTTTACTTGCCCTTTTGGTACTTTTGCTTATAGACATATGCCTTTTGGTTTATGCAATGCACCTGCTACCTTTCAAAGATGTAAGACTTCTATATTCTCTGACTTTTGTGAAAAGATTATTGAGGTTTTCATGGATGATTTCTCCATTTACGGTACTTCTTTTGATGATTGCTTAGGCAACCTTGATCGAGTTTTGTAGAGATGTGAAGAAACTAATCTTGTCTTGAATTGGGAGAAGTGCCACTTTATGGTTAATGAAGGTATTGTCTTGGGGCATACAATTTCTGAAAGAGGTATTGAAGTTGATAAAGCTAAAGTAGATGCTATTGAAAAGATGCCTTATCCTATATATATCAAAGGTATAAGAAGTTTCCTTGGTCATGCTAGTTTCTATAGGAGATTTTTTAAAGACTTCTCTAAAATTTCTAGGCCTCTCACTAATCTCTTGCAAAAAGATGTTCCTTTTGTTTTTTATGATGATTGTGTAGAAGCATTTAAAATACTTAAGAAAGCCTTGATTTTTGCACCTATTGTTCAACCACCTGATTGGAAGTTACCCTTTGAAATTATGTGTGATGCTAGTGATTATGCTATTGGTGCTGTTCTAGGACAAATAGTTGATAAGAAATTGAATGTTATTCATTATGCTAGTAAAACTCTAGACAATGCCCAGAGAAATTATGCTACTACTGAAAAAGAAATTTTAGCAGTTGTTTTCGCTTGTGATAAGTTCAGATCTTATATTGTTGATTCCAAAGTAACTGTTCAGACAGATCATGGTGCTATTAAATATCTTATGAAAAAAGATGCTAAACCTGGACTTATTAGATGGGTTCTCTTGCGACAAGAATTTGATTTGCATATTATTGATAGAAAAGGAGCTGAGAACCCCATTGCGGACAACTTGTCTAGGTTAGAAAATGTTCTTGATGACCCAATACCTATTGATGATAACTTTCTTGGTGAGAAATTAGCTGTCATAAATGCTTCTCGTAATACTCCATGGTATGCTGATTATGCTAATTACATTGTTGCTAAATTTATACCTCCTAGTTTCACATACCAGCAAAAGAAAAAGTTTTCTATGATTTAAGACATTACTTTTGGGATGACCCACACCTTTATAAAGAAGGAGTAGATTGTAACATCCCGGATGTAACCTACCTTATTTATATTCCAACTCTTGCCGATTCCGGCGCTAAGTTTTTTCTATTTCCTTTGTTGTCGGATTTTTGTCTCCGTGTGTTTTGTCTTTGTCATGCATCTCATATCATGTCATCATGTGCATTGCATTTGCATACATGTTCGTCTCATGCATCCGAGCATTTTTCCCCGTTGTCCGTTTTGCATTCCGGCGCTCCTATGTCACCCGGTGGTCCTTTCTTCCTCTTTTCGTGTGTG
Source organism: Triticum urartu (assembly GCF_056163025.1). Classification (NCBI taxonomy): domain Eukaryota; kingdom Viridiplantae; phylum Streptophyta; class Magnoliopsida; order Poales; family Poaceae; genus Triticum; species Triticum urartu. The sequence goes on along the minus strand of NC_141879.1, from coordinate 335,591,665 downwards.
GGGGTTAAATATTTTCGGACTGGACCGAGACTTGTCATGCGGCCTTGGTTTACTACCGGTAGACTGCCTGTCAAGTTTCGTGCCATTTGGACTTCGTTTGATACTCCAACGGTTAACCGAGGGACCGAAAAGGCCTCGTGTGTGTTGCAGCCCAACACCCTTCCAAAGTGGCCCAAAACCCACCTAAACCTCCTCCATCATCTAGAGCGTTCAATCACGATCACGTGGCCGCAAACCGCACCTCATTTGGAGCTTCCTAGCTCCCTCTACCTCTATATAAGGTCACTCCCCGAAATTTTCGGGCAAACCCTAGTCTCTCCCTCTTCTCGCGCGCCGGACACAAGAACCGCCGACGGACATGTCCGTTTTCCTCCCGCCGCCGCCATGTGGCACCGCCTGATTCGCCCACCCGGGCGCCCAGATCGCCGCCGACCCCGCGGGCCCGCGAGCCCGTGCGGGGCCCTCCCGGCCCGGCTCCTCCCGCCGCCCGCACCGACCAGGCGAGCCGCCCGCGCCGCCCGCCGGCATTCATCGCCGCCGTGCCAGACCTTCGCTGGCCGCCGCGACCCCACAACGCCGGCGACCGCCGCCGTCGCCCCGGCTCATCGCAGGCGCCCCGCGGGCGCCACCCGACGCCGTTCGTCGTCCTCCTCGATGACCGAGCCCCTCCGGCGAGGTCCCTCCTACTCCGGCCACCTCCTACAGCTCCGGTGTCATCCCGTCTCCGACGAACCTCGGGAGTCGTGTACGTGCTACAGTAACCGCCCGGCCGGATCTCAGATTTGAAATCTCCCGGTTGACTTTTATCCCCGAAACCCTAATATTTTTGCAAACTTCATCATGCCATAGCTCTGCATCTGTAGCTCCGATTCGTGCGTGTAGCATATCAAAATGTTCGTCTCCATGAGTACATCATTTCATCTCACTGCATCATTTTCATTTGAGCTCATCTTGATGCCCGAAATGCTGTTGGAAGAGGGCTATGTGAGGAATATTTCAGATCTGTTTCAGCAAATGGCCTTTTGTCATTTTTGCCATGATTAATGTGTGCATGCTATGATCCTGAGCTCTTCATGTGTTTTGTAAAATGCCATGCCATCTTTACAGGGGTGTATGCCATGTATTTTTGTGATCTTCATGGTGACTAGCACAAGCATGCAAAGTATCTTACTCAATGATGTTGATTTCAGGGACTTAGTTTTTCACTAAGTCCTTGTCCTGATTTTGTTGTTATGCCGTATGTTCATGTTGTTTCCTAGTGATCCGTGCCTCTTTTGAGGATGATCAGTAAGGATGTTTTGTTAATATTGTGGTGCTTTATCCATTCATGTCTTTGTTTGCATTTATGGAGCACCCTAGATTGAGTCAATCGAGCTCTACTTTTGCTATAACATGTTCCTGGCAGATTGTTAACTTGTTTAGCGATTTTGCCGAGGTTGTTGCTATTGATCCGTGCATGCTATGTTGTTGTTCCTGCCATGTCTAGCTTCTATGCCATGTCTTCTTGATGGGTGTATGCTTCGTTTGTCATGCAATGCCTCGTAGTGAGTGCATCGAGCTCGTAAACATGCCTACTCGTTAACTGTTTTGCCATGCTCCAGTTTTTCTCTAAGTCTGAATCTGTTGATGTTTTGCTATGTTCACATGCTTGCAATTGTATTTTCTGATCCCTTTTGGCTCATGGTCACTAAGGGACTTTTCTTATATCCTTAGAGTAGCTTCATTCCATGCCTTGCTTGGCGGTGATATGTTCCTGTAGCATGTAGTTTTCATGCTCTAAAGATTGCTTCCTGATGATAAATTCCTGACATGCTGTTAATTTCACTAAGTCTGAAACCTGTTATCTTTTGCACTTTTGCCATGCTTGTTTGAACCTATTAATGAGTGATTTAGCTGTAGCTCAGTGTTCATCTTTTGTCAAGCTTCATGAGTGGATCCCTGCCATGTATGTTCTTGTCATGATGGAGTGCTGTAGCATGTTGTTTTTGATGCATTTGGAAGGCTACTTGCTGGTTATCGCAGACCGGTGCCATATTTGTTTTGCTTGCCATTTCCAAACCGTGCATCCGATTCCGGTGATCTTTATATCGATTTCAACCAAAATCACCTCACCTTTCCAGTGGCACTCTTGGATTTCCAAGTTGAGGCCAGGTTCAATCATTCCTTTGCAAATCATGCATATGCATCACATATCGCATCCCGCATATCATACCATGTTTGCATCATGTTGTTTGTGCATTGCACATGGTTGATTGTTCTCCCTTTGCTTGTTGTTCTTGTTTGGGTAGAGCTGGGAGACGAGTTCGTGAACGAGGAGCCCGTTGAGTTCACCTACGAGGATCAAGGCAACTCTGAGAACTTTGCAGGCAAGATGATCATACCCTCGAAATCACTTCTATCTTTGCTTGCTAGATGCTCGCTCTTTTGCTATGCCTATGCTACAATACCTACAACTTGCTTATCATGCCTCCCATATTGCCATGTCAAACCTCTAACCCACCATGTCCTAGTGAACTGTTGTTTGGCTATGTTACCGCTTTGCTCAGCCCCTCTTATAGCGTTGCTAGTTACAGGTGAAGAATGGAGATCGTTCCTTGTTGGAACATTGTTTATTGTTGGGATATCACCATATTATCTTGTTTATCTTAATGCACCTATATACTTGGTAAAGGGTGGAAGGCTCGGCCTTATGCCTGGTGTTTTATTCCACTCTTGCTGCCCTAGTTTCCGTCATATCGGTGTTATGTTCCCGGATTTTGCGTTCCTTACACGGCTGGGTTATAATGGGAACCCCTTGATAGTTCGCCCTGAATAAAACTCCTCCAGCAATGCCCAACCTTGGTTTTACCATTTGTCACCTAGCCTCTTTTTCCCTTGGGTTTCCGGAGCCCAACGGTCATCTTTATTAAACCCCCCTAGGTCAGTGCTCCTCTGAGTGTTGGTCCGAACTGGGCAGCCTGCGGGGCCACCTCAGGGAAACTCGAGGGTTGGTTTTACTCGTAGCTTGACCTATCTAAGTGTGCCTTGAGAACGAGATATGTGAAGCTCCTATCGGGATTTGTCGGCACATTCAGGCGGTGTTGCTGGACTTGTTTTACCATTGTCGAGGATGTCTTGTAACCGGGATGCCGAGTCTGATCGGAATGTCTTGGGAGAAGGAATATCCTTCGTTGACCGTGAGAGCTTGTGATAGGCTAAGTTGGGACTCCCCTGCAGGGATTTGAAATTTCGAAAGCCGTGCCCGCGGTTATGGGCAGATGGGAATTTGTTAATGTCCGGTTGTGGATAACATGACACTTAACTTAATTAAAATGCACCAACCGCGTGTGTTACCGTGATGGTCTCTTCTCGGCGGAGTCCGGGAAGTGAACACGATGTTGGAGTAATGCTTGACGTAGGTTGTTCTAGGATCACTTCTTGATCATAGTTGTTCGATCGTGCTTTTGCCTCCTCTTCTTGCTCTCTTTTGCGAATATGTTAGCCACCATATATGCTAGTCACTTGCTGCAGCTCCACATCATACCTTACCCTTCCTATAAGCTTAAATAGTCTTGATCGCGAGGGTGTGAGATTGCTGAGTCCCCAGGGACCGATGATACTGCTCCAGATGATATGACCGAGCTCAAGTGGGAGTTTGATGAAGACTCTCGTCGTTACTATGTGTCTTTCCCATATGATCAGTAGTGGTGCCCAGTTGGGGTGATCGGGGACTTTGTCGCATTTGGGGGTCGATCTTTATTTTGGTTCCGTAGTCGGACCTTGAGTGTATTGGATGAATGTAATGACTTATTTATGTATTTGTGTGACATGGCGAGTGTAAGACAACTATGTACCTTTCCCCTTTATTTATTTCCATGGGTTGTTGTGAAGATTACCTCACTTGTGAAATTGCTTTCAATGCGGTTATGCCTCTAAGTCGTGCTTCGACACGTGGGAGATATAGCCGCATCGAGGGCGTTACAAGTTGGTAATCAGAGCCTTCCCCGACCTTAGGAGCCCCCTGCTTGATCGAATCGCTGGCGTTGTTGAGTCTAGAAAAATATTTTGAGTCATTTAGGATTATATATATCGAAGAGTTAGGACTTCTTTTTAGTCCTCAGTCCCTTCGTCGCTCTGGTGAGGCATCCTGATGTAGAGTTTTGACTCTTCTCTTCTCAAATTTCACTAAATTTTTTTTAGGATCATGCGGGTATCTTGGATTCGTTCCGATGGTTTTGTGATGAGAGCATTGTTCTTGGTGCCTCCTGACATTTAGGGGTTGTGGCAGTGTCCCGGGGAGTTGAGCTCCGAGGTGTTGTCGTCACAATTTTATCATTGAGATTCTGGAATACCTGAGTTTTGCCGACATCGAAAATCTCTTTTATGTAGTTGTTGGTGAGATAACCTCGACGCCACCCAGTACTGGGCGGGAGTTCGGGAGTATTGCCATAACTCGTATAACGGATGCTTTTCGAAGGTTGAGGTAAATGATTTCCGAAGTTTTTCTTGGTTATGTGTTGAAGGATGGATATAGCTGGATGTAGGATTTGCTAGCTTTGGGTGAGATATTATGCTTCCCCTGTATCCCCAACACCTGATTGCATAACCGGAAAGGTTCGGGAGTTTCATAGGTGGGAATTCTTGTAGCTCTAGCTTTTCTTCCGCGGATATTTGGTTTGTGATTGGGTAATCCTCACCAAGTATTTGTTCTTGTCTGTACCTTCTTGTTTTATTCTTCTACCTCTATCTAAGTGGCTTCTCAATTTATGGAAATGTGACCATTTCAATTGGAATGCATTCGTTCATCTTGTTCGGATGTGAAGACTTTATGTTGCAATTTCTATCCGTTTGATTCAGCTTGAATATTTGCCTGTCAATATGCTAACGGATGTCACCCTCTTCAGGATGGCTCCTGCTAAGGGTCAGAATCAGAATCAGGATCCGCCACCACCACCTCCACCTTCGGAGGCATGGCAAGCTGTGATGGCCGCTACCAATGCAAACACGCAGCTGATCATGCAAATTCTTCAAGAGCGCAACCAAGGGAATCATGGCCATGGCAAGAATCAAAATCAGTTTGCTACACTCAACCAGTCCCTTGCTAACCATCCAAAGACCTTCAACAACTGTGTCGAGGCCTCAGATGCTGATGACTGGCTCGTGGATATATGCAAGCATTTCGAGTGCAGTAACGTCATGCCTGAGGACTTTGTCAAGTTTGCCTCCTTCCAACTCAAAGACCAAGCTGCAGAATGGTTTCAGCAATACAAAGATTCCAGAGGAGGCCGTGTGATTACCTGGGATGAATTCCGTCAAGACTTCAAAGCTCATCATATTCCTCAGAGTGTGGTTGAAAGCAAGCATGAGGAATTCCGCAACCTGAAGCAAGGCTCTTTGTCTATTTACCAGTACAACATCATGTTTCAGAAGCTCGCCCGTTTCGCTAAGTAAGACGTCCCTGACGAGAAGAGCATGATATACCAGTTCAGGGGTGGTCTCAGAGAAGAACTCCAACTAGCTCTCGTCCTCTTTGAGCCCAAGAAGTATGATGAGTTTTACAACATGGCAATGAAGCAAGAGGCTGCCCAACTGAAGTGCGATGCTTCCAAGAAGCGAGTCAGAGATGCGACTCCTTCCTCAACTCAAGTGGCTAAGCAGAAAAAGTATTGGCTTCCTCCTCCTCCATTCTGTCAGCCTTATCAGCAGAAGAGCAAAGGTGGCAATGGATCTTCCCACCCACCCAACCCTGGCTTTCAGAACAAGACTTCGTCTCAAGCTCCAAGATCAAGTGCTCCGTATCACCGTCCGCTTTCAGAGGTCACGTGCAACAAGTGTCAGCAGAAGGGTCACTATGCCAACAAATGCTTCAATCAGAGGCGTCTCCCTCCCCCTCCTCCTTTGAGATCTACTAGCAATGCAGTGGTCAAGCATAACCCCAAGCACGCCAAGGTCAACTTGTTGAACGCAGCTCAGGCAGAGGACTCGTCAGATGTCATCATGGGTAACCTTCCTGTTAACGATGTTCCTGCAAAAGTACTTTTTGATACTGGTGCATCACATTGTTTCATGTCAAAGCCATTTTTTGCCAAGAATGAATTCGTTTCTTCTCATTTGGGCAAATCAATGGATATCATTTCTCCTGGCAAATGTTTGAGTGCCAGTTTGGAGGTTCCAGATGTTACTATCACGTTGGGCGACTATAAGTTTCTTTCTTCTCCAATGTTCCTTGGTAACTCGGATATTGATCTTATTCTCGGAATGGAATGGCTTTCTAAGCACAAGGCTCAGCTTGATTGTGCTGCCAGATAGATTCAATTGACTCATTCGTCTGAGGATGTAATTGTCTTTGCTGCAAGGGATGATACCATTCGTCTGTTTTCTCTCAATGAGAAGGGCGAGCTGGGTGCCGTCTCTCAAATTCCAGTCGTCTGCGAATATCAAGACGTCTTTCCAGAAGAGCTTCTAGGAATGCCTCCGCACCGGCCAGTTGAATTCATCATCGATCTTGAGCCTAGCACGGAACCTATTTGCAAACGTCCTTACAAGCTTGGACCTAAAGAGTTGAAGGATCTGAAGAAGCAACTCGATATTCAAGAGCAAATGGGTCTCATTCGTCCTAGTTCTTCTCCGTGGGGTTGTGGAGTTCTTTTTGTGAAGAAGAAGGATGGAATGGACCGACTTTGTGTCGACTACCGTCCATTGAACAAGAAGACTATAAAGAACAAGTACCCACTTCCCAACATCAACGAGCTGTTTGAACAACTCAAAGGTGCTCAAGTATTCTCCAAGCTTGATCTCCGTATGGGCTATCATCAAATTTGCATTGGGGAGCAAGATATCCCTAAGACAGCATTCCAAACAAGCTATGGTTCATATGAATACACTGTCATGTCTTTCGGCCTCGTCAACGCTCCGCCAACTTTCTCTCGCATGATGAACTTCATCTTCAACCCCTACACAAATGACTTCGTCTTGGTCTACCTCGATGAAAATTTGGTCTTTTCCAAGAACAAGGAAGATCATGCCAAGCACTTGCGTTTGGTGCTGGATAAGCTCAGAGAACATCAATTCTATGCCAAGTTTTCAAAGTGTGAGTTTTGGCTCGATGAGGTTATCTACCTTGGGCATATCATCTCTGCTAAGGGCATAGCGGTGAATCCTGAGAAGGTGTCTGCAATTGTGAATTGGGAACCACCTCAGAACGTGAAGCAACTCCGTGGCTTCCTTGGGCTCGCAAGCTATTGTTGAAGGTTCGTTGAGAACTTCTCAAAGATCGCGAAGCCTCTTTCCAACCTTCTCCAGAAGCATGTGAAGTACGTTTGGTCTCCTGAATGTGACATCGCTTTCAACACCCTGAAAGAGAAGTTAGTCACTGCTCCAGTTATGACTCCTCCTGATGAATCCAAACCGTTCGAGGTCTTCTATGATGCTTCCCTTCAAGGTCTTGGTTCAGTGTTGATGCAAGAGAAGAAAGTTGTGGCTTATACCTCTCGCCAGTTGAAGCCCAATGAAAAGAACTACCCCACTCATGACCTCGAGTTGGCGGCAGTTGTCCATGCTCTTTTAACTTGGAGACATCCCTTATTGGGAAGAAAAGTGGACATCTTCACTGATCATAAGAGTCTCAAGTACATCTTCACTCAGCCAAACCTCAACCTCAGGCAGACTCGTTGGGTCGAAATGATTCAAGAGTATAATCCGAGTATCGAATATACTCCAGGAAAGGCCAATGTAATTGCTGACGCATTGAGTAGGAAGGCTTACTGCAACAGTTTGATTCTCAAGCCTTACCAACCCGAGCTTTGTGAAGCTTTCCGCAAACTCAATCTACAAGTTGTTCCTCAAGGATTTCTGGCCAACCTTCAAGTCTCTCCTACTTTGGAAAATCAGATTCGCGAGGCTCAACTTCTTGATGCTATGGCGAAGAAGGTGAAGATTGGGATTGCTAAGAGTCAACCCAAGTACAAGTGCTATCGTCTTGATGACAAGGATACTCTTTTCTTCGAGGATCGCATTGTGGTGCCTAAAGGTGACCTTCGTAAAGTCATTATGAACGAGGCTCACAATTCACTCCTCTCCATCCAGCATGGAAGTACAAAGATGTACCATGACCTCAAGCAATCGTATTGGTGGACTCGAATGAAGCGCGAGATTGCTCAGTTCGTGAATGAATGTGATGTCTGCAGAAGAGTGAAGGCAGAACACCAACGAACAGCTGGTCTCCTCCAACCTCTTGCCATTCCAGAATGGAAGTTTGACCACATTGAGATGGACTTCGTGACTGGATTTCCAAAGTCCAAGCATGGCAATGATGCTATCTTCGTTGTCATCGAGAAACTCACTAATGTGGCTCACTTTCTGCCTATCAAAGAATCCATCACAGCAGCTCAATTGGCAGAGCTATATACCTCCCGGATTGTCTCTCTGCACGGCATTCCGTAGTTGATATCTTCAGACCGTGGCAGCATCTTCACCTTGATGTTTTGGGATTCTTTTCAGAAGGCCATGCGCACCAACATCCGTTTCAGCACAACTTTTCATCCTCAAACTAGTGGCCAAGTCGAGCTTGTCAATTAGATTCTTGAAGATATGCTCAGGGCTTGCGTCATCTCTTTCGGCATGAAGTGGGAAGATTGTATTCCATATGCCGAGTTCTCCTACAACAACAGCTTCCAAGGGAGTTCGGGTAAGGCCCCCTTTGAAATTCTCTATGGCAGGAAGTGTCGTACTCCTCTTAACTGGCCAGAGACTGGTGAACGTAAACTTCTTGGCAATGACTTGGTCACAGAGGCAGAAGAGATGTGCAAAGTCATTCGTGATAATCTCAAAGCCGCGCAATCACGCCAGAAGAGCTACAATGATAGTAAGCATCGTGACTTGGCTTTCGAGATTGGAGACCATGTTTACCTCCGCGTCTCTCCAATGAAAGGTACGCGTCGCTTCGGTATCAAAGGGAAGCTTGCCCCTAGATACGTGGGTCCTTTCAAGATCGTCAGCAAGAGAGGCGATCTCGCCTATCAACTTGAGCTTCCCTCCAATTTTTCAAGCGTGCACGACGTGTTTCATGTCTCTCAGCTCCGCAAGTGCTTCAAGACTCCTGACCGCACCGTCAACTTCGAAGACATTGATCTCCAAGAAGACCTGTCTTATCCTGGGCACCCCGTTGCTATCCTTGAAGAAACTGAGCGCAAGACTCGCAGCAAGTCAATCAAATTCCTCAAAGTCAAGTGGTCACATCATTCTGACCGTGAAGCCACCTGGGAACGCGAGGATCATCTCCGTTCCAGTCCTAGATCTCGGGACGAGATCCTTTCATAGTGGTGGAGTGTTGTAACACCCCAGATGTAACCTACCTTATTTATATTCCAACTCTTGCCGTTTCCAGCACTAAGTTTTTCTATTTCCTTCGTTGTCGGATTTTTGTCTCCGTGTGTTTTGTCTTTGTCATGCATCTCATATCATGTCATCATGTGCATTGCATTTGCATACGTGTTCGTCTCATGCATCTGAGCATTTTCCCCGTTGTCCGTTTTGCATTCCGGTGCTCCTATGTCACCCGGTGGTCCTTTCTTCCTCTTTTCGTGTGTGGGGGTTAAACGTTTTCGGATTGGACCGAGACTTGTCATGCGGCCTTGGTTTACTACCGGTAGACCGCCTGTCAAGTTTCGTGCCATTTGGACTTCGTTTGATACTCCAACGGTTAACCGAGGGACCGAAAAGGCATCATGTGTGTTGTAGCCCAACACCCTTCCAAAGTGGCCCAAAACCCACCTAAACCTCCTCCATCATCTAGATCGTTTGATCACGATCGCGTGGCCGCAAACCGCACCTCATTTGGAGCTTCCTAGCTCCCTCTACCTCTATATAAGGTCACTCCCCGAAATTTTCGGGCAAACCCTAGTCTCTCCCTCTCCTCGCGCGCCGGACACAAGAACCGCCGACGGACATGTCCGTTTTCCTCCCGACGCCGCCATGTGGCACCGCCTGATTCACCTGCTCGGGCGCCCACATCGCCACCGACCACGCGGGCCCGCCAGCCCGTGCGGGGCCCTCCTGGCCCGGCTCCTCCCGCCGCCCGCACCTACCAGGCGAGCCGCCCGCGCCACCTGCCGTCGTTCATCGCCGCCGCACCAGAACTTTGCCGGCCGCCGCGACCCCACGACGCCGGCGACCGCAGCCGTCGCCCCGGCTCACCGCACGCGCCCCGCGGGCGCCACCCGACGCCGTTCGCCGTCCTCCTCGACGACCGAGCCCCTCCGGCGAGGTCCCTCCTACTCCCGCCACCTCCTACAGCTCCAGCATCATCCCCGTCTCCGGCGAACCTCCGGAGTCATGGACTTGCTACAGTAACCGCCCGGCCGGATCTCAGATTTGAAATCTCCCGGTTGACTTTTATCCCCGAAACCCTAATATTTTTGCAATCTTCATCATGCCATAACTCTGCATCCGTAGCTCCGATTCGTGCCTGCAGCATATCAAAATGTTCGCCTCGACGAGTATATCATTTCATCTCATTGCATCATTTTCATTTGAGCTCATCTTGATGCCTGAAATGCTATTGGAAGAGGGCTATGTGAGGAATATTTCAGATCTGTTTCAGCAAATGGCCTTTTGTCATTTTTGCCATGATTAATGTGTGCATGCTATGATCCTGAGCTCTTCGTGTGTTTTTTAAAATGCCATGCCATCTTTATAGGGGTGTATGCCATGTATTTTTGTGATCTTCATGGTGACTAGCACAAGCATGGAAAGTAGCTTACTCAATGATGCTGATTTCAGGGACTTAGTTTTTCACTAAATCCTTGTCCTGATTTTGTTGTTATGCCATATGTTCATGTTGTTTCCTAGTGATCCGTGCCTCTTTTGATGATGATCAGTAAGGATGTTTTGTTAATATTGTGGTGCTCTATCCATCCATGTCTTTATTTGCATTTATGGAGCACCCTAGTTTGAGTCAATCGAGCTCTACTTTTGCTATAATATGTTCCTGGCAGATTGTTAACTTGTTTAGCGATTTTGCCGAGGTTGTTGCTATTGATCCGTGCATGCTATGTTGTTGTTCCTTCCATGTCTAGCTTCTATGCCATGTCTTCTTGATGGGTGTATGCTTAGTTTGTCATGCAATGCCTCGTAGTGAGTGCATTGAGCTCGTAAACATGCCTACTTGTTAACTATTTTGCCATGCTCCAGTTTTTCACTAAGTCTGAATCTGTTGATGTTTTGCTATGTTCACATGCTTGCAATTGTATTTTTTGATCCCTTTTGGCTCATGGTCACTAAGGGACTTTTGTTATATCCTTAGAGTAGCTTCATGCCATGCCTTGCTTGGCGATGATATGTTCCTGTAGCATGTAGTTTTCATGCTCTAAAGATTGCTTCCTGATGATAAATTCCTGACATGCTGTTAATTTCACTAAGTCTGAAACCTGTTATCTTTTGCACTTTTGCCATGCTTGTTTGAACCTGTTAATGAGTGATTTAGCCGTAGCTCAGTGTTCATCTTTTGTCAAGCTTCATGAGTGGATCCATGGAATGTATGTTGTTGTCATGATGGAGTGATGTAGCATGTTGTTCTTGATGCATTTGGAAGGCTACTTGCTGATTATCGCAGACCGGTGCCATATTTGTTTTGCTTGCCATTTCCAAACCGTGCATCCGATTCTGGTGATCTTTATATCGATTTCAACCGAAATCACCTCACCTTTCCAGTGGAACTCTTGGATTTCCATGTTGAGGCCAGGTTCAATCATTCCTTTGCAAATCATGCATATGCATCACATATCGTATCTCGCATATCATACCATGTTTGCATCATGTTGTTTGTGCATTGCACGTGGTTGATTGTTCTCCATTTGCTTGTTGTTCTTGTTTGGGTAGAGCCAGGAGATGAGTTCTTGAATGAGGAGCCCGTTGAGTTCGCCTACGAGGATCAAGGCAACTCTGAGAACTTTGTAGGCAAGATGACCATACCCTCGAAATCACTTCTATCTTTGCTTGCTAGTTGCTCGCTCTTTTGCTATGCCTACGCTACGATACCTACCACTTGCTTATCATGCCTCCCATATTGCCATGTCAAACCTCTAACCCACCATGTCCTAGTGAACCGTTGTTTGGCTATGTTACCGCTTTGCTCAGCCCCTCTTATAGCGTTGCTAGTTGTAGGTAAAGATTGGAGATCGTTCCTTGTTGGAACATTGTTTATTGTTGGGATATCACCATATTATCTTATTTATCTTAATGCACCTATATACTTGGTAAAGGGTGGAAGGCTCGGCCTTATGCCTGGTGTTTTGTTCCACTCTTGCCGCCCTAGTTTCCGTCATATCGGTGTTATGTTCCCGGATTTTGCGTTCCTTACACGGTTGGGTTATAATGGGAACCCCTTGACAATTCGCCTTGAATAAAACTCCTCCAGCAATGCCCAACCTTGGTTTTACCATTCGCCACCTAGCCTCCTTTTCCCTTGGGTTTCCAGAGCCCAAGGGTCATCTTTATTAAACCCCCCTGGGCCAGTGCTCCCCTAAGTGTTGGTCCGAACTAGGCAGCCTGCGGGGCCACCTCGGGGAAACTCAAGGGTTGGTTTTACTCGTAGCTTGACCTATCCGAGTGTTCCCTGAGAACGAGATATGTGCAGCCTATCGGGATTTGTCGGCACATTCGGGCGGTGTTGCTGGACTTGTTTTACCATTGTCGAGGATGTCTTGTAACCGGGATGCCGAGTCTGATCGAAATGTGTTGGGAGAAGGAATATCCTTCATTGGCCATGAGAGCTTGTGATGGGCTAAGTTGGGACTCCCTTGCAGGGATTTGAACTTTTGAAAGCCGTGCCCGCGGTTAAGGGCAGATGGGAATTTGTTAATTTCCGGTTGTAGATAACATGAAACTTAACTTAATTGAAATGCACCAACCGCGTGTGTTACCGTGATGGTCTCTTCTCGGTGGAGTCCGTGAAGTGAACACGGTGTTGGAGTAATGCTTGGCGTAGGTTGTTCTAGGATCACTTCTTGATCATAGTTGTTCGACCGTGCTTTTGCCTCCTCTTCTCGCTCTCTTTTGCGAATATGTTAGCCACCATATATGCTGGTCGCTTGCTGCAGCTCCACATCATACCTTACCCTTCCTATAAGCTTAAATAGTCTGGATCGCGAGGGTGTGAGATTGCTGAGTCCCCGTGACTCACAGTTTACTTCCAAAACCAGATGCAGGGACCGATGATACCGCTCCAGATGATATGACCGAGCTCAAGTGGGAGTTCGATGAAGACTCTCGCTGTTACTATGTGTCTTTCCTAGATGATCAGTAGTGGTGCCCAGTTGGGGCGATCGGCGAATTTGTCGCATTTGGGGGTTGATCTTTATTTTGGTTCCATAGTCGGACCTTGAGTGTATTGGATGAATGTAATGACTTATTTATGTATTTGTGTGACGTGGCGAGCGAAGCCAACTATGTACCTTTCCCCTTTATTTATTTACATGGGTTGTTGTGAAGATTACCTCACTAGCGACATATCTTTCAATGCGGTTATGCCTCTAAGTCGTGCTTCGACACGTGGGAGATATAGCCGCATCGAGGGCGTTACATAGATGGTGTTATTAGATGGTGTGTACCTGAGCATGAAGAGGAACAGATCCTACGCAAGTGCCACTCCGAGTCTTACGGAGGACACCACACTGGAGATAGAACTGCACATAAGGTATTGCAATCTGGTTTTTATTGGCCTACTCTCTTCAAGGATTCTCGTAAGTTTGTCTTGTCTTGTGATGAATGTCAAAGAATTGGTAATATTAGTAGACGTCAGGAAATGCCTATGAATTATTCACTTGTTATTGAACCATTTGATGTTTGGGGCTTTGATTATATGGGACCTTTTCCTTCCTCTAATGGGTATACACATATTTTAGTTGTTGTTGATTACATTACTAAGTGGGTAGAAGCTATTCCAACTAGTAGTGCTGATCATAACACTTCTATTAAGATGCTTAAAGAAGTTATTTTTTCGAGGTTTGGAGTCCCAAGATATTTGATTACTGATGGTGGTTCACATTTTATTCATGGTGCTTTTCATAAAATGATTGCTAAGTATGATGTTAACCATAGAATCACATTTCCATATCATCCTCCGTCTAGTGGCCAAGTAGAATTGAGAAATAGATAGATTAAATTGATTTTGCAAAAGACGGTTAATAGATCTAGAAAGAATTGGTCTAATAAACTTGATGATGCATTATGGGCTTATAGAGCTGCTTATAAGAACCCTATGGGTATGTCTTCGTATAAAATGGTTTATGGAAAAGCATGTAACTTACCTCTCGAACTAGAACATAAAGTTTATTGGGCTATTAAAGAGCTCATCTATGATTTCAAACTTGCCGTTGAGAAGAGGTTATTTGACATTAGCTCGCTTGATGAATGGAGAACCCAAGCCTATGAGAATGCCAAGTTGTTTAAAGAGAAGGTTAAAAGATGGCATGACAAAAGGATACAAAAGCATGAGTTTAATGTAGGTGATCATGTTTTGCTATACAACTCTCATTTAAGATTTTTTGCAAGAAAGCTTCTCTCTAAATGGGAAGGTCCTTACATTATCGGGGAGGTCTATCGTTCCGGTGCCATCAAAATCAACAACGCCGAAGGTGGTAAACGGTTAAAGAATCAAACATTATATCTCAGGTACTCCCATAAATGTTCAGACCAATATAATTAATACCATAACACCGGAGGAGTACATAAGGGATACTTTCCAGAATGTTTCAGACTCCAAAAAGGAATAGGTATGTGGTACGGTAAGTAAACCGACTCTAAAACGTTTCCAATAGAAATTTTTCTCCGTTTTGGAATATTTAAAAAATTAGAAAAATTAAAAGTAGTCTGAAAGAGACCACTCGTGGGCGTCGGTCCTAAACAAATGGTGTTTTTACCCCTTTCCGCGACGGCATTTGGAACCATCGCCAAGTGAGTGTGGGCGATAGGGGGGTCCTTCCCACATGACCCACATTCATATTAAGCACACAATATATTTCATTTCCATATTAAGGAAGCAGAATTTCATAATTGAAATACATCAGAGTACAACATGATATAGCTTCACCACTCAGCTACCCCATTACACAACTTCACCAGCAGCAAGTTCCACATGCAACATGTAGAACCTTTCGAAATTAGCATCATAGATGATATATAGACAGATGCATCTCATCTGGAAAACTGCTGAAGCGGAAGGCGAATATTGAGCCTTCATTCATGTTGAAGGTCTTTGCAACTTTAGGCCAGTGCCTGTGGATGATTGGCCATCCATCCTTCGACCTCTTCAGGAACACTTCAATATTGAACCATGGGTGTTGTATGAAAACCTTCCTCGCCTCCTGACTGTAGAGGTGGTTTGAGAGGTAATCATCGGTGAACTGCTTTGGAAAGGCCTGAAAACAAGGATGTGCATAAATATCTTCTGTATATTGGAAATGGGACAAAGGAATAAAAAAAGGCAAGTATAATAGTTAGTACCATCTTGTAGTGAACTGATGTTTTCTTCATTGTGTAGATAAAGATCTTGTTATTTTTTGTCGCTAATTTCTTTATCCTAACAATCTTTCTGAGTTTCTTGATTTGATTGATATTCATGGACAACTCATTTCCCCATATGCAAAAATGGTCGAACAGTGGGTCAAAACCTCTGACAGCAGGACCTACATGTGCAATACCAAATTGTTAAAAACCAAAATACTAGAATGGTTCCTGCAACTGCACAATAATGTGCTATTAGACAACGGGCCATGCATGTGCTAACCTCGATTGTAAACCTCAGTGCTTCCCATTGTTTCCCTGCAACACATATAAGGTAGTTAGTCATCAGGTTAACTAAGGGTTCACATGCTATCAGTAAAATATGTTGATGAAAAATAAGCACATTGTAGATTCATCAGATTAATTGAAGCCACACGGAAAACCCATTTACCCAAACCAAGCATGATTAAGAACTAGGAGATATAGCACTTGTATATGTTTCTCATGTATTAAGTGCAGCCAAATCCGATTTATTCCTCACATGCACAACAATACCAAATTCTACCCATGAAAATTGGACATCGCATTGCAGAATTGAACCAAGAAGTTAACTAAATACCACAACAAATGAACCAAACATTAACTAGGCACCACATTGCACAATATAACATTGAACCAAGAAGTTAACTAAACACCACAACAAATGAACCAAACATTAACTGAGCACCACATTGCACAATATAACATACTCCTAATAGAAGACTAGAGAGTTACCAAACAGTTAACTACAACCAATTGTAGCAATTGTATTTGTTTCTCATGTATTTACTATAGCCAAATTCAATTTATTCCTCACATGGTATACAATAATAGAATGCACCCACAATTTTGTAAAGATAAATTCAATTTATTTGTCACATGGAAGACAATACAAAATTGCAGCCTGAAGAATTGAACATCACATTTGCAGAATTGAACCAAATAGTTAACTGAAGACGGGCACGCAAAGCTGACAATTTCCGCGGAAGCTGAAAATTTGGAATCGCTTCAGCCAAAAAACTGGCACGCAAAGTGCCATCAGACACGGTCCCTTATTCAGAACTATGTACGATATGTGGACATCACAAACGATTCAGATAGCTTAACCCGTGTGTGATGAGTTTGAACGTCAAAAGTTTTGGTTCAAATTTCCATGGTTACAGTGGTCATCCACATCATTGCACAATTTGGGTACACAAAGGAGATTATAGCACACCCACACTTCTTAATCGAGCAAGTTCAACAATTAAACAGATCTAGCTGACCTAAACATTACTCTAACAAATTAAAGACCGATGCTTTTAGTTAAACAAAACATAGAGTACTACTACGACTGGTGCTCGTCGATCTCCGCTGCCGCCTCCATGTCCAGCTCACGCCCGACAGTCTCCTGGGGAAGGGGCTCCATGGCATCCATCGGACCATACTCGGCAAGCATCTCGCCATCCGTGTCCTCCATCTCTTTGGAAAAGGCCGCCATGAGCTAGGCGTGGGCGGACACGATCTAGGCTTGGACGGGGCTCCGTCGTCTCAAGGTATGCGGCGGAGGAATGGACGGCTGCTCGAACGCTCTCGGGGATTGCCAGCTCTTCGGCCGTGGGTTGACGACCGTTGTCGGAGAAGCTTCATTCAATTTGTGCGGTGACCGCCAGGAGCTGGGCATGGGCGGCCTCGACATGGTCGTGGGCGGCCTCCATCAGGGCTAAGGCCGCCGCTGCGGAACGGACATCTGCTGTGCCGCTCTTGCCAGTTGCTATCCCCGAGGCAGATGTTGCTGCCGCCACCGAAGAAGCAACAACGACCGTTTGGGCTGCCTTTGCCGCCTGGTCGCAAATTGCGGCCGCGCTCATGCACCTTTTTATCACGCGCATGGAGGCTACGGCCGCGCTCTTGCCGGAGTGGGCCATCGAAGTTGCCCTCACGACGTGGGTCCATGTGACCATCTTTCACCGGTGATGATTGAACAGTGAAATGATATTTGGGGAGCGAGCTAGTGTGCTTGAGACGCCGGCTGTGGACTGTAGCCGACGCACCTTCTTGCGTAAGCCATAAGCGTACTATACACCGACGGTGCTCCAAGATATTTTGTACTACATCTCACACGGTTGCTGATAATAAACTGTGTGCGATCTACTTGATTTTTCATCTTGATTTGAATTACATAATGGGGTCACAGCGGCAATGGACGGTGTTTGAATTGCTAGACCTTTTATCTGGAGTGAACATGCAACTATATGTGTGTCGTAAAAGAATTGGAATTATTCAGGGTTTGTTTGAAAATTTTATACATTAAATTGGTTTTCTAGCCATTTCAGGTGAACAATTCAAATTTGAACTACATGCACATGCTCCAGTGCATATAATTGGTTGAAAAATCAAATCTATGTCCTTGGGTGCATGCTTAGGTCCCATGCAAGAAATGGGAATGAATTTCAAACACCAGGGCACCGTTGATTGCCGGTAAAACATTGAGATGCCTGGTTTTTAAATTCTAGTAAATCCAAAACTCGTCTGATATTCATGAAAATTGGCATGCTATCATGGAGCGGCATCAACATGCCGTGGTACAAATTTTGTCCCATTTGGGGCAGGTTTGGGTATATGCTTCTCACAAACCGGAGCTTCCTAGAACAAGCATGATGGTTTTCGATAGGGAACGTCCCACCTTTAGGGATGAAACGATATCCATTGCCTCTTATTGCTTTCAAATTTCTTTCTCGTGTCAACATAGAACAATAGGAGTGTTGTGTGATTTTTTGTGATTTTTCGGGGTTCGTTTGGACATTTTTATGCATTAACTGAGTTTTCAATGCATTTTATGTGCATAATTCAAATTTGAACTACATGCACATGCTCCAGTGCATATAAATTGGTTGAAAAATCAAATATGTGTCCTTGGGTGCATGCTTAGGTCCCATGCAAGAAATGGGAATGAATTTGAAGCACTGGGCACTGTTGATTGCCGACAAAACATTGAGATGTCTAGTTCTTAAATTCTAGTAAATCCAAAACTCGCCTGAAATTCAGGAAACTTGGCATGCTATCATGGAGCGGCATCAACATGCCATGGTACAAATTTTGTCCCATTTGGGGCAGGTTTGGGTATATGCTTCTCACAAACCAGAGCTTCTCACAACAAGCATGATGGTTTTCAGTAGGGAACGTCCCACCTTTGTGGACGAAACGATATCCATTGCCTCTTATTGCTTTGAATTTTTTTCTCGTGTCAACATAGAACAATAGGAGTGTTGTGTGAATTTTTGTGAATTTTCGGGGTTTGTTTGGACATTTATATGCATTAACTGAGTTTTCAATGCATTTATGTACATAATTCAAATTTGAACTACATGCACATGCTCCAGTGCATATAAATTGGTTGAAAAATCAAATATGTGTCCTTGGGTGCATGCCTAGGTCCCATGCAAGAAATGGGAATGAATTTCAAACACCGAGCACCGTTGATTGCTGGTAAAACATTGAGATGCATGGTTTTTAAATTCTAGTAAATCCGAAACTCGTCTGAAATTCATGAAACTTGGCATGCTATCATGGAGCGGTATCGGCATGCTGTGGTACAAATTTTGTCCCATTTGGGGCAGGTTTGGCTATATGCTTCTCACAAACCAAAGCTTCTCACAACAAGCATGATGGTTTTCGGTAGGGAACGTCCCACCTTTGTGGACGAAATGATATCCATTGCCTCTTATTGCTTTCAATTTTTTTCTCGTGTCAACATAGAACAACAGGAGTGTTGTGTGATTTTTTGTGATTTTTCGGGGTTCGTTTGGACATTTTTATGCATTAACTGAGATTTCAGTGCATTTATGTGCATAATTCAAATTTGAATTACATGCACATGCTCCAGTGCATATAAATTGGTTGAAAAATCAAATCTGTGTCCTTGGGTGCATGCTTAGGTCCCATGCAAGAAATGGGAATGAATTTGAAACACCGGGGCACCGTTGATTGCCGACAAAACATTGAGATCCCTAGTTTTTAAATTCTAGTAAATCCAAAACAGGTCTAAAATTCATGAAACTTGGCATGCTATCATGGAGCGGCATCAACATGCCGTGGTACGAATTTTGTCCCATTTGGGGCAGGTTTGGGTATATGCTTCCCACAAACCAGAGCTTCTCACGCAAGTTTGATGGTTTTTGGTATGGAACGTCCCACCTTTGGGGATGAAACGATGTCCATTGCCTCTTATTGCTTTCATTTTTTTTCTCATGTCAACATAGAACAATAGGAGTGTTGTGTGATTTTTTGTGATTTTTCGGGGTTCGTTTGGACATTTTTATGCATTAGCTGATTTTTCAATGCATTTTATGTGCATAATTCAAATGTGAACTACATGCACATGCTCCAGTGCATATAAATTGGTTGAAAAATCAAATCTGTGGCCTTGTGTGCATGCTTATGTCCCATGCAAGAAATGGGAATGAATTTCAAACATCGGGAACCGTTGATTGCCGACAAAACATTGAGATGCATGGTTTTTAAATTCTAGTAAATCCAAAACTCGTCTGAAATTCATGAAACTTGGCATGCTATCATGGAGCGGCATCAACATGTCGTGGTACAAATTTTGTCCCATTTGGGGCAGGTTTGGGTATATGCTTGTCACACCCCGATTTTCATGCCACAACACTTAAGCTAAGAAATCATGATAAAATGGGGTTTGACAAACACTTTTGAGTGTTTAGGTCTTTGCTTGATTTGATTTTTGTGTGTTGGTTGTAAGTGCTCTAAAAATCAAATAAATCCTCTAACTCTTATATTCCTTATCCTTGATCCAAAACCTTGCCCAATGATCATGTGATGTGTGCAGGACATAAAAATAATTTCTTGCAAAAATATTTTGGCCAAAAAGTATTTTTGCAAATTAGGTTTTCCAAAAACCCCTGAATTGAGACTTGAACTACAAGTACTTAATTAAGGGTGTGAAAAATCTTTGAAAAATTACATTTGACTCCTATTAGATATAGGACACCCAGAAACCATAAAATTATAATTTGAAAAGTTATTTTCCTATTATATTTAAAAGCTTTTTCTTAAGTCCAAAAATGGTCTTTAATAGGTTAAAATTATTTTAAAGCTTCAAAAATATTTGAGAAAAATCAGGGAAACTCAGTGGACATATATTTTCCATATATCAGAGTTTCAACACATGGTCATGTTCAAAATATTGGGAAAACCCCTCCAAAACCATTTCTGTCCATTTCAAGCATTTGAAATATTTCTACAAGAAATATTTTCGAATAAATCCAGGAAAATTCTAGCAAGTCACATATGCATAATAGGATGACCTTGCAGAGTTTCAGCTCAATCCAAATTGTTTTGGACCACAAAGGTGGCACAAAACCCTCTCTATCCACATTCAAGTTTGAACAACTTTACATTGCCAGCCTTTTCCAATTGGCCCTAAACCTTGTGGTCATGCTCACAACCCCAAATGATGACACTAAGCCAAGTGGTGCATCAAGGGGAATCGTTTTGCATGACTAGATCTTGAATAACCCATTTCTGTTGATTTCTAGGGTTTACAGAAGTTGCATTGGCAACTTTGCCCAAATGAGCTCAAATTTGGTGGAACACCCTATTTCTATATACCATTCCATCCTGTTAAGTATCATGTCAAGTGTAATTCATTTTCTAGCTCAAAACACCATCAAACACCTTCTGACAGAATTTAAAATTCCAAGTTTCAGCCCCTTACACTAATCTCCTTGAGCCACAATCTTTACCACAGCATGTCCTAGAACCCCTCTACCACTGGAAAGAGTTTCGTGGTCTCAACTGAATTATATGGGGGTGAGAACCCCATTTTCCCTCTCTGGACATCATCATTCACACTCTCTCTCAACCCCCTCTGTCCTCTAGTGGATCCCTAGGGCATCTGATGCCATTTCCACATTGTATACTCCCCCTACAGTCCCTAGACACAAGTGGACGCGCGGGTGCGTGCGGACAAGGCGCAGATGCCGGCCAGAAACACGCTCTGGAGCACCTGGCATGGCGTTTGACCGTTGACGCCGCGTCCCTCGATCACCTCGAGCCTCCCCCTTGCGCCAGTCGAGGTGCCTCGACGTACGCAACACGCCACCGCGCTGGCCCCCTCCTTTCCCTCTCTGTCCTGCCCGTGCTGCGCGTGCCCAGAGCCGTCCGAGCCCGCCAATGCGCGTGCGAGCTTGTGGCTCCACCCGGAGCTCGCCCCGCTCCCTCTCTCTTCCTAGCGCCCTACTCCACCCCCACGAGCACCAAAGACAACCCCTCGCCCTCTTCCCGTGCCGCTAGAGCCGTTGCCACAGCCACCCGTGCGCCGCGTCCATGGTGAGCCATGGGTCGGCTACTTAAGGCCACCCCGAGCCCCCTCTCCACTCCTTTGGCTCTCTCTTCCTCCCGTGCACCGCCTAGACCAACCCACTCCCCTCCTCGTGCCCTCCAACCACCTCCATGGCCGAAGCCATGCCGTCGGCCTCCGCCAAAATTTGCATCCACCACCCCTCCTCCTCCCCTCTGGGCTGCACCAGAGCATCTCCAGCATCACTGCGGGCTGCTCCCATGCTTCTCCCTCTCCTCCCCATGGTCGTGCCGTTGAGTTCCACCGTCACCGTTAGCCTCGTCCACCGCGGCCGATGCCCTGCTCAACCTGGTTCCCCTGGGCGACCGTGCCACCCACGGTTGGACACGGCCGGGCCCCCCTGAGCATGCGGGTGGTCAGCTCAACGGAAACGGTGACCTATGGCACCAGCAATCCGCCGTCGACACCGCCCCTGCCCCTGCTCTGTTCGAGCGGGAGGTTGGGGATGAACCCGACAGATGGGCCCTGCGTGTCGGTGACCCTGACGGCCATGCCTGCAGGTTAAGTGGACACGGCTTCTTCGGGAGCCGTCTCCCCGAGGCCAAGGCGTATTCTGGGTGGGCGCCTTCGATGTCGCCCTGTCGACGCGTGGCCGAGCCGCTGGGTCGGCCCAGTTGCGCCTCGCTATTAAATCCCGCCCAGTGCGCGCTGCCGCCGCTGGAATTTTGGCCCATTAGGTATTTCCATTTACCTTTTCTTTTTGAGCAAGATTCAAACTTTTCCAAAGACCTCATTTAAAGTCCAAATCCGATGATTCAAATTTTTAGTGACTCCATAAATCATTGTCTATTTAATGAGCCATAGTAAACATTTTTACACTGCCTAGTTTCACCTGTATCTAACAAATAGGTCATTTATACTCCTAAGCCAGCTTCAAAAATCCATAGAATATTCATTTGAACTCCAAATCCAGTGAAACCAATTTCTAAATGTTTCTAAATCATGCCTGATTTAATGGGTACTTTTACTCATTTTCATAAAAAGGAATTCTGTGGACAACTTGCAGATCCATTAAATCCATTGAATCCATCATATTGAAATGTTAAGAAATATTCACTGATCCAGTCCCAATGAAACCACTCTGGTTATTTTTCATATAACCAGAGAAGTCCTATAAAAGTCAACTTCGTATTTTTAGAGCACTTTTATTTTCTGCCTTGTTGTGTTGCTTACTATGATTGTTTTCGACGTTAGTTGACGAAGTAGATGAAATACTCGGAGATGAACCAGAAGATTTGAAGAATCTGATGAACCAGGCAAGCAGCCCTTTGACCATGTCTAAGAAACCCTTTTTATGCATGTCATTTGGCACTTTCATTGCTTGCATTGAAGTCATGATAAAATGGTGACCACTTGAGGTGGTTTGCCTCCGTTGCTTTTCTCGTTGACACTTGCATGATGCATGACCCTACCTTTCTATGAGCGTTATGCGAGTGGGAGTAGTTAGGATGCTAAGTAACTACTACGCAAATGGGTTGGGCATATGCATGGTGATGGAAGCAATATTGTTTTTAAAAGACTTTTCGAAACCCTGTCGGGTGCCACTTATGCCCGAAGGAGATAATGAATTGGGTAACCACTTGATGATGAAGTGGTGTACCGAGGCAAGTGTGTGTGTGTGTGTGTGTTGTTTTCAAAACGGATTGGTTTAAGTTGCGACCGTTATTCCAACTTTACATGTGCAACCACTCTACCCTTATATGGGAAAGGGCATTATTGATTACGTAGGCCGATACTAGCTTGGAGCCGCATTACTAGTGAAGGGAGAGTCGTTGTTGCGCTCTCTTAGGACGGGGTCATGCCATGTAGGGCGGCCATGACTGTTTTCACAGGGCACCGGACACACCATTGGTACCCCGTGCTTGTGGTATGTGTTGAATATGGGAGCGGGGGTCCACAATTTTAAGATGTGAAATGATGGGCATGGGGGTTACTACCAATCGAGTGGACTCTATGTTAGTGTCGTCTAGGGAAAGATAGTGATCGGGTGCTTACCCCAGGTACTTGAGGTACCGCGGGTCGTGGATGAAATGGAAGTTCCCCGGATCTTGTGGGTAAAGTGTGCAACCTCTACAGAGTGTAAAACTATTCTAATAGCCGTGTCCACGGTCAAGGACAGTTGGGTAACCGCTCTTGTGCTACGTCCAAATGTTTGTGAAACCTGGTGTTTGGATAAGTGGCAAGAACTACCTAGATCCCGTCAAAGGACTTGACATGATGATTGAGTTGGATTGTTTCCAACTCTATTTATGTTGATATATGTAACCTGTTCTCATGGTTACTTGAATTCTCCTGATGCATGTCTTACAAGTTGTTTAACATGTCATTGCACTCAAAACTAGCTTTCTGTAAAATGACCTACTTAGTGCTATATCATGCATTGTTGTACCTTGTTTTCAAAACACGGGTTGCTTGCGAGTACATTCAAAGTACTCATTGGCTTACCACTGGTTATTTTATTGGCCAGGCTTGAAAGAACATGATATGATGAAGAATACTTCGGCGACGAACATGCGAGCAAGGACGCTTCCTAGTCAGAATGCCTGTAGGGTTAAGGCAGATGGCATGGGTCCAAGTTATCGATGAAGATTTCTGCTGCGATGTTATTCTCAAGACATGACCATAATGGTCATAATTTATGTAAGACGGTATGTATGGATGTAAGACTCTTGTTATTCAGCTTCTGTGTGTTCAGTGAGCATTGATCTCTCGGATCACTGTACAGGTGCATTCGGTGATCACGACTTATGAGTCGGGATCCCCAGAATGCTTCTCACAAACGGGAGCTTCTCACAACAAGCATGATGGTTTTTGGTAGGGAACGTCCCACCTTTGTGGACAAAACGATATCCATTGCCTCTTATTGATTACAATTTTTTTTCTCATGTCAGCATAGAACAATAGGAGTGTTGTGTGATTTTTTGTGATTTTACTGGGTTCGTTTGAACATTTTTATGCATTAACTGAGTTTTCAATGCATTTTATGTGCATAATTCAAATTTTAACTACATGCACATGCTCCAGTGCATATAAATTGGTTGAAAAATCAAATATGTGTCCTTGGGTGCATGCTTAGGTCCCTTGCAAGAAATGGGAATGAATTTCAAACACCGGGGCACCGTTAATTGCCGGTAAAGCATTGAGATGCACGGTTTTTAAATTCTAGTAAATCTAAAACTCGTCTGAAATTCATGAAACTTGGCATGCTATCATGGAGTGGCATCAACATGTCGTGGTACAAATTTTGTCCCATTTGGGGCAGGTTTGGGTATATTCTTCTCACAAACCAAAGCTTCTCACAACAAGCATGATGGTTTTTGGTAGGGAACGTCCCACCTTTCTAGACGAAATGATATCCATTGCCTCTTATTGCTTTCAATTTTTTTTCTCATGTCAACATAGAACAACAAGAGTGTTGTGTGATTTTTTGAGATATTTCGGGGTTCGTTTGAACATTTTTATGCATTAATTGAATTTTCAGTGCATTTTATGTGCATAATTCAAATTTGAACTACATGCACATGCCCCAGTGCACATAAATTGGTTGAAAAAGCAAATCTGTGTCCTTGGGTGCATGCTTAGGTCTCATGCAAGAAATGGGAATGAATTTGAAACACCAGGGCACCGTTGATTGCCGGCAAAACATTGAGATGTCTGGTTTTTAAATTCTAGTAAATCCAAAACTCGTCTAAAATTCATGAAACTTGGCATGCTATCATGGAGCCGCATCAACATGCAGTGGTACAAATTTTGTCCCTTTTGGGGCTAGTTTGGGTATATGCTTCTCACAAACCGGAGCTTCTCACAACAAGCTTGATTGTTTTTGGTAGGGAACGTCCCACCTTTGGGGATGAAACGATATCTGTCGGGGATATACCCCACGGTATAACCCGACGGAGTTATAACCCGGCTGGGACCTGGTATACTGGCAGGTGTTAAGTCAGATGATAAACCGGCAAGTGTTAAGTCAGATGATAAACTGGCAGGTGTTAAGTCAAATGATAACCCGGCAGGTGTTAAGTCTGATGATAACCCGACAGATGTTAAGTCAAATCATAAACCGACAGACCATCATAAACCGGCAGACAGTCATAACCCGGCAGACAGTGATAACTGGTCGACAGTCATAACCCGGCAGACAGTGATAACTGGTTGACAGTCATAACCCGACAGACAGTGATAACTAGTTGACAGTCATAAACCGGCAGGCAGTGATAACTGGTTGACAGTCATAACCGGGCAGATAGAGTTGCCTGGAGTTATGAAACCCAAGAGGTTAAGAAGCCCGTGAAGAGAAGTCAGAATAATTCAAGTCATAATCCGAGTTGGACTCTACATGCAACCCGCCCCTTCAACATATATAAGGAGGGTCAGGGCACCCCAAGAGGGGAGAGAAAAAGATCTTAAGGGTTAGGCATAACTGGGAGGGCCGGTTTACGACGATTCCCTCATGATGATAATGAGAACTAGCTACAAATAGCATGTAGGGTTGTTACCGGATGATGTTTCCCGGGGCCCGAAGCTGTCTAAATCCTTGTCTTGTGTTGCGTCTATCGATTGCGCTCAACCCCTCTCAAGCTACCACATAGATGCGTTGGCCTCACGACTAAGTCCTCACACTAGGACATCTGCCGTGACAATTCCATGATAGTTGGCGCCCACCGTGGGGCTATCACACGATGGTGATGAGTTCTTGGAGGGATCTTTTCCAGGGATTGAGAAAGTTCGTAATTTTTTGGATGAAAAAAATACTGGTTCAGAAGGATCCGCGTCAGCTTTGTGTTTATTCGAAATTTAAGTTTAGCAAAAAGTTTGAGCGGCGTTTGTGGGTCACAACAAACCGCCGAGATCAGCGGAGCCAACACAAGTCACCAAGTTCAAACAGAGTCCATCGGGCGATACAGTGGTCAGTTGATGCTATATCCAAGATTGATTGGTACAAGGGTTGTCCCGAGGTGGATCCGTAAAGCAACTACTTAAGATTGTGCATACATGCGCTTCAGGAATTATGAGTACGAATCAAGACAAACCAAGGACCCGGGCGTAGGTTATCCAATCACCACGGCCCAGGCGTGGGTTATCAAAGACACTACGACACGGAGGAGGAGTCAACAGGGTTGGTCCGACCTTGCCTCGTTCTCCTCTGCTACGGTTTCTGCCTCTGCTAGGGCCTTCCTAGACCGGCGCACTCCTGACCCGTCAGGGCGCAGATTCTCTGCCTTGGCATGGCAAAGGCTGCCTCTACCTTACCCCTCACGAATGCCCTCCCTTTCTGATCGCACGGCTGCTGAGCGAGCTACCTCTCTATGTGCACATCAACCAGCCCAAACTGAAACAAAGCCAGCCCGTATTTACCCAAAGAAGGCCCAGCTAGAGGGGAGCGTGGAGGAGGGAAAGCGAGAGGATTTTGGCGGGTGAGCAGCCACCAGATGCGATTTTTGGCAGGGGCGCGGGCGTCTAGCGCAGGATCTCATCTCAGTTAGGCGTTCGTCGGGGTGCCTGGACGCCTCGTTGGCTAGGCCGTCCTAGTTGAGCGTCGAAGCAGATCAAAGCTGCTCGACTTCACTCTGCTTCAGGTTCGTGTCCATCTTCGATTTCAAGAAACAGAGACTGCCTAGTATTTTAGGTTTGTGTCCGAGCCGCCCTGGAATTGCTATTTCTCTGAAATATCCACTCTTTCGCTGCCTAGTATGATTTTGATTTATTCGTTCAGTTATGCTAAAGAAATCTGCACAATTTCACTTGTAATTGTCTGAAATATTCAGTCTATTTGTTCATAATATATGCAGTATACATCTGAGTTCTTCCCTTCCAGTTAAGATTCAATGGCACAATCTAACAAGTAAGTTAGACTTTCCATGGAAAAAAATTATTTGCTTGCAGCCAGATCTGTAGCAACAAAGATTAATTAATTTTTGTGTAGGGAGAATGAGAATCCTATTTGGTTACCTCAAGTTGGTCTGAAATTCAGAAACTTAGATGATGCTTGGTTGTTTTGGGTAAACTATGGAGGTCGTGCGGGTTTTGAGGTCAGAAAAAGGTATAAAAATATGAGTAAATTTGACGGGAAAGCAACATCATGTAGATATGTGTGTGCCAAGGAGGGTTTTCGAGCACACGACAAGAGGGATCATATCACAAAGAATCCTCGAGCTCAAACAAGAACAAATTGTGAAGTTCGGATGACACTTTCATTGGATCGAGTGGCAGGGAATTATGAAGTGGTTGATGTAATGCTTGTACACAATCATGGTCTTTACTTGCCACAAACATTCCATTTGATGTTATCACAAAGGAAGATTTCAGAAGTTCAAGCTTTTGAAATTGCGATAGCCGATGATTCTGGAATTAGGCCAAAAGCTTCACATGAGCTAGCTAGTCACCGAGTTGGAGGACCAATGAATCTCACCTACACTCCTCGTGATCTAAAAAATCACCTGCAGGGCAGGCGCCAGAGAGAGTTGGCATATGGACAGGCAGGAAGCATGTTGAAGTATTTTCAAGACAAGATCGCCGAGAATCCTTCTTACCAATATGCTTTGCAATTGGATTGTGAGGAGAATATAAGCAATATATTCTGGGCTGATGCTAAGATGGTCATTGATTATGCACACTTTGGCGATGTTGTCACATTTGGTACTACATTTGGCACGAACAAAGAATATAGGCCTTTTGGGGTTTTTGTTGGACTGAATCAGTTCAGGGAGACCGTTATTTTTGGTGCTGCTCTTATGTTTGATGAAACATTTGCCTCTTTCCAATGGCTATTTAAGGCTTTTCTAGCTGCACACAATGGAAAACAACCTAGAGCTATATTTACTGACCAAGACACTGCAATGGGAAATGCTGTCGGGGAGGTATTCACAGAAGCATGGCATGGATTATGTACCTTTCACATAATGCAAAATGATGTGAAGCACTTATGCAATAGCAAAGCTGATGACTCACATTCTCCAAAAGATAAAAATGGGGCAGATGAAGAAGAAGAAGAAGAAGAAGAAGAACCACACATTCTCTCAGATTTTAGTGCTTGCATGTATAACATTGAGGACACGACGGCCTTTGAAGAAGCATTTTACATCATGAGGAATAAGGTGGACGAAAAGAAGATGTCATGGCTGGATAGCATCTACAAGTTCAAGGAAAAATGGGCTGAATGTTACATGAGAGATGTCTTCACATTGGGTATGAGAAGCACACAATTAAGTGAGAGTTTCAATAGTGACTTGAAAAAACATTTAAAATCAGATTTTGACATCATTCGGTTCTTGAAGCATTTCGAAAGGGCGGTGCAAGGAAAAAGAAACAAGGAACTAGATGCAGAATTTGAAGCTAGGAAAAAGTTACCTAGAATAAGCATGAAGACACCCATGCTATTGCAAGCAAGCAAACTTTACACACCCACAATATTTGAAGCATTTTAAGATGAATATGAAAGATCCATGGCTGCATGCACTAGAGCATTGGATGGAAATAACACATATTCTGTTGCAATTGTGAGGGCTGATGGTGATTTAAGTTCTGAACTAGAGCGCATTGTTGTTGGTGATTCTTTGGAGAAAACATCTTCATGTAGTTGTCGGCAGTTTCAAAGGACTGGAATATTGTGTGGCCATGCATTAAAAGTTCTTGACTTGATGAATATCAAGCTGTTGCCAAACCATTACATTCTAAAGAGATGGACAAGGGAAGCAAGATATGGAACTATACAAGACAACAAAGGAATTAGCATCGTTGAAAATCCAAAAATGGATGCTATGCTCCGATATAAGTCTTGGTCTCACACATTCCTAAATTTGGCATATCAAGCCACAAGCTCTCCAGAATGTTGCATATTGGTGGACAACACACTATATTGCCTCCAGAAGCAACTTCAAGACAAACTTAGTGCATCTACAAGTATTTTGAGTGATTCATATCATGTCCAACATGTTGTTCCACAAGATGAAGGTTTGCTTAGTGCTGCACGCTTAAAGAAAAAGGAGGTTAAAGAAAAAACTTCAAAGAGGCGTGGCAGTTGGCTCGAGAGGATGTGCAAGTTCAAAAGGAAAAAGCAAACTAAATCTAGCGTATGTTGATGAAAACCATTGCAATATAGAGTTCGTATTCATTATTACTACATGCTAAATAACAAACTTGATTTTTTATCTAGAAAAAGAAGAATGGTGGTGGTGGTGTGAAAAGTCAAGTACCAATGGATGTCCCTCATAAATCTAGCGTCTGTTGCTGAAAACCCTTGTAATTGTGAGTATTTAATTTGTTCCTTACTATATGCTAAATAACTACGTTGATTGCTTTGTGCAGCAACATGAGAATGGTGGTGGTGTAGGCTCTCAAGTACCAATGGGTGTTTCTCATAAGGACGGCAATGCCTTCACCAGCTACACAAATTTGCTAATGGTATTTCCAAATTTCTCTGCTTCATCTTCTCTAAACTAGTTTCAATATTGCCATGTTTTAAGCATGCCTTTCCCTTTGCAGGGTTTTAGTGAAATTGATGATATGTCCTTTCAAGGTCTTCTTTAGAGCTCTAGAAACAAGAGAATTGCAGTGCTGCAGAGCAAGTGAAATGTTTTGGTCTTTTTGGGTGAATGTGTGCCAAAACTGAATTCTGTAACTTAGGTGTGCCAAAACTGAATGTGTGGCAAAACTCAAGTGAAATTCAAAAGAAAATCTGTGCTGATTGATGGCTTTTGGAATGTATTATTTTGGATATATAGACTGTCCAAAATACTCAAGTGAAATGTTTGTTTAATTATGATTGTACTGTACTGTAGTGCCAAAACTTAATTCTGTCTATACATGTGTATGTACTTAACTGAATCTTCTCTGTATTTGTTCTACTGAACCAGAGTTCATTTCTGAACCTGAATCGCTGCACTTCTCCTCCCTCTGGCGAGCTGGGCTTGTTTCCTCCCGAACTGGGCCTTAGTTGGGCCAAGGAATCACATGGTTCGCAAGCTGTACGTAGAGAGAGGCAGCTCGCTCAGCATCCATTGGATTAGAAAGGGAGGGCATCCATGAGGGTAAAGGTAGAGGCAGCCTTTGCCATGGCAAGTCAGAGAATCTGCGCCCGACCCGTCAAGCCTCCCCGCTCGTCATCAAAGTCACCGAGAGAGTTAAATGCGACACCTGCCGGCTATAAACCACCGACGCGGACTCAATCTGCCGGACCTCTGCTCCTAACCCGCACTGCAGCACCTCAATCCGCCCGGCTTCGCGGCCGTCTTCGTCGAGGCTTCAAGTCGGCCCCACCGCCATGCACGTCTGCATCTGCGCCTCTTGTCTGAATCGCGCCCTGAGTCGCCGGTTTACCTTAAGTTGCTGCTCCTATCAAGCCAAATCACCCTATGCTTCGAGGCTCGCGGCCCTACCGCCGTGCCCACGAGTCGCCGCTTTACCTCAAGCTGCTGCTTTCAAGGCCGGGCTGCAGCTGAGCCAACCTCGATCTACCATAGCGCTGACCCGCCGTCCGCGTCTTGCCGCCTTCTGAGCCACCGTCGTTTCCAAATCTGATGGGTTCAACTTTGCCTCCAAGCTTCCGGCGTCCCTTGGGCATGGTTGCCTCTGCCATTGCAAAACTTGCCACCATTACGCTGCAAGCCACCCGCCGCGGAGGAGTTTCTAAGTAGTTTCTTCTGTGAGCAAATCGCCGCCTTACCGCGCCGCTCTAAGCCGCCGGCCTCCAGTGAACCACCAAAAAAGAGGAAAGACCATGATGACAGTTTAAATTTTTCACCAAAGTCAAGTATGACCCGGAAGCAGATACAGGGTACTAGCTACATGTCTCCAGCCTTGTTTCGATTCAATCCGCCGGCCACCTCAACTGCTCCGCTTAAAACACCCGCAGGCCACTGCCAAGTGGCAGTTGCTTCGCTTCAACCCGCTGCTACGGCCCGTTCAACATATGAAGAGAGCTCCCCTCTGCTTCGATCTACGCGCACATGTACATACAGCCGTTCGGCTCGCCCCGTTTCACCATGGCCCTCTAATCCGTCGCTGTAAGCCGGCACCGCCGACACGCGCTGAGCCACTGTTGCCGCGAGTGATTCTGCCGTCTCGATCCCCGCGGCCAAGTCACCAGGCCACACCTCTTGAGCTGCCTGCTACTTTTGATTCGCCGTCGTCGCCGAGTGCGGCTGGATTTTTTCTACTACGGCACATGTGCGACAGTAACCGGGTTAGATGCTGGGATGCTGATCCACTGCTATTCCCTGGCATGACGACTGAAGACTACAAATCAATCGGCAAGTATGTCTGGACGTACGAGCAAAAGCACATATCAAGTAAAAAGACTATGCTGATCTATTATTTCTCAATGGCGAGAGTCACGTGTGATCCGCTTACAAGATATAGATGGAAGAAAAGTCAAGGTTGAAAAAAATATATGATTACTACTGGCGAGTTGCATGCACGGCTGTAGACTTTGGTTATAATTGATCAATCAAGCACATCAGAACTATTTATCAAAGCTTAGCAAGATATCATGGATAAGAGATGTGGCAGTATTTGGCAAGGTCCTCGAGGTGATCAACACAAATTCCTTCGGATGCATATAAGGATCAAACAGAATTCAGCAACAGTACTGAAAGGTTATCTACGGATGCCACATACGGATCATCTATTGTACGAACAAATCAGGTGTTATCCCCCTATATATTTTATCAGTACATTTTAATTCCTCTGAGCACCATTACACTGCCCTATTAGTGTTTTTATATACAGGTAAAATTATTGTTATACTGCGGGTATAGAGCAGGCACTGGCAACATTCTACAACGGTGTTTTCCTCCATGTCACATGACCTGATGAATGGATGGCCGATTCGCGCGTCCGCACCGGTTTACAACGTGGAGGACAACTTGCCCGTTCGCACCGGCTTATAATGTTGCGGCCGATTCATCTGTCTGCTCCCATGGTCGACCCGCCCGTGATTAATTTCAGCTGCACCATCATGATGAACTACGCGGTGTATAATTTCTGGCCTAACATATCAGGTGAAATCCATCCAGTATATTTTTATATGTTGCTTTCTTTAAAAGAGCAATTACTCCGGCTTGCAAAGTTATCTAATGCAGGACCCTAAATTGCCATATTGGTGAACATTTAAAGGCCGTCAATTTTTGGCTTAAAAAGGATTCCGGTTTAAAATCCGGCTCAAGGGAAAGCTGTCTCCCACAAAGCTTTGAAGCTCTCAGTATCCGGTTTAAGAATTTCTGGTTCAAAAAGAATAATATCTCGCAAGTTCGAGTTCTCAGGAAAAATTAAAGGGAGCAAAGAGAGTCTGTTGCAAGAGCTCAACTCAAACATAGGTGCCCATTGAGCATAACTCACAATATCATTTGGGGGCTTCATGTTCAAACATAGGTGTACTC
Organism: Triticum urartu; assembly: GCF_056163025.1. Lineage (NCBI taxonomy): Eukaryota > Viridiplantae > Streptophyta > Magnoliopsida > Poales > Poaceae > Triticum > Triticum urartu. The sequence goes on along the minus strand of NC_141879.1, from coordinate 335,558,407 downwards.
ACCAAAGAGAACATAGCATTACTACCCTCTTGATCCGGCTATCAAGCCAATATTATCATAAGAGCACAACTCTGGTTACTTTGGTAATCCGGCTATCAAGCCAATATTATCATAAGGGGCCAAAGAGAGTCTGCTACACAGCATAGCTCAAACATGGGTATCCCTTAAGCACAGCTCACAATATCACTTGGGGCTATGTTCGAACCATAGTCACACCTCTTGATAGGCTTAAGGCCACCAGGGAAATCACTTGGGGGCTCTGGTCATATCTAAACCATAGCTTATACCCTCTTGATTGGCGTAAGGCCACTAGGATAATCACTTGGGGGCTCTGGTCGTATCCGAACCATAGCTTATACCCTCTTGATTGGCGTAAGGCCACCAGGGAAATCACTTGGGGTGTATGGGTTCGAACCATAGCTACACCTCTTAATAGGCATAAGGGCACCAGGGAAATCACTTGGGGGCTTGGTCGTATATGAACCATAGCTACACCTCTTGATCGGCGCAATGCCACAATTATGACTACTTGGGGGCTCTGGTCGTATCCGAACCATAACTTAAACCCTCTTGATCATACATATACATCATCATATATTGCATTATATATTGCATCATCATTACATCATCATAGCATGTATCATATGTCCACGGATATACCGGTTTATGTGGCAGGAATCAGTTTTCAAACCAAGTTATATTATTCAAATATTTAATAGCCAACATGGTTGGATTTTTATTATGGTTATCAATAACCAATATTATGATTGAGGTTTTCAAAGTCGCTTCAACGCAATGGATATAAGTTATTCTACAATGGAAGGAATAGTCCTGAGTCGCTGCAGGCTTACGACCCGGCACTTGGGGGCTACATTATTCAAGTTGAGATTACATCAAATGCACAAGTCTCATGTAGCTGCAAGCATGCACCATGACACTTGGGGGCTAATGCAAAGTCATTGTTTGCTCACCTTATTGAAGACCCGACTGATCACATCGTAATGAGCCGGCCCTTGGAGGCTACCAATTGCTCCTGTCAACAATTCAAGATACACAAGTTAAATCCATTATATTGAAGGGCCCATTGCTTAGTTGATAAAGCACAAAGCTCTTAACCTTGTGGACGTGGGTTCAATCCCTACGATGGGGGCTACATATCACTGCTCAAATCTACATGATTATATTTACAAAGTCCCTGCTCATTATTGCATAATGACCCAGCCCTTGGGGGATACACCGGTTGAAGTTTTTATGAGCATAAGGCAATTTCAAGTCCCAGGTTGTTGCAAGCATGACAATCCGGCACTTGGGAGCTGCATATGTGGAATACTCAGTTTATGACTAATGACGGAGATGAACAAATCAGATTTCTTCAAGGTTGTGACATTTATACTGAAGTAAGTCTTAAGCTATTGCTACGCTACCTTCTTGAAACTTGGGGGCTACAAGTGATAGGCACATAAGAGGTATATTTTCAAGCTTGATGTTAACTAAAATTATGAGCCGGTGCCATCAATATTTATAAACCGGCAAGTTCTACATCCTTGAACCGGCTAAAGATCAGTTGAATATTTCAAAGGCCAGTATTATTGTCAAGTCAGAGCATTGAAGGACGATTCAAATGGATTCCTTGTTTACAATATTTCTTCTACAAGCAAATTGACTATGAAGTTGGTCTATTGACCCGGATTTTCTAGAAGGAGATGATAAGGATTTAAGGATGCTCAGGATCAGTGTAACATGGATAAATCCAAATTAAACTTGGGGCTAATGTCCGGGATATACCCCGCGGTATAACCCAACCGGAGTTATAACCCGGCCGGGACCTGGTAAACCGGCAGGTGTTAAGTCAGATGATAAACCGGCAGGTGTTAAGTCAGATGATAAACCGACAGGTGTTAAGTTAGATGATAACCCGACAGGTGTTAAGTCAGATGATAACCCGACAAGTGTTAAGTCTAATGATAACCCGGCAGATGTTAAGTCAGATCATAAACCGGCAAACCATCATAAACCGTCAGACCATCATAAACCAGCAGACAGTCATAACCCGGCAGACATTGATAACTGGTTGACAGTCATTACCCGGCAGACAATGATAACTGGTTGACAGTCATAACCCGGCAGACAGTGATAACTGGTTGACAGTCATAACCCGACAGACAGTGATAACTGGTTGACAGCCATAACCCGACAGATAGAGTCGCCTGGGGTTGTGAAGCCCAAGACGTTAAGAAGCGCATGATGAGAAGTCAGAATAGTTTAATTCTTAATCCAACTTTGGACTCTACATGTAACCCGCCCCTTCAACATATATAAGGAGGGGCAGGGCACCCCAAGAGGGGAGAGAAAAAGATCTTAAGGGTTAGGCATAACTGGGAGGGCCGGTTTACGGCGACTCCCTCATGATGATAATGAGACCTAGCTACAAAAAACATGTAGGGTTGTTACCGGATGATGTTTCCCGGGGCCGGAAGCTGTCTAAATCCTTGTCTCGTGTTGCGTCTCTCGATTCCTATCAACCCCTCTCAAGCTACCACATAGATGCGTTGGCCTCACGACTAAGTCCTCACACTAGGACATCTGCCGTGACAATTCCACGATAATATCCATTGCTTCTTATTGCAACATAGAACAACAGGAGTGTTGTGTGATTTTTTGTGATTTTTCGGGGTTCGTTTGGACATTTTTATGCATTAACTGAGTTTTCAATGCATTTTATGTGCATAATTCAAATTTGAACTACATGCACATGCTCCAGTGCATATAAATTGGTTGAAAAATCAAATCTGTGTCCTTGGGTGCATGCTTAGGTCCCATGCAAGAAATGGGAATGAATTTCAAACACCGGGGCACCGTTGATTGCCGACAAAACATTGAGATGCATGGTTTTTAAATTCTAGTAAATCCAAAACTCGTCTGAAATTCATGAAACTTGGCATGCTACCATGGAGCGGCATCAACATGCCGTGGTACAAATTTTGTCCCATTTGGGGCAGGTTTGGGTATATGCTTCTCACAAACCGGAGCTTCTCACAACAAGCATGATGGTTTTCGGTAGGGAACGTCCCACCTTTGTGGACGAAACGATATCCATTGCCTCTTATTGTTGTCAATTTTTTTTCTCGTGTCAACATAGAATAACAGGAGTATTGTGTGATTTTTTGTGATTTTTCAGGGTTCGTTTGGACATTTTTAGGCATTAACTGAGTTTTCAATGCATTTATGTGCGTAATTCAAATTTGAACTACATGCACATGCTCCAGTGCATATAAATTTGTTGAAAAAAAATCAAATATGTGTCCTTGGGTGCATGCTTAGGTCCCATGCAAGAAATGTGAATGAATTTCAAACACCAGGGCACCATTGATTGCTGGCAAAACATTGAGATGTCTAATTTTTAAATTTTAGTAAATCCAAAATTCTGTTAACCATTCACGTGACGCCATGTGTCTTGGTTTTAATGGCTGTAGGAGGTGCCGTGCAGACAACTGCTTGACCTTGACTGAGCGGGAGGCGTGCGAGCGCCGTCCGGTGCGCAGGCTAACCGAGAGGCGTGCAAGCTGTCCTTGAGTGTGCAGGCTCACCGGGAAGCATGCGAGCTGTACGCTGCGCAGGCTCACTTTGAAGAAAGCCCTTTTGACTTCCATGGACGCCCGCCTTGCTTGCATCCTCTCCATTAATGGCGCCCAAGACACAGTTTAATTCGCTTTTTAAATATAAAACACTCATCACGAACGTTTTAGTTGGAACACCCGTATGCAAACCGACAGCTTCCCCAGGAAGCGAAGGGAAAATGTGCCGAGCAGGATTTCTGCAGCTCTTGATCGCAAACGTTTTAGATAGAACACCTGTATGCAAAGTGAGAGCAGCGCATGATTTGTGCACCCCTTCAACGCAAATGGTTGTTTTGGATGACCCGTGTGGAACCACGTACAAACAATTTGGTAAGATTTGTCAATCCTTGTAACACTACGATATGTCAAAATATGAAGCTAAAAATCACTAGCAGTATCTAATTTTTGCAACTAAAATTCAGTAATCAAGCACATATTTCGTTCATGGATTAAGCAGTCATTCTTAATTTATACAAACAGTTCAACTCGACAGCTGAACCGACCAAACTTTTCCCCAATTGTTGCCAACCACGCATTGAAATAGCTAGTTCAACTATATATACTAGCTAATTTTAAGTATGTTGTACAGTTCCACCACATCTATAGTCAGATGAACTGAACAAAATAGCCCCTAAATACTACTACTACAAATGCGGAGGGGCTTTGTACTACTTCCAACTGCCTCTCCTCTGCCAGCGTGTTAAGTAAGAGGCGGAGGAGGAGGAGCCTACCGACGAGCTGGCAACCGCAATGCGGTGCCTGCCGCTAATGCAGCTTCAATGATGCTCACCTCAAACGCCCTCTGCCGCTCCAGATGACCCCTCTCGAAGCGGTGGTTCTCCTCGTAGATCTCCTGATTCCTCACCTCTGAGGCGGCCTGTGCCACTGCCACTGCGGCGGTAAGGCTCTTTGCGTGCTCAATGAGGCGCTCCTCCTCCTCCCACAGGAACTCGCTGTAGCACGCAAGGTCGCTGTCGCACGTGCGGGCATCCACCTTCGCCTCCTGCCTTCAGGCGGCGGTGGCGGAGCTGGTGATGACCCCGGCGGTCGACGGTGGGCTGGCAGCCACAGCGGCCGACGACGGGGTGGCAGCCACGACCACCACCTCCGGCCTTCGGGCAGCGGTGGCGGAGCGGGTGATGCCCACAGTGGCCGGCAGTGGGGTGGCGGCCACGATGGCCATCTCCTGCCTTCGGGCCGCAGCAGCGGAGCGGGCGATGGCCCTGGATTTCGACGGTGGTGTGGCGGCAACGGCGGCCGGCAACAGCTGCCGACGGGCACCGACAGCGGAGCGTGTGGTGGGTGTTCTGCGCACACCCAACAGGGACGCCACGCGCACTACACTACGCCGGGGACTGCGCCACCGCCGTGGTGTAGCCTCCCAAATGGAGCTGTCCTCTGATGACGGCTGAGTGGATGAGCGACGATGACGGACCGGTGCCATTGGCGAATGTGGGAGAAGCAGACGAGATAAGCTACAGGGATGGAGGGGAAAATGCTTTGCAGGACTCGCCGACCGTGAGGGTTTTTATAGCTAGCCGGTAAGCATTGGGATTTTGGGGGATTTCACCGAGTCGGGCGGGAAGCTTGCACGGGAACCTGCGAGGTTGCGCGGGAACAGGCTCATCGACGATTAATTGGCGCCACCGTTTGGCAAAAAGAATGCCCCCACGCGCTGCGCAAGCTTGCGTTGTAAGCCGTTTGTGGCAGCGGAGTGACAAGATATGCGAGAGGAGGACGAAAGACCCCGTACACATACGGTTAATAAAAAAAGTTTGCAATTTAATTACCTACTATACCACCGTCCTGGTTTATAAGTATGATTTAACTAATAAAATACGAATGCATGTCGCCAAAGATTATATAGTTGGATTTGTATTTGAACATAGTTTCCAATTATATAATTTTTAAAACATGCATTAACATTTTGTTGGTTAAATTTGAGGGCAAAGTATGGCACAGAATATAAAGGAGACTATAGACTAGACGGAGGTGGTACCACACGGCCACTCTCTACGCAGCGATGCAACTGTTGGCCAGTTTGTAGGTGACCATTTTCTGCGTGTTCAACTGCTCCATGTGTGTGGTTGCTTGCGATTCAGGCTGCCGCGGCGTGCTCTGCTCGCGTCCCGCCGCGCGCGCTCTGCTCACGTCCCGCCATGCGCGCTCTGCTTGCGTCCCACCGCGCGCGCTCTGCTCTCGCGTCCCTCCCGGTGCTCTGCCCTTGTCCCTCCACGCGCGTTGCGAGTGTTTTGGGCCGGCGCATGATCACACACGTTTGTGTGCAAGCGGTTGCGCCGGGTGCGGCATGATGATACAGTTACCCGCTGCAAAAACTGCCATGCGAACGCACCGAGAATCCATGCCGCCCGGACCCCTTTTATTCCTGTGGCCATTTACCTTCATCTCTCGTCTCACACGTCACAATAAGAAACCGATGAGGACACATACAGAGAGGACATCCAGCGGTTCCAATGGCGCTCCTCGTGGCTCCAATGGCGCTCCCAGCGGCCGACGACGACAACGGCGTGCAGTTCACCACGCATCACGTAGTGGACACCCATGTGAGGGGAAAGGCCCTCTCGGTGGTGTACACGAATGATCTGGTCTCGGTGGAGAGCTCCTTCCAAACTATGGAGCAGTTCCTTGCCGAGGACAAGTATCGAGTGGTCGGCTTCCACCTCGAGTACACCATCGGTCAAGCCAGGCACGATCAGAAGGTTGCCGTCGCCTAGTTGTGCGTGCGACATGACGTCCTAGTCTACCACTTCCACCTTGACACAAGGCCTTGCGAGCGTTTCTCCAGGTTTATCAAGAGCTCCGACTACAGTTTCGCTATGGTGGACACCAGCAACGATCTAAAAGCGCTCAAGGTTTCAGACTTGAAATGCCCGAATCTTGTCAACATCCAGCACCACTACAAGGTCTGGGGCATCGACAAAAGCAAACTGAACTCCCTGGTTGACCTCGCCTTGTCCATCATCGACCCCTACTATGATAAGATGAAGCAAGAGAGCAATAAGGACAAGAACGCCTGGCACAGTGTGTGGCAGAAGAGACTGGATGAACATGTCAAGTACGTGGCCATGGATGCGTACACAAGCTACGCGATGTATAGGCGGATCGTTGACATGAGGAACTGTCTTCTTCCTGACCCAAACGAGGGATCGAGCCACATAGCAGTGGAGGGAGCATCACAAGAAGTAGATGACTAGACGATCGTTTCTCCTACTTTAGAATGCATGCAATTGTTTAGTGAGGTGTGTGCGAAAGATCTATATAGTCACTTATGTAATTGGATGTTTATTTCAGTTATATATGTATATATACATGTTATTCTACTATAGGGAGAGCAATTCACATGGCTTATTAGCAGCAACCATCTGTGTTATTATTGGTCTTCGAACACATTTCAGATTACGGACCAGTTTGCCGCGTATCACACACATCTTGTTCAGTTGAACCATTTCCATTGTGTTGCCTAATCACACACAGTTCATCCTAGTGAAACGTATGCTGTATATCGCACATGCCTTCATCTGGCTGCTCGTTTCTTTTGTGCCTCCTCATCACAAACAGTTCATTGAGCTGAACTGTATGCCCTGCATCGCACACACAACTAAATTCTGAACCGTGTTTGATGCATCTGTCATTGCAAACGTTTTGCACCTTTTTGACGGTTTTTTACACCACTGTTTGCGATTATGGCATCGCACATAGTTTCATCGAAGGGTCTCTGATTCGACTATCGTGTTTGGACCATCCTCCAGTAGTGGACACGAGGAGACCACAAGGGTGGAGGGCGAGCCCCTGCCTTGTGGCCACCTCGTGTGCCCTTTGGACTCCATTTTCTTGCACAATACTTCTTTTGGTCGTTACAAATTCATTATGTAATCTCCCGAAGGTTTTGACCACCGTACCATGAAAAAATCCTCTGTTTTCATCTTGAGTTGCTTCTGCAGTAGATTTGGAGGAAGCTGCCTTCGCAAGAGTCGGTCGGAGAGAGTCGTGTCTCTCATCCAACACTGGGACCAAGAGCAAACAATGAAGCTGGCCGCTTTAGGCAAGCAACGGAGGAAGAGATGGAGGCCGACTTGAAAAGAGTGGATGCCATGGAGGAGGATCAGGAAGTTACCTCTCGTCTTCTAGCTGGATTCATGTTGGAGGAACTTCAGAGCTCAGCAATACCAAACTCAGTCATCCCCCCTAATGCTAGATTTCTTTCTAACGAAAATATGAAAAAGAGTGTCACCTTTTCACCCGCAGCTATGAAACATCCATGGGTGATTGGAGGTCTGACCATCATGGGTAAACTTTGCAAGGAAATAATGGATCTTAAGCAACAAAATAATAAGCTCGAGGAGGAGAATCGCATCCTGCTACATCTCCAATGTATCTACTTTTCCTAACGCCTTTCCTCTTGTTTTGGACTCTAATTTGCATGATTTGAATGAAACTAACCCCAGACTGACGCTGTTTTCAGCAGAACTACCATGGTGTTGTTTTTGTGCAGAAATAAAAGTTCTCAGAATGGAACGGAACTTTGTGAGGAACTTTTATATAATATATAAGAATTTCTGGAGCCAAGACCTACCAGAGAGGCCCCCCTAGGTGGGCACAACCCACCAGGGCGTGCCCCCTCTCCTAGCGCCCAGGTGGGTTGTCCCCACCTGGTGGCCCCGCTGACCTTGAAACCAACGCTATAAATTCCTATTTTCAGAGAAAAATCAGGGAGAAAGAATTATCACAATCCATGATATGGAGCCACTGCTAAGCCCTGTTCTTCCTCAGGAGGGGGGCAAATCTGGAGTCCGTTTGGGGCTCCAGAGAGGGGGATCTTCGTTGTTCGTCATCACCAACCCTTATCCATTGCCAATTCCATGATGCTCCCCACCAGGAGTGAGTAATTCCTTCGTAGGCTCGTTGGTCGGTGAGGAGTTGGATGAGATTCATCATGTAATCGAGTTAGTTTTGTTAGGGCTTGATCCCTAGTATCCACTATGTTCTTAGATTGATGTTGCTATGACTTTGCCATGCTTAATGCTTGATAGTTTGGGATCGGCTGCCATGATTTCAGATCTGAACCATTTATGTTATCATCATTATATCCATGTTCTAGATCTGATCTTGCAAGTTGTAGTCACCTACTACGTGTTATGATCTTGTAACCCCGGAGTGACAATAAACGAGACTTCTTCCGGTGATTACCGTACTTTGAGGAGTTCATGTATTCACTATGCGTTAATGCTTTGTTTCGGTTCTCTATTAAAAGGAGGCCTTAATATCCCTTAGTTTCGAATATGGACCCCGCTGCCACGGGAGGGTAGGACAAAAGATGTCATGCAAGTTCTTTTAATAAAGCACGTATGACTATTTACGGAATACATGCCTACGTTATATCGATGAACTGGAGCTAGTACCTAATAGCCCTAGGTTATAACTGTCACATGATGAATATCATCCAACAAGTCACCGATCCATTGCCTATGAATTTATCTTATATTGTTTCTGCTAAGTTACTACTGCTATTATCACTGCTACGCTGCTACAAAATTACTGCTATCACTATTACCATTACTATTGCTGCTGTCGCTACTATCAAAACTATCAAACTACTGTCATACTGATTACTTGCCGCAGATAATTAATCTCCAGGTGTGGTTGAATTGACAACTCAGCTGCTAATACCTTCAAATATTCTTTGGCTCCCCTTTTGTCGAATCTATAAATTTGGGTTGAATACTCTACCCTCGAAAACTGTTGCGATCCCCTATACTTGTGGGTTATCACATCCTAAGGGGCATCATTGATATATCTCCGTCGTATCTACTTTTCATAACGCTTTTCCTCTTGTTTTGGACTCTAATTTGCATGATTCGAATGAAATTAACCCCAGACTGGCACTATTTTCAACATAACTACCATGGTGTTGTTTTTGTGCAGAAATAAAAGTTCTCGGCATGGAACGAAACTTTATGAGGATTTTTTATACAATAAAAAAGAATTTCTGGAGCCAAGAACCACCTAAGGGGGGCACCTGGGTGGGCACAACCCACTAGGGCGAGCCCCCCTCCAAACGTGCCTTGGTGGATTGACCCCACCTGGTGGCCCCGCAGACCCTGAAACCTACGCTATAAAATCCTATTTTTCAGAAAAAATCAGGGAGAAAGAATTATCATGTTCCACGAGACGGAGCCGCCATAACCTCCTGTTCTTCATTGGGAGGCCAGATCTGGAGTCCGTTTGGGGCTCCGGAGAGGGGGATCTTTGATCTTTGTCATCACCAATCCTTCTCCATCGCCAATTCCATGATGCTCCCCACTGGGAGTGAGTAATTCCTCCGTAGGCTCGCTGGTCGGTGAGGAGTTGGATGAGATTCATCATGTAATCTAGTTAGTTTTGTTAGGGCTTGATCCCTAGTATCCACTATGTTCTGAGATTGATGTTGCTATGACTTCACCATGCTTAATGCTTGTCACTTTGGGCCCGGGTGCCATGATTTTATATCTGAACCGTTTATGTTATCACCATTATATCTATGTTATAGATCCGATCTTGCAAGTTATAGTCACCTACTACGTGTTATGATCCCGCACCCTGGAGTGAAAATAGTCAGGACCACTCCCGGTGATGACCGTAGTTTGAGGAGTTAATGTATTCACCGTGTGTTAATGCTTTGTTCCGGTTCTCTATTAAAAGGAGGCCTTAATATCCCTTAGTTTCCAATTGAACCCCGCTGCCACTTGAGGGTAGGAAAAAAGATGTCATACAAGTTCTTTCCATAAGCACGTATGACTATTTACAGAATACATGCCTACATTATATTTATGAATTGGAGCTAGTGCCGTATCACCCTAGGTTATGACTGTCACATGATAAATATCATCCAAAAAATCATTGATCCAATGCCTACAAATTTCTCTTATATTGTTCTTGCTAAGTTACTACTGCTATCATTATTGTTGCACTTGCTGCAAAATTACTGCTATCACTGTTACGATTACTATTGCTGCTGCTACTATTATCAAAACTATCATACTACTGTGCTACTGATCACGTTGCTGTAGATAATTAATCTCTAGGCGTGGTTGAATTGACAACTCAGCTGCTAATACTTACAAATATTCTTTGACTCCCCTTGTATCGAATCTATAAATTTGGGTTGAATACTCTACCCTCAAAAACTATTGCCATCCCCTATACTTGTGGGTTATCAAGATCTTTTTATGGCGCTGTTGCCGAGGAGCATAGCTATATTTGTTGAGTCACTTGGGATTATTATCAATTTATCACTATGAAGAATCTGAAGGATGCTAAGACCAAGATTTTTCCCTCTAAGACGAGGGGAGGTAAGGAACTGCCATCTAGCTCTACTTTAGATTCACCTTCTATTAACTAAACTTGCAACACCACCACATGATATCAGTCCTGATATGTCGCAAGTTATTGATGATGCTACTTCTACTATGAATGATACTTATGATGATGCTAGTACCTTGCTTGGTGATGATCTGCCACTAGGTGAATTTCTTGATAAATAAATTGCTAGAGTAAGACATCATGATATTGTTGAAACTGGTGATGAGCTTGAAACTGAAAATCTAGAAACACATACTAGAACTAGCTCTCCTAGATATGAATTGCCAAAGGTACCAGAAGGTTATGTTATGGGTGAGGAGGTAACTAGAGATTCTTGCTTCTAAGGATAGAGAATATCTAGAGAAATTATTATGAATGTATAAAGAGAAATATTTGAATGCTAAAATGAAATGTGATCCTAAGTTTTCTACTTCACCTATCTTTATTGATGATAAGGATTATGAATTCTCTATCGACCTAGAGTTAATTACTTTGGTTGAATCTGATCCTTTCCATGGTTATGAAACTGAAAATGTTGTGGCACATCTTACTAAGTTGAATGGCATTGCCACCCTTTTTCCTCACGATGAGAAAACTCGCTATTACTATATCCTCAAATTATTTCCGCTCTCATTGAAGGGTGATGCTAAAGCTTGGTACAATACTCTTGCTCCTGGTTGTGTGCGTAGTCCCTAGTATATGATTTACCGAAAAATATTTTCCTACTCATAAGAAACAAGCTGCCTTATAGGAAATATTTAACTTTGTGCAAATCGAAGAAGAGAGTCTCCCACAAGGTTAGGGGAGGCTTCTCCAATTGCTTAATGCTTTGCCTGATCATCCTCTTAAGAAAAATGAAATAATTGATATCTTCTATAATGGACTAACTTGTTGCGGGAAACCACGACCACCTATGGGACCAGAGGGCCCCTTGCTGGTTCGCCCCCACTGGGCTACCTCTCCTGGAGCCCGAGAGGGGTGGGCTGGGCTTCTGCCTAGGCGCTCCTTTTGCCCTCCTTGCCTTCGAGTTCCGTGCCTAGGAGGAGAGGACAAGAAAGGGCATTATCGGGCACTTATCTTTTTTTTCAATCTTAAATATGTAGGCACTTGCCATATTTTAATTCGAATAATGTAATCTCTCGAGTCCATGTTTGTGTTCTATAATGCTTGTACTTGCATTATCAGCATATTAATGAAAAAGATGAACCTTGCCGGGAACCCATGCATGTATATGTCCATGCTGAGGTGGGATGCCTCCTTAGTGTAAATAAACGAGTTTTCCCCGGCAGGATACCCTGCCGGCCCCCTTTTGTTTGTCGGAGAACTGTGTCTACCGGGAAAAAAATAAAGGGACCAGCCCCCCAGCCAACTTCCTTTTACCAATGTCCACTGCGACCATGCTGACCGAAGCAACGTTCGAGTCAAGGATGGGAGCACCTAAGTCTCAAAAGAGTGTCTTGGTTTTCTCATGCACAAGTTATAACTTACAGAACACTAATGGACAAGAGGAAGAACTTATCTGTCTGGCTTGCCGGAGATCACAATGTTGGTCCATCTTCCCAACTCCTTGTAGAGGCCAAGTTAACGGCAGGAACCTGCAGCTTCATGCAGATGTGAGTGGTGCGGGGTGTGATCCTATATATGTGCATATGCAAATGCTTTATGCCGCCCCCAGCGCTTCATTTATTTCTCTGCTGCTCAGGGTCATCGCCTGGCTTTGTACAAGGGGTTACATGGAACTGAGGCAAGGCCTGTACAAAAGGGTGGCTGCCTCGCAGGGCCCGATAGCCATGCCTTATGGGTAGAACTTGCGGAGATGCTCAATATTCCATGAGATTTGCAATTGAATGCCATCTCCGGCCTCCAGACGGAGTGTGGCAAGTCTGGTGACTCGTACTTCCCGGTAAGGGCCTTCCCACTTTGGCATCAACTTGTTTGTACCCTTGGTGGACTGAACGCGCCTAAGGACAAGGTCGCCTTCCTCAAAACACCGGGCATGAACCCCGCGGCTATGATTGCGATGCAGGGCCTGCTGATAGCGTGCAGCACGCGTAGCATCCCGAAGACAGTTCTCCTCGAGTAGCACAACGTCGTCACGCTGGTCCTGATCTTGTGCTACTTCGTCATAGGCAAGCACTCGAGGTCACTGTCGGTGTCAAAACCGGCGGATCTCGGGTAGGGGGTACCGAACTGTGCGTCTAGGCCGGATGGTAACAGGAAGCAAGGGACACGAAGTTTTACCCAGGTTCGGGCCCTCTTGATGGAGGTAAAACCCTACGTCCTGCTTGATTAATATTGAAGATATGGGTGTTACAAGAGTAGATCTACCATGAGATCAAAGAGGCTAAACCCTAGAAGCTAGCCTACGGTATGATTGAATGTTGTGATTGTTGTCCTACGGACTAAAACCCTCCTGTTTATATAGACACCGGAGAGGGTTAGGGTTACACAAGGTCGGTTACAAAGGAGGAGATATCCGTATACGTATTTCCTAGCTTGCCTTCCATGCCAAGTAGAGTCCCATCCGGACACGAGACGAAGTCTTCAATCTTCTATCTTCATAGTCTAATAGTCCAGCCAATGGAGATAGTCCGGCCGTCTGGAGACCCCCCAATCCAGGACTCCCATAGTAACCCCTGAACCAGGCTTCAATGACGATGAGTCCGGCGCGCAGTTGTCTTCGGCATTGCAAGGCGGGTTCCTCCTCCAAGTCCTTCATAGAAGATTGTAAACACCAAGAGTAGTGTCCGGTTCTGCAAAAATACATTACAGAAGAAGTTGAATACGAGGATAGTGTCCGACCCTGCAAAATAAGTTCCACATTCCTCTGTAGAGAGAATAACGCCTTCGCAGATCTAATCCGCTAGCTTGTTTTGGCAATATGACGTTACGTCATGGCCTGGTGATTATTCGAACCAGCTCCACACATAACGTGAGGCGGTTTCTTGACACGTCTTGCCAAAGCGGAGATCGTGTTCCCCTGATTACGGGATTCTCATTAATGCGGTTCATGGGTAACCCCAAATGTGTCTAGGACTCCTAGATTATAGCTAAGTCCAAAACGGCTATGGAGAGGATGCTTGATATTCACCCTCTTTATAAGGGGACAAGGTTTTCGCTTTTTCCCTCTCGTGCTCAACCAAACCCCTCCCCCGCCTCGAGTTCTAACACCCAAAGCCCAGGTTAGGTGCTCCGGATCTTCAATCATGTCCGGATCCAGCCTTCAAGGCCGATGGATGCCCTCCTCCGTGACGGAAGAGGACATTAAGAAGTTGAGGGACGCCAGATACCTGACTGCCAAGGTTTCGCATCGGCTGCCTGCTCGAGGGTAGGTGTCCCTACTCCCAAACCCAACGAGAACGTTGTGTTCGTCTCACACTTCCTCCGAGGTCTAGGCCTCACTCTGGATCCCTTCATCAGGGGCTTGATGTTCTATTACGGGCTAGATTTCCACGACCTAGCTCCGGACTCCTTTCTCCACATCACGACATTTAATGTTGTGTGTGAGTCCTTCCTCCGTGTGACCCCTCACTTCGGCCTGTGGCTCAAGACCTTTGAAGTACAACCGAAGGTGATCGAGGGGCAGCACGCAGCGTGCGGAGGTGCATCAATAGGCAAGATGGCAGGAGCTCCATGGTCGAAAGGTTCCTTTCCAGTGGTATCCAAATTATGGCAACGGGAGTGGTTCTACGTCACGGCTCCCAGAAGTGCCAAGTGGGCGGCTGCCCCCGCTTTCCGCCCCCCACCACAACTGATGTCATGGATTAGCAGGGGCCTGAGCTGGGGTCTAGCCAAGGACGTGCCTATCCTGCAAAGCCGCATCAGAGATCTCTTCGAAGGAGATTTTAATTTGGTTGCGGTAATACAAGTTATGCTGGTTCGTTAAGTCCAGCCTTGCAAACCTCGGCCCCTGCGCTTGTGGGAGTTCAACCCAGAGGGACCACATGCCATTCAAAGTTTCCTTGGCCTGAGGCACGAGGAGAGGTACAAGTCATTCTTCGGACCTCAAGTGGAGTGTTCGGATATCACCGAGGACGTGGGCCTGAGCAGTAATCGCGCCACCGAACAAGTAAGAAATCCTCTAGCCGAACACACTGTCTTTTATTCGAGGTTATTTTTGAGAGTTCGCCTTTTGACCAGGACTGGCTAACGAAGGCGAAGATGATTCGGTGTTTGGCCCCTGAGGGAGTCCTGGATTAGGGGGTGTTCGGGTAGCCGGACTATACCTTCAGCCGGACTCCTAGACTATGAAGATACAAGATTGAAGACTTCGTCCCGTGTCCGGATGGGACTTTCCTTGGCGTGGAAGGCAAGCTTGGCGATGCAGATATTCAAGATCTCCTACCATTGTAACCGACTCTATGTAACCCTAACCCTATCCGGTGTCTATATAAACCGGAGGGTTGTAGTCCGTAGGCAATCAACTCCATATACAACAATCATACTGTAGGCTAGCTTCTAGGGTTTAGCCTCCTTGATCTCGTGGTAGATCTACTCTTGTACTACCCATATCATCAATATTAATCAAGCAGGAATAGGGTATTACCTCCATCGAGAGGGCCCTAACCTGGGTAAAAAATATCGTGTCCCTTGTCTCCTGTTACCATCCGGCCTTGACGCACAGTTCGGGACCCCCTACCCAAGATCCGCCGGTTTTGACACCGACATTGGTGCTTTCATTGAGGGTTCCTCTGTGTCGTCGCCTTTAGGCCCGATGGCTCCTTTGATCATCAACAACGATACGGTCCAGGGTGAGACTTTTCTCCCCGGACAAATCTTCGTCTTCGGCGGCTTCGCTCTGCGGGCCAATTCGCTCGGCCACTTGGAGCAGATCGAAAGCTACGCCCCTGGCCATCAAGTCAGGTTTCGAAGCTTAAACTACACGGCTGACATCCGCGGAGACTTGATCTTCGACGGGCTCGAGCCACGGCCAAGCGCTCCGCACTATCTCGAGGGGCATGATCTAGCTCTGCCCCCGGACAGTGTCCTGGAGGCCGCACACGCATCGACTCCGACCCCTAACTCGGAGCCTATTGCACCAATTGAGGATGAACGGTTGGACGTCACCTCGGGGGCTGCGATCCCGAAAGCGATCGAGCTGAACGCTAGCCCCGCACTCTGCACGACCCGTGACTCCGAGGATCCGGACTCCTCCCCGGACTCCGAACCCCCCGCGCCCCTGCCGATCGAATCCGATTGGGCGCCGATAATGGAGTTCACCGCTGCAGACATCTTTCAGCACTCGCCTTGTGGCGATATCCTGAACTCTCTCAAGACTCTCTCCTTATCAGGAGAGCCCTGGCCGAACTACGGTCAGCGAGGATGGGATACAGACGATGAAGAAATTCAAAGCCCACCCACCACCCACTTGGTAGCCACTGTCGACAATTTAAACGACGTGCTCAACTTCGACTCCGGAGACATCGACAGCATGGATGACGATGCAGGAGATACCAACGAACCAACGCCCATAGGGCATTGGACAACCACCTCATCTCACGACGTGTACATGGTGGATACCCCTAAAGGAAGCGACAGTGAGGAAAAAGGGGATGGGACGGGAGATCGACCCCCCGAAAAGCAATCAAAGCGTTGGCGTAAACGCCGACCCAAGCCCCGCCTCAACAAAACCCCAGCCATAGAGCAGGATGAGCCGGTAGATGACAAGCAGGCCCTAGAGCAACCGTCCGAACAGGGAAACACGGATAGAGAAACCGAACATCCCTCCTCCGGCGAAAACGGCATTCCGGACGACCTGACGCCGAATAAACCAATGGAGCAGAAGAACCTCCACGAGAGGCTCGTTGCAATTGCATGCAGCCTAAAGAAGCAGAAGCGGAAGCTAAAAACAGCGGAAGAAGCACTCCGGATTAGATGGAGCAAAATAATCAATACCACAGATAAGTATGGCGACAGTTGCTGCACTAAAAGCTATCCGAAAAGAAAGATACTGCCTAAATTCGACGAAGAGGCCCTAAAGCCCTCGCATTCAAAAAATGAAAAAGCCACACGGTCAGATAGACGACCCCATAAAGCGGCAAGCGGCGCCGCACCTAAATCGGCATGCGACCCACTTAAGGATTCGCATCATGGCCCAGTCAGGTCCATTTATGGGCCAAGAAAGCAAGCTCTCGTAAGCAACGCTATGAAGCCATCATCAGAATCCGGCACACCCAAATAAAGGGGCACCGCACACCCCCTATGTTTCACCGATGAGGTCCTGGACTATGAATTCCCAGAGGGATTCAAACCCATAAACATAGAGGCATATGATGGAACAACAGACCCTGGAGTCTGGATCGAGGATTATATCGTCCACATACACATGGCTAGAGGAGATGATCTCCACGCCATAAAATATCTACCCCTTAAGCTTAAAGGGCCAGCCCGGCATTGGCTTAAAAGCCTTCCCGAAAACACAATTGGAAGCTGGGAAGAGCTCGAGGATGCTTTTCGAGCAAACTTTCAAGGGACCTATGTCCGCCCTCCGGATGCAGACGATCTTAGTCACATAACTCAACAACCCGGAGAATCAGCTCGGCAGTTCTGGAATAGATTCCTCACTAAAAAGAATCAGATAGTCGACTATCCGGACGCCGAAGCCTTAGCAGCTTTCAGGCATAACGTCCGAGACGAATGGCTCGCCAGACACCTCGGCCAAGAAAAGCCAAGAACAATGGCCGCACTAACAAGCCTCATGACCCGCCTTCATGCAGGGGAGGACAGCTGGTTGGCAAGGTGCAGCCCCAGCGACCCAAGTACATCCGAAAATAGGGATGGAAACAGAAAACCGCAACGCAACAAGGACCGTCGCTGGACTAAGGACAAAAGTCCGAAGAGCACGGCAGTCAATGCCGGATTCAAAGGCTCACGACAAAATCAGGAAAAATCGCCCCCCAGGATAACAGAGACGATCCATCCAACCTAAGTAAAATCCTGGATAGGATATGTCAGATACACAGTACTCCCAGGAAGCCTGCTAACCATACCCACAGAGACTGTTGGGTTTTCAAACAATTCGGCAGACTCAATGCCGAACACAAGGGGCTCGACACACCAAGCGAAGACGAGGACGAACCCCAAAAGCAGAGCACCAGGAAACAAAAGAACTTCCCACAAGAAGTAAAAACAGTGAACTCACTTCACATAACAAAACATGCGGCGCCCGTAAAGGTACGCACCACACGGCCCAAAGGGTCCTGCCACTGGTTGTCAAAACTGATCATCTTTGATCAGCTAGATTATTTTAGGAATATCAAGAATGTAGGCTGGACTGCCTTGATACTCGATCCAATAATTGGAGGACTCCAGTTTTCAAATGTCCTTATGGACGGCGGCAGTGGACTAAACCTGATATATCATGATACAATCCAGCACATGGGGATAAACCCAGCAAGAATCCGCCGCAGCAAAACCTCCTTTCAAGGGGTAATACCTGGTCCAGACACCCATTGTATGGGTTTTCTCCGGCTCGAAGTCATATTCGGCTCTGCCGATAACCTCCGCCGCGAAAAGCTGACCTTCCATATCGTCTCATTCTCAAGTCACTTTCAAGCACTACTGGGACGCGAAGCTTTCGCTCGCTTTAACGCAATACCGCATTATGCATCTCTTACGCTTAAGATGCCCGGTCCATGAGGCATCATCTCTTTGAAGGGGAAGCACTAAAGTGCGCCTCCCCAAGCGGAGGACTGTGCGGCCGCTTTGACAGCCCCACAACAAAATGGCCTCACCGGCCAAAAGAAACTTCGAAATAGGTCATTCAAGACCACGAACGCGGATATACGAGTTCGGTGCAAAATCATCACTGATGCAGGCCTAGAAGCCATATACCCCCGCACTAGGGGCTCCACGCATATACAATAAGAGACAATAAAGCTCAATCTTATATATCTTACTTTATACTTTGCTTATTTTAAACTTTTTCGGCACGACCCGTTTTCAACTCAGTTCCTCTCTTTTACAGATGAACGTCGTGCGGCACCCGTCCAGGATACGGCACAACGGAGACACATGCGCAGACGTGCAGTAGGGACCTGTCCTAAAGGATTCTTTTTAGATTAAGACCCTGCGTAAACCTTTTTTACTGTCTCTTGTTGCTACACATCCCCTGGTTTTTTCTTTCTGATATAACCAAGTAGGAGGCTGGCGTCTTGGCATGTGGCCACGTCAGAATTTTTGCACGTACCTGGACACTAGGGGCTTTTTTAATAAAGAGTGTTGTTTCGCCCGCACTCATAAAGACCGAACACCTTAGGGAGTGTTCGGCGTCGCGAGTTTTGGCATTATATGCATCAGCTCCGAATCATGTCTTTGGTCAAATGTTGGGTTGCCCGGCTCCTGAGTTCGGCTACCTTACGTTCCGCTCTATCGGCTAAGGTAGCACCAGGAGAACTACTGCGATTGTGCCCCCGGTTCGGCCGGGCGAGCACCTCAGTAGAGAAAACCGAAAACTGACTGTCATGATGTAGCGTGAGACTGGTCAGCCACTCGATGACCTATTGGGATCTATCGGATTCCTCCGCTTTAACGAAGGGCCGCTTCCCGGTCAGGCACATACGCGCCCCGAATTCGGACGAGCGCAGTTGCCACCAAGGAGCTACCTAAAGAGTCTCATTGTCAAACTCCTATGGCTAAGTGAAAGTGTTAAAGCATTATAGTCCAGTTGCCTGGCCCGCTGCGCTATCACCTCCTTTGTAGGACCAAGACGTTGGGTTAAGTGTGAAAATGCGTCTTCTGCGAGCACCCCCGCACTATGTGCGTGGGGGCTGAAGCCAACGACTGCCATCTTTCAGATTCTATATATATATATATATATATATATATATATATATATATATCTTAAAACGGCCGCACAGGAGGTGTTCCCAATACTTGGAGGCACAAGTATAAAAAAGGCCACTACAGTTTATCAAAATATTACTTTATAATTACATATGCTATCATAACATAGCATCTTTCGGGAACTGCGTCTCTATTACACGAGCGCCTTCAAGAACTTCCTGAAAATAGTGCTCGGAGGGTACTCGGCTTTTGTCCGAATCTCGGGACGCAACAACGGTGGTCTCCATCTCTGCCCAGTATGTCTTAACACGGGCAAGAGCCATCCTAGCGCCCTCTATGCATGCTGACCTCTTCATTGCATTTATACGCGGCACCACGTCAAGGAATTGCTGCACCAAGCTGAAATAACTCTTCGGCTCCGATCTCCCCGGCCACAGGTGACCCATGACGTACTTCATGGCGAGTCCAGACAACCTATTCAGTTTGGCCCATTGAGCCAAATGATCATCCACTGCCAGTGGACGCTCTGGATTGTGAAACTGCGACTAGAAAAGCTTTGCCACTTCGCGATCTTTCTGATCTCGAAAGTGTCCGGTCGCATCAGCAGCACTCGCTACCAAGTCCAGATAGGTATCCTCCACACTCCACATCCGGTCCAACAGAGCAAAATTCGGATTACAAAATTTCCTTCGCAGCATAAAGGGCTTTCCAGCCGCAATCTGTTCGGCCTGACGCAGCTCCTCCTTCGCAGCTCTCATCGCAGAGCGAGCGTCCTTGGCATCGGCAACGGCCTTCTCTAAGTCCGTCTGTCTCGCCCGGTCTTCTTTCTCAAGAAGTTTGAAACGGTCTGCAGTGCTCTTTAACTTCTCGGCCATCACGGCCATCTCTTCTTTGCTTCGGCAGTGAGCAGCCTGTTCGGCTCTCAGCTCTTCAAGGGCCTTCTCGGCAGCCGCATCGCTTTTTCTAGCTTGCTCCTTAGCTTGGGCAAGTTCTACCCTAAGATTCTCCACGGCGGCCGTGCCATCTGCGTCAAGCACACACATTGTAAGACACTGGCATGAAGCTCCTCTTACCTGATGCCACCCGAAGAATTACATACCTTGAGCCTCGTCAAGCCGCTTGTTGACAAGCGCGATGTCGGCATCTGCCATGTCCAGTTGCCGCTTTAGTTCGGCCACATCATCAGTTCGGCTGGATTCCGGACACCTCGCCACCTACATTCAAAGGCGATATCTTAGACCTGGGATTATGATCCTCTGCGCGCCGTCATTTCTTGACAACACGCAGAGTCTCAGGGGCTACTATCTACACAGAGCGCATCTTACTTATGCGCAACTGACAAAAGTGTACACTATCTAACGTACCTCAAGACCCGTGAGTAAACTTTTGACGGCCTCATGCAATCCGCTTTCTGCGGATGAAATCCTTTCAATCACCATGCCCATCAATGCGTGGTGCTCCTCTGAGATAGATGCTCGCCCCAGCAGAATCTTTAGCTCCTCCGACCGAGCACCAGATGGTGCCGGACTTGTCCTATGGCCTCTTTCGAAGGCCGCATGCGGAGAGCCTTGGGGGGCCACATAGCTATCTTCCACCCCTGCCGGATTCGGAGAAACCCTCCGCGACGACACCTCAGGGTCGCCCGCCTCGCTAGGCGGTACGGCAGGGGGAGGCGTCCCGCTCTCCATCATCTCCGGAAGAAGATCCCCCAAAGACGAGCTCTGCTGAGAAGGGCTGAGGTCCGAGCTACAAGGTAAAATTTCGGTTAATCTTCTCAGATATAAATCAAGGATTTCTCTCATCCCTCAAAAGGAAAACCTCTCTCTACTTACGGCTCGCTGGAGGGCTGATCCCTTTGAAGGCGTAGTTCGACCGAGGAACTCCCCGGCGTCGGACCCTCTAACGAGGATTTTCTCCCCCGCTTTGGGGCCATGGTCTCCGGGTCGTCAGAGGCGGCCCTCTTCTTCCCCTTGGGAGAGGAATTGTCGGCTCCTCCCTTCGGAGCAGCCTCCTTCAAGGAGGCCATAGTTCCCTTGTCCTTCCCCTTACTTCCCTCCAAAGGCATTATCTTCAACATCCTGACAAGCACGGGATCCGGCCTAGTTTCGGGAAGGGGAGCCGGACACCTGATCAGCTTTGCCTTCGCTATCCACTCCTGTTTAAAAGGACAGCTCCTTTAGGGGCAAGTTTATGACGATTATATGGATAGTAGGTCCGGGCACAAGGTTACTTACTTCGGTATCTGGGCGATTGCAGCTTAGGCCTACGTCCTCGGTCAAATCTGGACACATCATTTGTGATCCGAAGAACAATTTATACATCTCCACGGGCGTTGCACCCATAAAATGATGGAGAGCTCGTGGTCCCTCCGGATTAAACTCCCACAGACGAAGGGAGCGACGTTTGCTGGGCAGTGTTCGGCGAATCAACATGACCTGCGTCACCTTGACCAGGTTGAGGTCTCTTTCTAAGAGATCCCTGATGCGGCCCTGCAACAAGGGCACGTCTTTGGATAACCCCCAATCTAATCCTTTGTTGACCCATGACGCTAGCCGTGACGGGGGACCCGAGCGAAAGGCAGGAGGCGCCACCCACTTGGCGCTCCTGGGAGCGGTGATATAGAACCATTCTCGTTGCCACAAGCCGAGATCCTCTTGAAAGGAGCCCTCGGGCCATGGAGCATCAACATTCTTACTTATGACAGCGCCTCCGCACTCTGCGTGCCGTCCCTCGATCATCTTCGGCTCCACTCCAAAAGTCTTGAGCTATAATCCGAAGTGAGGAGTAACACGAAGGAACGCTTCGCACACAATGATGAATGAGGAAATGTGGAGGATGGACTCCGGAGCTAAGTCATGAAATTCCAGCCCGTAATAAAACAGCAGTCCCCTCATGAAGGGATCCATCGGGAAGCCTAACCCCCGAAGGAAGTGAGACATGAACACTACGCTCTCACCGGGCTGGGGACTGGGAATAGCCTGCCTTTGAGCAGGCAACCTATGCGAAATTTCGGCGGTCAAGAACTTAGCCTCTCTCAACTTTAGCACGTCCTCCTCCGTGACGGAGGAGGGCATCCATCGGCCTTGAAGGTCGGAACCGGACATTGTCGAAGGTCTGAGGCGCCCGGAATCTGAAGCCTAGGGTGTTGGAACTCGAGGCGACGGGCGAACTTGTTTTGGGATGGGAGAAAAGGAGTAAGGCCCTAGTCCCTTTATAAAAGGTTGAATACCAGGAGCCCTCTCTGTAACCGTTTGGGACTCCCCTTTAATCGAGAAAACATGCTAGCGGGCACGATTGGGTTACCCACATCCGTATTGATGAGAATCCCGTAAAAGGGGGGTACACGATCTCTGCTTTGACAAGACGTGCCAAGGAAACCGCCTCGCAAAACATGCTGAGGTGGAAAAGTAAAAACGATTCGAGTAAAGGACTTGGCCGTAGTGTGATGACGCACTGCGGAATACGTCGGCAGATTTGATTTGTGTCAATATTATTCTCTCTATGGCAATATGCGGAAACTTATTTTTGCAGAACCGGACACTACTCTTGGTGTTTACAATCTTCTATGAAGGACTTGGAGGAGGAACCTGCCTTGCAATGCCGAAGACAATTTGCGTGCCGGACTCGTCGTCATTGAAGCCTAGTTCAGGGGCTACTGAGGGAGTCCTGGATTAGGGGGTGTTCGGGTAGCCGGACTATACCTTCAGCCGGACTCCTGGACTATGAAGATACAAGATTGAAGACTTCGTCCCGTGTCCGGATGGGACTTTCCTTGGCGTGGAAGGCAAGCTTGGCGATGCGGATATTCAAGATCTCCTACCATTGTAACCGACTCTATGTAACCCTAACCCTATCCGGTGTCTATATAAAACGGAGGGTTGTAGTTCGTAGGCAATCAACTCCATATACAACAATCATACCGTAGGCTAGCTTCTAGGGTTTAGCCTCCTTGATCTCGTGGTAGATCTACTCTTGTACGACCCATATCATCAATATTAATCAAGCAGGAGTAGGGTATTACCTCCATCGAGAGGGCCCGAACTTGGGTAAAAAACATCGTGTCCCTTGTCTCCTGTTACCATCCGGCCTTGACGCACAGTTCAGGACCCCCTACCCGAGATCCGCCAGTTTTGACACCGACAGCCCCCCTCCCTGAGGGTTTGGAAAATCTGGTATTGGAGAAGATGCTCGAGGTCGCACCTTGCCCGGAACCCTTGAAGGAAGATACCGAGGGGGATAATACGGGTGAACACGGGCCCCCATCGCTACCCGCTCCGACCGAGGGAACGAGCGTTCCCATGAAGGAGGACGACCGGGGGAGGAAAAGGACTGCTTCTGAGGATCCGTAAGCCGAAGCCTCCAAACGGGAGAGGAAGTCTCCCACAGAGGATCCTGCCTCGGGGGGTGCTTTTGCCGCACAAAGTCCGCGAGGGGATCTGCCCTCCAATGAGTCGTAAGTGATCCAAAATATTTTAATAGTAAGAGTATGCTATCTTTTTCCTCTAAGAAAACAACCACCGCATATATCTTGCAGTTCGGGGCTCAGCCCCTCTCAAATGAGTTCGTCTTCGGGGGATCTTCTTCTGGAGATGATGGAGAGCAAAACGCCTCCCCTGGACTCCTCCGCTCCAGAAGCGGGCGACCCCGAAGTGTCATTGCGGAGGGCCTCTCCGGATCCGATGAGGCCAGAAGATAGTCCCATAGACCCCAGAAGTCCCCAGTGTCCGGCTCCCGAAGAGAGCATATGAAAGAGTCCGGCACCGTCTAGTGTGCGGTCAGACGTTCTGAGGGAGTTGGTGCGGTGAGCGGCCATCTCAGAAGAGCACCGTATGCTGATGGGTACGGTGATGGAGAGAATATCGTCCGCTGAAAGCGGATTACATGAAGCCTTTATGAGTCTATTGACAGCCTTTGAGGTATGTGAGATAATATGTGATAGTACTGCACATGTTATAGTAGCCCCTGAGACTTTGGTTGTCGTCGAGAACGGCGGTGAACAGAGGATCAAATTCCCAGGCAATAACCCGTCTGCTTTTATGTGCAGGTGGTGGGAGCTCCGGTGGCTAGCCGGACTAGGGAGTTTGCCCAATTAAAATGGCAACTGGATGCGGCAGACGCCAATATCGAGCTTGTTAACAAGAGGCTTGAGAGGCACATGGTAAGTGTTATTTTCTAGTGAATGCCACATAGTAAGAGCAGCATAATGCCAGTATCTTTAATATGTTGTGAGTGCAGATGGGGCTGCCACCGTGGAAGCCTTGCGGGCAGAACTTGCCCGAGCCAAGGATCAAGCGAGGAGTAGTAATGCGGCTACTTTGAAGGCGGCCGAAGAGTTGAAAGCCGAGAAGGCCGCACATTGCGAGAGCCAAGAGAAGATGGCCAAGATGGCCGTAGAATTGAAAGACACTTCCGACCGTTGCCGGGTCCTTGAGAAAGAGAACCAAGCGAAGGCAACGGACCTTGAGAAGGCCGCGGCGGCAGACAAAGACACCCGTACTGCTATGAGAGCGAAGAAGGTGGAGCTGCGGGTAGCCGGGGATATTGCGGCTGGAAAACCCTTCATGTTATGGAGGAAGTTCGGAGATCCACCGTATGCCCCTCTGGATCGGCTGTGGAGCTTGGCAGATGCGTCTATGGATTTGGCGGCGAGCGCTGCCGATGCGGCCAAGTACTTCCAAGGTCAGATAGATCGTGAAGTGGACAAGCTATTCTGGACGCAATTCCACGTTCCAGAGCGTCCGCTTGCATTTACTGACCAGCTAGCCGAATGGGCCGAACTGAATAGGTTATCCAGACTCGCCATGAGGTCTGTTGTGGATCAATTATGGCCGGAAGGGCCTAAGCCGAACAGCTATTTCAGCTTAGTGCAGCAGCTCCTTGATGCAGTGCCGTGCATTAATGCGATGAAGAGGTCGGCGTGCATAGAAGGCTCGCGGATGGCCCTTGCCCGTGTTAAAGCATACTGGGCGGAGATGGACGCTACCACTGTTGCGGCGCAGGGTTCGGCCATAGGCCGTGTGGCTGCCGAACACTATTTCGAGGAATTTCTCGAGGGTGCTCGTTTGATAGAGGCCCAGTGCTCGAAAAATATTATGTTTGAGTGATATGTATTCTCATTGTAAACATAATGCTTTTATGAAGTTTTTATAAGACTGTGTTTATACTTTTGCCTGAAAGTAGTATGATGCCTCATGTGCGGCCGTTTATGTATACATGTGTATAACCTGAAAGATTGCAGCCGTCAGCTTCAACCCCCACGCATGTAATGCGGAGGTGCTCGCAAAAAACGCGTGTTCACACTTAACCCAACGTCTTGGTCCTGATAAGGAGGTGATAGCGCAGCGAGCGAGGCAACCGGACTATAATGCTTGAACACTTTCACTTAGCCATAGGAGTTTGACAGTGGGGCTACTAGATAGCCCCTGGTGGCTCTGCACTATCCCGATCCCGGGGTGCGCATATGCCTAGCCGGAAAATGGCCCTTCGTTAAGGCGGAGGAATTCTAACATTCTGATAGGTCATCGAGTGGTTGACCAGTCTCACGCTATACCATGACAGTCAGTTTTCGGCTTTCTCTACTGAGACGCTCGTCCGGATGAACCAGGGCACAATCGCAGTAGTTCTCGTGGTGCTACCTTAGCCGGAAAAGAGGAACGTAAGGCACCAAAACACAGGAGCCGGGCAAACCCAACATTTGACCAAAGACAATGATTCGGAGCTGATGCATATAAGGCCGAACTCGCGATGCCGAACACTCCCTAAGGTATTCGGTCTTTATGGTATAAACCGGGCCGAAATATTGCCGCTTGTAGGAAGCCCCTTGTGTCTAGGTACGTGCGTTATTCTGACGTGGCCACATGCCAAGACGTTAGCATCCTTCTCAATTGTGCTGAGAATTCGGTGGATATGTATCAACAAGAGACAGTAAAAAAGGTTTACGCAGGGTCTTAATCTAAAAAGAATCCTTGGAGCGGGTCCCTGTTGCACGTCTGCGCCTGTGTCTCCGTTGTGCCATATCTTGGACGGGTGTAGTACAATGATTATCTGTAAAAGAGAGGAGCTTAGGTAAAAAAGTTGTCGTGCAAAAAGATAGTTTTTTAAATAAACCATGTATAAGTCAAGGTGAGTAAGAGTTGCCACTTGTCTGCGCCCGTTGAGCCCCTTGTATTGTAATAGGGGACCTGCTAATTAGTTGGTGAGGCCGTTTTTAGTGTGCGGCTGTTAAGGCAGCCGCACGCTCTTCGGCGCACAGAAATCGCTTAATATTTCCGTTTACTGTAATGATGCCACGTGGACCGTGCATCTTGAGTGTGAGGGAAGCGTAGTGTGGTATTGCATTAAAGCGAGCGAAAGCTTCGCGTCCGAGTAGTGCTTGATAGCCACTTTTGAACAGAGCGATGTGGAAGGTTAGATGTTCGCTACAGAAGTTACCGGGGGAGCCGAATATAACATTTAGTAGCAGGGAGCCTGTGCAACGAGCCCCTGGGCCTTGCGTTACTCCTTTAAAGGTAATATTTCTATGGCGAATTTTTGTTGGGTCTATCCCCATTTCACGGATTGTATCCTGGTATATCAGGTTTAGATTACTGCCACCATCCATCAGGACTCGTGCGAGGCGGTATCCGTCAATTATTGGGTCTAATACCAGGGCAGCCCATCCTGCACGCCGGATACTTGCTGAGTAATCACGATGGTCGAAAGTGATCTCTTCAGGCGTATTTTTCTGGGAATGCCGTTTTGTTTCTTCCGTTGATCACGTGCAACACATTTACTGTTTTGACCTTTGGTGGAAATTTCTTTTGTTCCCCAGCATCTCCCTTGAGAGGCTCATCCTTATCTTCGCTTGGTGTATCCTCCCCCTTGTGTATGGCGTTGAGCTTGCCGGATTGCTTGAACACCCAACATTCTCTGTGGGTATGATTGGCTGGTTTGCCAGGGGTGCTATGGACCTGACATATTTGGTCCAGAATTTTGTTCAGGCTGGATAGTTCTTCTCTGGCGCCTTTAGAGGGCAACTTCTGACCTAGCCGAGAGCTTTTGAATCCGGCGTTTACTGTCGTGCTCTTCGTGCTGTCTCCTTTGTTCCGGCGTTTGTTATTGCTGTCGCACCGTGATTTCCCGTTTCCATCTGTAACTTCGGATGTACTGGGGTCGCTGGTGCTGCATCTGGCTAGCCAGCTGTCCTCACCCGCGCAAAAGCGGGTCATGAGGCTTGTTAATGCTGCCATTGTTCTCGGCTTTTCTTGGCCGAGGTGTCTGGCGAGCCATTCGTCACGGACGCTATGTTTAAAAGCTGCCAATGCTTCGGCGTCTGGACAGTCGACAATTTGGTTCTTTTTAGTAAGAAACCTGTTCCATAGTTTTTGGGCTGACTCTCCGGGCTATTGAGTTATATGGCTCAAATCATCCGCGTCCGGAGGCCGGACATAAGTTCCTTGGAAATTTGCCCGAAAAGCATCTTCAAGCTCTTCCCAACTTCCAATGGAGTTTTCGGGGAGGCCTTTAAGCCAGTGGCGGGCTGGCCCTTTGAGCTTGAGGGGTAAGTACTTGATGGCGTGGAAATCATCTCCTCGAGCCATATGGATGTGGAGGATATAGTCCTCGATCCAGACCCCAGGGTCTGTTGTTCCGTCGTATGCCTCTATGTTTACAGGTTTGAATCCCTTTGGAAATTCATGATCCAGCACCTCATCGGTGAAACATAGGGGGTGTGCGGCACCCCTGTATCTGGGTGTACCACGTTGTTCGGATGTTATATCGTATGCTAGGGCGTGCTTGCGTGGTCCACAGATGGATCTGGTTGCGCTGTCCTTTTGGTGCAAGCCCCCGCGTGAATCACGTTTTGTCTTGTGAGTGGCATTATTTGCCGCTCTATTTTGGCCGTGAGGTCGTCTATCCGGCCGGGTGGCTGTTTTGATTTTTGGTTGTGATGGGTCTGAGGCCTCCTCATCGAATTCAGGTAGCAACTTCCGCTTCGGGTAGCTCTTGGTGGGGCGATTGTCGCCGTACTTCGCTGCTGTTTTGAGTATTTTACTCCATCTGATTTGGAGTGTGTCCTGCGTAGCCTTGAGCCTTTGCTTCTGCTTTTTTAGGCTCCTCGTGGTGGCAATAAGCCTTTGATGGGCATTCTTCTGCTTCGGGTGCCTGTCCGGCGTTGTGTCGTCCAGACTATTATCTTTGACAGAATTGGTTTGTTCGGTTTGATTTTCCGTATTGCCATGGTCCGGCAGTGATTTGCCCTGCTCCAACGCTGGGTCTGTGTGGTCGTTATTTTTGGCAAGACGGGATTTGGGGCGGTGCTTGCGCCGCCGCTTTGACTGCTTCTCGAGGGAACAAGCCTTCGGTGCGTCCTTCCGTTCCTCGTCGTCGTTTTCTTTTGGTGTGTCCAACATGTATACGTCATATGATGACGTGGACGTCCGGCGCCCTGTGGGCGGTGGTTCGTCTTCGCCTCCCGCATCGTTGTCCATACCGTCGATGTCTGTGGAGTCAAAGTCGAGCATGTCGGTTAAATCCTCGACGGTGGCTACAAAGTGGGTGGTGGGTGGGCGTCGAATTTCTTCGTTGTCCGCATCCCAATCCTGTTGGCCATAATCCGGCCAGGGCTCTCCTGACAAGGAGAGAGACCTTAGTTAATTCAAAATGTCGCCGAAGGGCGAGTGCTGAAAGATATCCGCGGCAGTGAATTCCATGATCGGCGCCCACTCGGATTCGATTGGCCGGGGCGCGGATGGTTCGGGGTCCGGAGGAGAGTCCGGCACCTTGGAGTCACGGGCTGCACAGAGGATGATGTTTGTGTTCGGCTCGATCGCCATGGAGACTGCAGCCCCTGAGGTGGTGTCTAGCCACCCGTCCTTGATCAGCGCAGCTGGCTCCGAGCTAAGGGTCGGAGCTGATGCAGGCGCGGGCTCTGGGGTACCGTCCGATGGCAGAGCTAGGTCATACCCATCGCGACAGTAAGGCGCGCCCGGCTGTGGCTCGAAGCCGTCGAAGATCAAGTCCCCACGGATGTTGGCCGTGTAATTCAAATTTCCAAATCTGACCTGATAGCCAGTGGCGTAGCTTTCAATCTGCTCCAGATGGCCAAGCGAATTAGCCCGCAGTGCAAAGCCGCCAAATACGAAGATCTGCCCAGGGAGAAAAGTCTCACCCTGGACCGCATCGCTACAGATGATAGTAGGAGCCATCAAGCCTAATGGCGACGACATAGAGGAACTCTCAATGAAAGAACCAATGTCGGTGTCAAAACCGGCGGATCTTGGGTAGGGGGTCCCGAACTGTGCGTCTAGGCCGGATGGTAACAGGAGGCAAGGGACACGAAGTTTTACCCAGGTTCGGGCCCTCTTGATGGAGGTAAAACCCTACGTCCTGCTTGATTAATATTGAAGATATGGGTGTTACAAGAGTAGATATACCACGAGATCAGAGAGGCTAAACCCTAGAAGCTAGCCTACGGTATTATTGAATGTTGTGATTGTTATCCTACGGACTAAAACCCTCCGGTTTATATAGACACCGGAGAGGGTTAGGGTTACACAAGGTCGGTTACAAAGGAGGAGATATCCATATACGTATTGCCTAGCTTGCCTTCCACGGCAAGTAGAGTCCCATCCGGACACGAGACGAAGTCTTCAATCTTGTATCTTCATAGTCTAATAGTCCGGCTGTCCGGAGACCCCCTAATCCAGGACTCCTACAGTCACTGTAAATGAGTTCCGTGGGTATAACTGCTTATGCCCCGTAGACCAGGGAGAAGGGAGTCTGCCCGGTAGCTCAATTTTGTGTCGTTCTAAGGGACCAGAGAACTACCGGCAGCTCATCGATCCATCGCCTGCCGTGCTTCCGCAGCGTATCAAAGGTTCTTGTTTTGAGTCCCCGCAACACTTCAGCGTTCGCCCTCTCAGTTTGCCCATTGCTCCTGGGATGTGCAATAGAGGCAAATGAGATCTTGCATCCGAGGGCATGAAAATATTGCATGAAGGCGCGACTCGTGAACTAGGTGCCGTTGTCGGTAATAATCCTTGCTGGAACTCCAAAACGGCTCACCAATTCTTTGAAGAACTTGATAGCTGATTGAGCAGTCACCTTTCTCACGACAGTCACTTCTGGCCACTTTGTAAACTTGTCGATGGCAACGAACAAGAATTCAACGCCCCCAATTGCTCGGGGGAAAGGGCTGAGGATATCGAGCCCCCAGACCTAAAAAGGTCATGATAAAGGGATTGTCTGAAGAGCTTGAGCAGGCAGGTGGATTTTCTTGGAATGGAACTGGCAGGCTTCACACTTGGTGACTAGCTCGACCGCATCTTGGAGGGCTGTCGGCCAGTAGAATCCTTGCTAGAAAGCTTTCCCAACCAGTGCCCTTGATCCAATGTGGGAGCCCCACATGCCTTTGTGTATCTCAGCCAGTAGTTCCTTTCCTTCTTCCCTACAGACGCACTTCAATTTCACACCGTTGGGCCTCCTTCTGTATAGAGTGTCATCGACAAACTGGTACATACTGGCCCGCCGGGCTACTCTTTCAGCTTCATCTTGGTCGCCGGGAAGCTCTCCGGTTTGGAGGAAGGGGACTATGAGCCTTGGCCAAGTTGGAGCCTGGGGATCGACAACGAGGACTAGCGGCACCTCCTTAACTGTGGGTGCACGTTCCTCGTTCGCGGGGTCCATGGGCTCGGCTGGAGGGTGTTGGGGAACATATCATGCAATTTCAAAAAAATTCCTACGATCACGCAAGAACTATCTAGGAGATGCATAGTAACGAGACGGGGAGAGTGTGTCCACGTACCCTCGTAGACCGAAAGCGGAAGCGTTAAGTTAACGCGGTTGATGTAGTCGAACATCTTCACGATCCAACCGATCCAAGTACCAAATGTACAGCACCTCCGTGTTCAACACACGTTCAGCTCGATGACATGCCTCGAGCTCTTAATCCAGTAGAGGGTTGATACGTCTCCAACGTATCTATAATTTTTGATTGTTCCATGCTATTATATTATCTGTTTTGGATGTTTAATGGGCTTTATTATACCTTTTTATATTCTTTTTGGGACTAACCTATGAACCGAAAGCCCAGTGCAAATTGTTGTTTTTTAAACCTATTTTAGTGTTTCCCAGAAAAGGAATATCAAATGGAATCCAAACGGAATGAAACCTCCGCAAGGATCATTTTTGGAACAAACGCAATCCAGGAGACTTGGAGTGGACGTAAAGGAAGTAGCGAGGAAGCCACGAGGCAGGTGGGCGTGCCCTAGGGGGGTGGGCATGCCCCCCACCCTCGTGGGCCCCTCGTAGCTCCACCGACCTACTTCTTTCACCTATATATATACTCTTATACCCTGAAACCTTCAGGGAGAGCCAAGAAACACCTTTTCCACCGCCGCAACCTTCTATACCCGTGAGATCCCATCTTGGGGCCTTTTCCGGCGATCTACCGGAGGGGGATTCGATCACGGAGGGTTTCTACATCAACACCATAGCCTCTCCGATGATGTGTGAGTAGTTTACCACAGACCTTCAGGTCCATAGTTATTAGCTAGATGGCTACTCCTCTCTCTTTGGATCTCAATACAAAGTTCTCCTTGATCTTCTTGGAGATCTATTCGATGTAACTCTTTTTGTGGCGTATTTTCCGAGATCCGATGAATTGTGGGTTTATGAAATTGATTATCTTTGAATATTATTTGATTATTCTCTGAATTCTTGCAATGGGAGAAGTGCTTAGCTTTCGGTTCAATCTTGCGGTGCTCGATCCCCGTGACAGAAAGGGAAATGACACGTATTGTATTGTTGCCATCGAGGATAAAAAGATGGAGTTTATAACATATTTCTTGAGTTTATCCCTCTACATCATGTCATCTCGCCAAATGCGTTACTCCATTCTTATGAACTTAATACTCTAGATGCATGCTGGATAGCGGTCGATGTGTGGAGTAATAGTAGTAGATGCAGAATCGTTTTGGTCTATTTGTCACGGACGTGATGCCTATATTCATGCTCATTGCCTTAGATATCATCATAACTAAGCGCTTTTCTATCAATTGCTCGGCAGTAATTTGTTCACCCACCGTAATACATGCTAGCTTGAGAGAAGCCACTAGTGAAACCTATGGACCTCGGGTCTACTTTACATCATATAAGTTTCCAATCTACAATTCTAGTTTACTATTTATTTTGCAATCTTTATTTTCCAATCTATACCACAAAAATACCAAAAAAATTATCTTATTATCTTTATCAGATCTCCCTTTTGCAAGTAGCCTGAAGAGATTGACAACCCCTTTATAGCGTTGGTTGCAAGGTTCTTATTTGTTTGTGCAGGTACTAGGCAATTTGCGTGTAGTCTCCTACTGGATTGATACCTTGGTTCTCAAAAACTGAGGGAAATACTTACGCTACTTTGCTGCATCACCCTTTCCTCTTCAAGGGAAAACCAACGCATGGTCAAGAGGTAGCAAGAAGGATTTCTGGCGCCGTTGTCGGGCAGATCTACGCTCACGTCAAGGCAGACCAAGTACCCATCACAAACTCTTATCCCTAGCATTACATTATTTGCCATTTGCCTCTCGTTTTCCTCCCCCCCACTTCACCCTTGCCATTTTATTCGCCTCTTTTCCGTTTGCTATTTTTCATTTGTCTCTTTTCGCTTGCCTATTGTGTGTTCGTTCTTAGTAAGGTTTGTTGCTATCATGTCTGAAACTGGGGAGGTTATCATTGAAAAGGGTAGTAGTAACGATGGGAGAAATGTTGATGCTTTTGATTATCCTCATGGAGAACCTACTATTTTACACACTAAAATTTTTCGGATCGGTAGTGGCTATATTATTGGAACAGGAGTTATTCAAGATTTCTTTACTTGCACCCGTGCTTTGCTCACCCTGAGTGGGTCTATTCTTCATAAAACTAGTAGCCTTGCGGATGCTATATCTTTGGTCGTGGTTGAACTTGAAAGACAATTTATCCACATGCATCCTTGCATACAGAGAATTTTTCTAGAATTTTCTAATATTGAGCATTCTTCTGTTAAGCGAGCAACTACCATCTTTTTAGCTCATGAGTTCAAATTTATAATAAAAGAGGCCAATGAAATTTTTGCGCATTATAGGGTGGATGCTAGCCGTCCTCCCATAGAAGCAATCCTTTTCTATCAAGAAGACATAATGTGTTAGCGATCTTTAGATCATGTTCCTTTTAATGAAAACCTAAGAAAAAAGGTTCCTACCGATGTTCTAGTTGACAGGAGTTCTGAACTTAATGATAATTTTTCTATCCAGAACAATGGGTTAGGTTTTTCCCTTGAATGAAGGCTCATGACTTTTTGCCAAAAGAATGCTTATAATGATGAATTGGTTGTGCAATATGAGGGACCAAAGGTGGAACCAATACCTCCCGAGCTTGATCTTGGTGACTTCTGTCCTATTAAATTTAGCCCTTTTGATTACTTTTGCTTGCCGCAAATAAAACTTTTTGCTGAACATAGGGAGTATGAGATGAGTTTTCGCGATTTGCCTTATCATTATCGTGGCGATACCTAGATCTATTCTTGTTTTTATGCCTAGCTAGGGGCGTTAAACGATAGCGCTTGTTGGGAGGCAATCCAATTTTATTTTTGTTCCTTTCTTTTTGTTCCTGTTTAGTAATAAATAAATCATCTATCCTCTATTATGATTGTGTTTTTATTAGTGTTTGTGCCAAGTAAAGCCTTTAGGATCTTCTTGGATGATTGCTGTTTGATCTTGCTGAAAAAACAGAAAGTATGCCTCACGAGAATAATTTTCATTTTTACCAGAGAGCGATAAAATACAATTCCAACTGAAGTAGATTAATATACAAATTACCCTGGTCTTCCTAATTTGGTAGAATTTTTGGAGTTA
The DNA here is from genome assembly GCF_056163025.1 of Triticum urartu. Classification (NCBI taxonomy): domain Eukaryota; kingdom Viridiplantae; phylum Streptophyta; class Magnoliopsida; order Poales; family Poaceae; genus Triticum; species Triticum urartu. Next base: position 335,523,777 of record NC_141879.1, on the reverse strand, counting down.
CAGAAGTATTCAAAACCTACAGATTGCTACAGACTGTTCAGTTTTTGATAGATTCTGTTTTTCGTGTGTTGTTTGCTTCTTTTGATGAATCTATGGCTAGTATCGGGGGTATGAACCATAGAGAAGTTGGAATATAGTAGGTTTAACACCAATATAAATAAATAATGAGTTCATTACAGTACCTTAAGGTGGTAGTTTGTTTTCTTATACTAACGGAGCTCATGAGATTTTCTGTTGAGTTTTGTGTTGTGAAGTTTTCAAGGTTTTTGGGTAAAGATTTGATGGATTATGGAATAAGGAGTGACAAGAGCCTAAGATTGGGGATGACCAAGGCACCCCAAGGTAAAATTCAAGGACAACCAAAAGCCTAAGCTTGGGGATGCCCCGGAAGGCATCCCCTCTTTCATCTTCGTCTATCGGTAACTTTACTTGAGGCTATATTTTTATTCACCACATGATATGTGTTTTGCTTGGAGCGTCTTGTATGTTTTGAGTATTTGCTTTTTATTTTATCACAATCATCCTTTCTGTACACACCTTTTGGGATAGACACATGAATCGGAATTTATTAGAATACTCTATGTGCTTCACTTATATCTTTTAAGCTAGATAATTTTGCTCTAGTGATTCACTTATATATTTTTTTAGAGCACGGTGGTGGTTTTATTTTGTAGAAATAATCGATGTCTCATTCTTCACTTATATTATTTTGAGAGTCTTTTGGAATAGCATGGTGATTTTCTTTGGTTATAAAACTAGTCCTAATATGATAGGCATTCAAGATGTGTATGATAAAAACTTTAATATAGAGTGCATTGAATACTATGATTCTTGATAGATGTTTTGAGATATAAAGGTGGTATTGTTAGAGTCGTGCTAGTTGGGAAATTGTGAAATTGATAAATACTTGTGTTAAACTTGGCAAGTCCCGTAGCATGCACGTATGGTAAATGTTGTGTCACAAATTTGAAGCATGGGGTGTTCTTTGAGTGCTTTCCTTATGAGTGGCGGTCGGGGACGAGCGATGGTCTTTTCCTACCAACCTATCCCTCTAGGGGCATGCGTAGTAGTACTTTTCTTCGAGGGCTAATAAACTTTTGCAATAAGTATATGAGTTCTTTATGACTAATGTGAGTTCATGGATCATACGCACTCTTACCTTTCCGCAATTTGCCAGCCTCTACGGTACCGTCAATTGCCCTTTCTCACCTCGAGAGTTGGTGAAAACTTCGCCAGTGCATCCAAACCCCATGATAGATACACTCTATCACACATAAGCCTCCTTATATGTTCCTCAAAACAGCCACCATACCTACCTATTATGGCATTTCCATAGTCATTCCGAGATATATTGCCATGCAACTTTCCACCGTTCCGTTTATTAGGACATGCTCCATCATTGTCATATTGCTTTGCATGATCATGTAGTTGACATCGTATTTGTGGCAAAGGCACATTCATAATTCTTTCATACATGTCACTCTTGATTCATCGCATATCCCGGTACACCGCCGGAGGCATTCACATAGAGTCATATTTTTGTTCTAGTATCGAGTTGTAACATTGAGTTTTGAGTAAATAAAAGTGTGATGATCATCATTATTAGAGCATTGTCCCATGTGAGGTGAAAAAAGAGGCCAAAGAAGCCCAAATAAAAAAAGAGGCCAAAGAAGCCCAAAAAAATGAGAGAAAAAGAGAGAAGGGACAATGTTACTATCTTTTTTCCACACTTGTGCTTCAAAATAGCACCATGGTCTTCATGATAGAGAGTTTCTTATTTTGTCACTTTCATATACTAGTGGGAATTTTTCATTATAGAACTTGGCTTGTATATTCCAATGATGGGCTTCTTCAAAATGCCCTAGGTCTTTGTGAGCAAGCAAGTTGGATGCACACCCACTTAGTTTCTTTTGATGAGCTTTCATACACTTATAGCTCTAGTGCATCCGTTGCATGGAAATCCCTACTCCTCGCATTGACATCAATTGATGGGCATCTCCATAGCCCGTTGATTAGCCGCGTCAATGTGAGACTTTCTCCTTTTTTGTCTTCTCACATAACCCCCATCATCATATGCTATTCCACCTATAGTGCTATATCCATGGCTTGCGCTCATGTATTGCGTAAGGGTTGAAAAGGCTGAAGCGCGTTAAAAAGTATGAACCAATTGCTCGGCTTGTCATCTAGTTTATGCATGAGGGGAGCATTTTGTGTGACGAAAATGAAGCATGGACAAACTATATGATTTTGTTGGGATAAGCATTCTTTGGCTATGTTATTTTGATAAGACATAATTGCTTGGTTAGCATGCTTGAAGTATTACTATTTTTATGTCAATATTAAACTTTTATCTTGAATATTTTGGACCTAAACATTCATGCCACAATAAAGAGAATTACATTGAAAATTATGTTAGGGAGCATTCCACATCAAAAATTTTGTTTTTATCATTTACCTACTCGAGGACGAGCAGGAATTAAGCTTGGGGATGCTTGATACGTCTCCAATGTATCTATAATTTTTGATTGTTCCATGCTATTATATTATCCGTTTTGGATGTTTAATAGGCTTTATTATACCTTTTTATATTATTTTTGGGACTAACCTATTAACCGAAAGTCCACTGCAAATTCTTGTTTTTTGCCTATTTCAGTGTTTCACAGAAAAGGAATATCAAATGGAATCCAAATGGAATGAAACCTTTGTGAGGATCGTTTTTTGGAAAAATGCAATCCAGGAGACTTGGAGTGGATGTCAAGGAAACAGCGAGGAAGCCACGAGGCAGGAGGGCATGCCCTAGGGGGTGGGCACGCCCCCACCCTTGTGGGCCCCTCGCAGCTCCACCGACCTACTTCTTTTGCCTACATATACTCTTATACCCTCAAACCTTCGGGGAGAGCCACAAAACACCCTTTCCACCGCCGCAACCTTCTATACCCGTGAGATCCCATCTTGGGGCCTTTTCCGGGGATATGCCGGTGGTGGATTCGATCACGGAGGACATCTACATCAACACCATAGCCTCTCCGATGATGTGTGAGTAGTTTACCACAGACTTTCGGGTCCATAGTTATTAGCTAGATGGCTTCTTCTCTCTCTTTGGATCTCAATACAAAGTTCTCCTCGATCTTCTTGGAGATCTATTCGATGTAACTCTTTTTGCGGTGTGTTTGCCGAGATCCGATGAATTGTGGGTTTATGAACTTGATTATCTATGAATATTATTTTATTCTTCTCTAAATTCTTATATGCATGATTTGATATCTTTGCAAGTCTCTTCGAGTTATCGGTTTAGTTTGGCCTACTAGATTGATCTTTCTTGCAATAGGAGAAGTGCTTAGCTTTGGGTTCAATCTTACGGTGCTCGATCCCAGTGATAGAAAGGGAAACGACACGTATTGAATTGTTGCCATCGAGGATAAAAAGATGGGGTTTATATCATATTGCTTGAGTTTATCCCTCTACATCATGTCATCTTGCCTAATGCGTTACTCCGTTTTTATGAACTTAATACTATAGATTCATGGTGGATAGCGGGCGATGTGTGGAGTAATAGTAGTAGATGCAGAATCATTTTGGTCTACTTGTCATGGACGTGATGCCTATATTCATGATCATTGCCTTAGATATCATCATAACTATGCGCTTTTCTATCAATTGCTCGGTAGTAATTTGTTCACCCACCGTAATATATGCTATCTTGAGAGAAGCCACTAGTGAAACCTATGGCCCCCGGGTCTACTTTACATCATATAAGTTTCCAATCTACAATTCTAGTTTACTATTTATTTTGCAATCTTTATTTTCCAATCTATACCACAAAAATACGAAAAATATTTATCTTATTATCTTTATCAGATCTCACTTTTGCAAGTGGTCGTGAAGGGATTGACAACCACTTTATCGTGTTGGTTGCGCTGTTCTTATTTGTTTGTGCAGGTACTAGGCGATTTGCGTGTAGTCTCCTACTGGATTGATACCTTGGTTCTCAAAAACATAGGTAAATACTTACGCTACTTTGCTGCATCACCCTTTGCTCTTCAAGGGAAAACCAACGCATGCTCAAGAGGTAGCAAGGGTCAAGGGAGAGTTCCGACTGCACGACGGCATGGTGACGGTGATGGTGATGTGATCCGCGGAGGGCTTCGTCTAAGCACTACGACGCTATGACCGGAGGAGTAAACTATGGAGGGGGCACCGCACACGGCTAAGAGAATTTTTGATGTGCCTTTGGGGTGCCCCGCGCCCCCGTATATAAAAGGGGGGAAGGAGGAGGCCGGCGACCAGGAGGGGCGCGCCAAGGGGGGATTCCTACTTGGACTCCTAGTCCAAGTAGGATTTGCCCCCCCCCCCCCCTTTGTTTCTCCACCGGAGGGAATAGGAAGGAGAGGGAGAGGGAAAGGGAAGGGGGAGCCGCCCCCTCCTCCTTGTCCTATTCGGACTCCCTAGGAGGGGGGTGCGCAACCACCCCCTGCAGGCTTCCCTCTCTCTCCCTTAGGACCAAGTTGGCCCAACACTTCCCCAGGGGGTTTCGATAACCCCTCGGTACTCCGGAAAAATACCCGAATCACTCAGAACCATTCCGATGTACAAATATGACTTTCCAATATATGAATCTTTACCTCTTGACCATTTCGAGACTCCTCATCATGGCCGTGATCTCAACCGGGACTCTGAACAAACTTCGGTCACCAAAACACATAACTCATAATACAAATCGTCATCGAACATTAAGCGTGCGGACCCTACGGGTTCGAGAACTATGTAGACATGACTGAGACACGTCTCCGGTCAATAACCAATAGCGGAACCTAGATGCTCATATTGGCTCCTACATATTCTATGAAGATCTTTATTGGTCAAACCACATAACAACATATGTCATTCCCTTTGTCATTTGTATGTTACTTGCCCGAGATTCGATCGTCGGTATCATCATACCTAGTTCAATCTCGTTACCGACAAGTCTCTTTACTCATTCTGTAGTGCATCATCCCATAACTAACTCATTAGTCACATTGCTTGCAAGGCTTATAGTGATGTGCACTACCGAGAGGGCCCAGAGATACCTCTCCGATGGTCGGAGTGACAAATCCTAATCTCGATCTATGCCAACTCAACAAACACCTTCGGAGATACCTGTAGAGCATCTTTATAATCACCCATTTACGTTCTGATGTTTGATAGCAAACAAGGTGTTCCTCCGGTATTCGGGAGTTGCATAATCTCATAGTCAGAGGAATATATATAAGTCATGCAGAAAGCAATAACAATAAAACTAAATGATCATTATGCTAAGCTAACAGATGGGTCTTTTCCATCACATCATTCTCTAATGATATGATCCCGTTCCTCAAATGACAACACATGTCTATGGTTAGGAAACTTAACCATCTTTGATTAATGAGCTAGTCAAGTAGAGGCATCCTAGGGACACTCTGTTTTTTCTATGTATTCACACATGTCCTAAGTTTCCGGTTAATACAATTCTAGCATGAATAATAAACATTTATCATGATATAAGGAAATATAAATAACATCTTTATTATTGCCTCTAGGGCATATTTCCTTCAGAGGGTGCGGTCTCACACGTGGCGAGGAGTTGTTGCTGGCAGGGTCTCTGCCAGGAGCGAACGACTCTACCGGGAGAGGCTTACCGGAGTCCAACTTTCTCCTTTTCCGGACCATTTTTGTTGGGGATATGGAGGGCTGAGTAATATGGAGAACGAAAGTCCCTGGTTCCACAGGAAGCTTCTGCGCAACACACTTTGACAGATGATCAGCTATGTTGTTTTCTGCACGGGGTACATGCTCTATTTGCAATTCGTCAAAGCGTTCCTCCAATCTCCTCACTTCCTCGATGTATGCCTCCATCAATGGGCTTTATTAATCCTTGTTGACTTGTCTCACCACAAGCTGTGAATCTCCTCGAATGACCAGCTTCTTAATTCCCAATTCTGCGTCAATCCTGAGCCCGGCAAGGAGCCCTTCTTACTCTGCTGTATTGTTGGTTGCCTCTTCCCGGGCAAAATGCGTCCAGACGACATACTTCAAGTGCTCCCCAGTGAGGGCGATAAGAAGCACGCCAGCTCCTGCACCTTGCAAGGAAATGGCACAATCAAAATACATAATCCATTCTTGGGGTGGTTCCTTGCCGGGGATAACTGTCTCTGCAACTTCCTCATCAGGGGTTGGCGTCCATTCTGCAATAAACTCCGCCAATGCCTTGCTTTGGATTGTTGATGTGCTCTCAAATTTTGAACCAAAACTGGATAACTCCAAAGCCCACTCCACTATTCTACCGATAGCCTCAGGGTTTCAGAGTATCCTTTGCAACGGGAAACAAGTGACAACTGTGATATCATGGGCTTGGAATTAGTGGCGCACTTTCCTTGAGGCCCTGATGAGACCAGAGATCATCTTTTGCACGCCAAAATACCTCGATCTAGCCCCTGTAATAAGGAGCTGACGAAGTACACTAGGCGCTGCACCACTTTGTTCCTTGTCGTGTCCTTGGGGTTGCTCTCGCTGCCGTGGTCACTTCTACCATGATTCTTATCTGACTCTGTCGGTACTTGCTCACTTTTTGCTTCATCCACTTCCCGCTACGCTACCAAGGCCGCACTAACCACTTGGTTGGTTGCCGCTAAGTATAGCAGCAACGACTCTTGTGGCTTGGGAGCAACCAAGGTGTGCACAGAGGACAAGTAGGCCTTACTCTTGCAAAGCCACATCTGCCTCTGGGGCCCATTTCATGGGCCCTGCCTTCTTCAAAGTTTTGAAGAATGGTAGGGCGCGCTTGGCAGACATGGAAATGAATCTACTTAGCGCAGCAACGCACCCTGTCAGACACCTTACATCCTTGACTGTCCTTCATGCTTGGTGCTTGGATCTACTCGATAGCTTCAATCTTGTCGGAGTTGGCTTTGATCCCCCGATGGGACACAAAGAACCCAAGCAGCTTGCCGGAGGGAACGCCAAACACACACTTCTTTGGGTTGAGCTTCAAGTTGATCTTGCACAGATTAGCAAATGTCTCCTCCAAATCCTGAGTAAGGGTGGCTCTATCCTTGGTCTTGACCACAATATCATCCATATAAGCTTCGATGTTTCTGTGCAGCCGTGGCTCGAAACCATTCTGGACTGCCCTTGCAAAAGTGGACCCGACACTCTTTAATCCGAACGGCATGCAGACAAAATAGTATGTACCATGTGGAGTGATGAACGATGTCTTCTCTTCATCTTCCTTGGACATGAAGATTTTGTGGTACCCAGAATATGCGTCCAGAAAGGAGAGAAAATCACAGCCTCAAGTGGAGTCCACAATCTCATCGATACGCGGCAAGGGGAACGGGTCCTTCGAGCAAGCTTTGTTCAGATATGTGAAATCTATGCGAAGCCTTCACTTCCCGTTAGCCTTCCGGACTACCACTAGATTTGCCAACCACGTGGGGTGTAGCACTCCTCTGACCAAACCAACTGCTTCAAGTTTCTTGATCTCTTCCGCAATAAACTGCTGCCTCTGCAAGGCCTGCTTCCGCACTTTTTGCTTGACGGGTGGGGCGTGTGGGCAGACATCAAGGTGGTGTTCGATTACCTCCCTGGGAACACCGGGGATATCAGATGGTTGCCAAGCAAACACATCGATATTCGCCCCACAGGAAGGCAATGAGCATGCTTTCCTATTTGTCATCGAGGGTGGCGCTGATAGTGAAAGTACCATCAACGGAAGCCAGCCCTGCCAGGACCTTCTTCACTTGAGGCGAAGCGACCTTGGATTTCTTGCTTTTGGAACTCTCTGGCAAGTCATCAATAGGCGCAGCGCACTCCGAAGAGGCATGTTTCTTGAACTACTTGCTAGTGTCCCTGCTACCCTTCTTCTTTCCTCTGCCCTCCTTGGCGGGAACTGCTGTTGCCGCTGCCTCTGTCGCGACTGCGTCCCGGTACACCTTGTCCATGCAAATGATAACATCCTTCTCGTCTGATGGGATGGTAATGAATCCCACATGCTCGAGAATCTTCAAGGTGTTGTAGGCATAGTGGGATGTCGCTATGAATTTAGCTAGGGCTGGGCATCCAAGGATCCCATTGTACGGCAGGGGGAGGTCGACTACATCAAACACAATCTTCTCGGTTTGGTAGTTCAGTTCTCCCCCAAACATTACCGGCAGCGTGTTCTTTCCCTTAGGATGGATCCTGCCAGGATTAACTCCTTGAAACATGCCGGTAACCTTTAACTCTTCCTCCACTATCTGAAGTTTACTGATAACTGCCGGGGAGATCAGATTCAACCCAGCCCCACCGTCCACCAACATTTTTGTGACCTTGAGGTTGCGCATTGTTGGGGAGACCAACAATGGCAAACATCCTACCGTAGTGGTACGATTAGGATGATCCTGTTCGTCAAAGATGATGGGCGTGCGTGACCATTTATTTGAGTGGTTTTCGGGCCCCTAGTCAATGCATAGGGCATTAGTGGCCTTCTGAAACTCGTGCTCACTTATTTCCTCTACATCCCCTCCATCACTCTCATCATCACAGGCTTCCTTCTCTCGACCTCTGGCGGGCTTTCCTTTGCTCCTGAGGGGTTTGCCGAGGCGATTTACTTCACCGCCTCGGGCCTTACCGCCAGCAACATTCTGACCCTTTTCCTTGTCACTTTTCTCATACTCTGCTCTTTGTCTCTTGACGAGCTGCTCAACCTGATAGCACTCTTGAAGGTCGTGGCATTTGGTCCGATGAATCTTGCAATACGACCCATCACCTTTCCCAGCCTTCTTGGAAGCTATGGCCTCCTAATAGTTAGTGCTCACGGTAGCTTCCTTGCCGGGGACCTCAGCCTTAGCCTTCTTGCCGGTACTAAGTGCACCCGATCCTTCAACAGCCATCACTGCCTTATCCTTCTGCTTCTTATTGCGCTTCTTGCTCTTCTTCTGACTGGTAGATTCATCATCGTCCTCTGAATCGATGTTCGTGCACTTTTCTTCACTGGTCAGCTTCCCCCTCCTCCATTTGAGCACACTTATCCACCAAGGCATAAAGCTCCTTCACAGTCTTGGGAAACCGCACGTTCATCTTGGAACAGATCCGGCGGTTGCGCACATTGGACTGGAAGGCAGCTATCACAACTACCGGATGGATATTTGGGATGTTCCTATGGACCTTGCTCAATCTTTGTAAATACTTACGGAGGGTCTCTCCTTCCTTCTGTTGGAGAAGCTGCATGTCGCTGGGTCCGCCTGGCTCTTGATGGCTGTCGGTGAAAGCGCTAATGAACTCATGGCATAGGTCGGCCCATGATGAAATGGCGTTCTCCGGTAGGTGCATCAACCAAGACCTCACATTGGACTTGAGGGCCAAAGGGAAGTAGTTGGGAAACACCTTCTCATCTCTTCCCCGGCAGCCTGAACAACAATTGTGTAGATGCTCAGAAACTCAGCTGGGTTCAGCCTCCCATCGTACTTCTTGGGTATCTCTGGCTTGAACGTGCGAATGGACGGCCAATGGACTCACCGCAACTCATGAGTAAAGGCAGGGACCCCAACCTCGAAAGGTAGGCACTCGCCAATACCGAGCACCGGCTCATCGACATCGGGCCATCACGCCCATCGGTCCCATAGTGGTCATCGTAGTGTCGCTCGACGGCGACGCGTGCGTCTCCCCTTCGCCTATCCTCCAGGGTTCGCCGTCGGCCTGGATGGGCTCGAGGATCAGAAGAGGCCATCGAGATGTCATCAAGTTCTTGATTCTACTATGCTCGCGCTGGCTGACTGCACCGTGGGGGTGGCCCCTTCCATACGGCCAATAGCACGAGCCGTTGTTGTCACTTGGGGAGGCCGTGGCGGGCTAGCTCGATGCGAGCCCCTAGCCTTGGCGAAACCAAGCAGACTTTGGATGGTGGCACACCATTCGTCCATCCGCTCGACCGCTGGCGGAACCTTCAGTAGCAGTTGAGCCCGCACCATGGCTTCCGTGGCTGTGCTTGGCATGAGTGATGATGAAGTAGATCGCACCGTCACTCGGCTCCTGACGGTGCCAGCGGCGGCGGCACCCCGCCCCCGCTATTGCGGAGCAGCCACCTTGATGGCAGGGTGGTGCCGCGAGGGCTCTCGAGGGCCAGCGGCTCCGTCAGGCAAAGTGACTTGGTCGACCCATCCCGGGGGAGGCACACGCGCTACGGTCGCTCCCGTGGTGGGGGCGGTCGAAGGGCGGCAATTTGCCCCGTAACGAGCGCCATTGCTATGGCTGTGCCCGTCGGTGAAAGGAGGGGGCGTGGACGGAGTAACCCCCTCACCCATACCTTGTGGAGCGTGGCCATCAAGGTGCTACCGATGTTGTTCTCCTCCGATGCTTCCTACTCCTGTGTTGGCCACGGGGGAAGTGGTGACGGTGCCGCCTGCTCCGACCACATCCCTAGCAGCGTTCACGTCCTTGCGTGCCTCCGCGTCCCTCACAGCATCAGAGGTCGCGAGCGGTGGAGCCTTCGAGGTGGATGGATGAGCCAAAGCACCGGATTTCTTCTTGGGCGCCATGGTCGATGGCGTCGTCGAAGGTGAAGATGGTGATAAAGATGACGTGCTGCACACGCCTTTAGGTTCGCGTAAGTGATCCCCCTACCTAGCGCGCCAAAGATGTCGCGGGAAACCACAACCACCTATTGGACCAGAGGGCCCCTTGCTGGTTCGGCAGGGGGACGCCGCGTTGCACAAAGAGCAGACAAGCGTGGGGCAGCACTGCATAGATCATGTAGGCAATTTTACCCATGTTCAGGCCACCGTGAGGCATAAAACCCTACTCCTGCTTTGGTTGATTGATGGTGGAAGAGTGGTCACTACTTGGGAAAACCTTATACACAGAATCTTACCAGCAACATTGTTTAAAAACAGACGCTACTGCTAATTAGCAGTAGCGCACTTCAGTCGACCGCGCTACTAATAGCCCACAGTATCGCGCTAGTCAAAAAGAGCACTACTACTATAATTGCAAGGGTGTTGCCTCCAGGCTCGGTATAGTAGTAGCGCCCTTCTCAGGGCCGCGCTACTACTAAAGTACTTAGTATCAACGCATTTCTCCAACACTCGCTGCTGCTCAGTATCGTCCCCTCTTGTAACTAATTAAGTTTAGTCCCATACTACTAAGCGAACATGGTGTTTACCACCTTAAATATGTTACTTCTCAAACTATCACGAGCACTTGGTCTTCATTGAATTGTATGTGTAGGATTTGTGGCTGTAATACGAATCTTCACATGTGCCTATACAGGTACAATGAGGATTCATGTTGACTATTTAGATTCTACACAAAAAGATCAATGATGACAAATGTATATTTTTGATGTTTTTACATGAGTAGCCTTATCCATAGCGTTTTTTCAGGACAAATCACTACAGATATTTCGCTTCGCATTAGCGTGCTCCCTGTTCCTGCGCTACTGCTACAGCAAAAGAAAACAGGCGGGCCGGCCCCCTGCACGCGCTCATCTCTCAATCGCCCCCTCCGCCCTACGCCGGCAGCTGCAGTTAGAGTTTCTCCTCCGCCACCACATGCCCCCGCCACCGCCTCCGCAGGTAATGCTCCTCCGCCCTCTCGCCCCCCTCCGCTACTCCTCCACCCTCTCGCCGCTCACTCTGTCACCGCCCGTGAGCTCTGGTCGGGCGCCTTTGGCCGACCGCCCTCCATCCCCTCGCTGGCCGCTATCGTCGCCTCCTCTCATAGGAAAGTCACCGGCCTTCCTCTAGTAAGCACCCCGACCAAGGTCACCATGCCATCCCCCCTCCTCGTCAGCACCCCCCGAGGGCTGCCCTAGCTAGATTTAGTAGGCTAGTTCATATGCAACATTTTGATTTAGTTGATATGATTTACTTGATTTAGTAGGCTAGTTTATTTAGTTGATTTAGAACATTTTGATTTAGTTGATTTAGTAGGCTAGTTGATTTAGTAGTCTAGTTGATTTAGTTGATTTAGAACATTTTGATTTAGTTGATTTAGTAGGCTAGTTGATTTAGAACATTTTCATTTAGTAGGCTAGTTGATTTAGTTGATTTAGAACATTTTGATTTAGTTGATTTAGTAGGATAGTTAATTTAGTAGGCTAGTTGATTTAGTTGATTTAGAACATTTTGATTTATTTGATTTAGTAGGCTAGTTGATTTAGTTGATTTAGAAATTTTTGATTTAGTTGATTTAGGAGGCTAGTTGATATTCAACATTCATATATATATATATATATGATAGTTGATAGTTTTTAGTTGACATGATTAACTAATTAGTAAAAATTTAGACATAGTTGATAGTTTTTAGTTGATATAAGCCTCTGGTCATATATAACACTTTGATATAGGATAGTATCTAGGGTTTAGAATAGTCGATGCTAGTTTTCTATCTTGGTTTGCAAGCTGGCCGGCATCTACTTCCAGCCGAGTTTTCATCATGCGGCGGTAAAAAATTATATGAAATGTAACAACTATTTTGTTTTTAGTGTTGGCATTAATGTATTTTGTCCTTTTTCTTTTTGAACACAGATCGTCCCATGCAATGTGAGGTTGAAATTCAACAAGCTGACCGGAGACACTGCGACATTTGAAGCTCCTGGGGGGCCATACACTATGGAGGTCGAGAAAGGATGCAATATGTTACATATTGGAGGAGATGGATGGGCCCATTTCCTCACCCGCATGCGTCTTACTGGTGGTGAGTTGATCAGCTTCTCCTTCAGAGCAGAAAGACCCAAGCTGGCTGTCATTTATATCAACCTGGTGGAAGATGACAAAGATGATGAAGATGATGAGGACCCACTTCATGAAGCCATCGTAGCTCAAAGAATGAGGTTGGGCGAGGAGGAGGTGTGCAACCTATGGGACATAATTCCGCCACGTGATGACTTTATCGGGGTGCCATTCGTGACCCGCCTGACAAGTACCATGGTCGCCGGCATGATATGGTATGTTATAGTTACAAATGCAAATTATCCGATGACATGTTTAGTGTAGAGTCCAATGATATGCTGTGTGGAATCTAGTCGATGATGTGCTTTAGTGTAGAGTCCAATCACATGCTTATTAGTGTAGAATCCAAGGAACTATTAATAGTGTATATAATCCATATATACTTATTAGTAGAATTCATGTTTAGTAGAAATGTGTAGTACTGTGTATTTTGATAGTGTAGAAATCTATACTTAATAGAAATATATTTGCAAGAGTATGTGCGAGGATATTTATTAATTGATAAGTTTTCTTATTCAAAAATTGCCAAAGAGCCTATCTGTGAGTTGTGGTATCGAGCCTGATGAAGAAGGCTCAGTTGGACTACGCCTTACCACAAGGGGCCCCGTCACCACCTGTACTTACCGCATGGAAACGGACGGTCACACACACTTAAACCCGGTTGGGTGGAAGAGATTCCTTGTTGGCAAGAATCTTCGTGTTGGACAGGCCATCCTAATTACTATCAGGAACACCCACCGCCCAGGCTTGAGGATGATGATCGTCATCGATATCATCTAGAACTACATAGACTTTATATAACTAGTAGAACTGCTATATATGTGTGGCTGTTAGACTACCTAGCTAGTAGTGCTTATCATATATGCTATATTCATGTGAGGATGCATGTTGACTATGTATGAGTACCTATAATGCTTTATGCTATTGTTTGACTACTGTATAACTATATGGTATTGTGATTAATGAGATTGTTATCTAGTACATGTGAAGCTGCAGTATATAAACTATAAACTGAAACATGAAACAGGGCAAGAAACAGGGAAAATTGTGAAAGATATAGCAGTAGCGCGGGTATAGAAACACTACAAAAAAATACACTTCTGTGATGATACGTGTTTGTTATAGTAGGTCACGTTTTCTGTCATGCATGTACATCCATGACAATTTTATGACAAAATCAAGACAGTCATACCTGTGTTGTCATAGAAGTGTTCTGCAACGCCCTCGATGCGGCTATATCTCCCACGTGTCGAAGCACGACTTAGAGGCATAACCGCATTGAAAGCAATGTCGCAAGTGAGGTAATCTTCACACAACCCATGTAATAAATAAGGGAAAGAGATACATAGTTGGCTTACAATCGCCACTTCACACAATACATGAATAAAGAATTACATTCATCCAAATACACTCATGGTCCGACTACGGAACCAAAATAAAAGAAGACTACCCCAAATGCTACACAGATCCCTGATCGTCCCGACTGGGCTCCACTATTGATCAACTGGAAATGGAACAACATAACGAACACGATCTTCAACTAGCTCCTCCTTGAGCTCGGTTGCGTCACCTGCACGGTATCATCGGCACCTGCAAACTGGGTTTGGAAGTATCTGTGAGTCAACGGGGACTCAGCAATCTCACACCCTCGCGATCAAGACTATTTAAGCTTATAGGTAGGGAAAAAGGTATGTGAGGTGGAGCTGCAGCATGCACTAGCATATATGGTGCCTAACATACGCAAATGAGAGCGAGAAGAGAAGGCAAAGCACGTTCGAGAAACTATGATCAAGAAGTGATCCTAGAACAACCTACGTCAAGCATAACTCCAACACCATGTTCACTTCCCGGACCCCGTCGAGAAGAGACCATCATGGCTACACACGCGGTTGATGCATTTTAATTAAGATAAGTGTCGGTGTCAAAACCGGCAGATCTTGGGTAGGGGGTCCCGAACTGTGCGTCTAAGGTGGATGGTAACAGGAGGCAGGGAACACGATGTTTTACCCAGGTTCGGGCCCTCTTGATGGAGGTAAAACCCTACATCCCGCTAGATTAACATTGATGATTTGGGTAGTACAAGAGTAGATCTACCACGAGATCGGAGAGGCTAAACCCTACAAGCTAGCCTATGGTATGATTGTATGTTGTCCTACGGACTAAAACCATCCGGTTTATATAGACAGCGGAGAGGGTTAGGGTTACACAAGGTTAGTTACAAAGGAGGAGATATCCATATCCGTACTGCCTAGCTTGCCTTCCATGCCAAGTAGAGTCCCATCCGGACACGGGAGGAAGTCTTCAATCTTGTATCTTCATAGTCCAATAGTCCGGCCAAAGGATATAGTCCGGCTGTCCAGAGACCCCCTAATCCAGGACTCCCTTAGTAGCCTCTGAACCAGGATTCAATGATGATGAGTCCGGCGCGCAGTGTTGTCTTCGGCATTGCAAGGCGGGTTCCTCCTCCGAATACATCACAGAAGAATTTGAATACAAGGATAGTGTCCGACCCTGCAAAATAAGTTCCACATACCACCGCAGAGAGAATAATATTGTCACAAATCTAATTTCCTGACTTGTTTTGGCAATACGACATTATGCCATGGCCCGGTGATTATTCGAACCGTTTCCTTTAACTAGCCCCGCACATAACGTGAGGCCGTTTTTTGACACGTCTTGTCAAAGCAGAGATCTTTGTCCCCCTTATTATGGGATTCTCATCAATACGGGCGTGGGTAACCCAACCGCGCCATCGATTATGGCGCTTGGGGGATAAGCGAGTTTTACCAGGCTAGTGGGGGCGCATAGTTTCGGCCGCCCTTATAAAGGGACAATGTTTAACCTTTTTCTACCCACGCCTTCTTCCTCCTTGGTCATCCACTCTTGCACACTCGAGCTCCAGCGCCCAAGTCCGCATTTCCCACCTCAACCTTCTCCAACCATGTCCGGAGCAGGAAGCAGGTGGATGGTCTCCTCCATCATGGAGGGACACATCAAGAAGCTGAGGAGAGCCGGATACCTTCCCGACGACATCGCGCACCGGCTCCCAGATGAAGGGCAGCTCATCCCCAACCCCAGGCCCCACGAGAGGGTAGCGTTCCTTACGCATTTCCTCCATGGACTGGGATGCCCTCTTGACCCATTCGTCCGGGGGCTCATGTTCTACTACGGCCTGGATTTCCACGATCTGGCCCCGAACTTCATCCTCAACATCTCGGCGTTTATCGTCGTGTGCAAGGCCTTCCTCCACATCAAGCCCCACTTCGGCTTATGGCTGAAGACCTTCAATGTCAAGCCGAAGGTAGTGAGCGGCCGCCAGGCAGAGTGCGGAGGCGCCATGGTGGGCAAGATGCCCAGCGTCACATGGCTCGAGGGCTCCTTCGTGGAGACCATAAAGGGGTGGCAATCGGGGTGGTTCTACATCATGAAGCCACGTGACCCTGCATGGGCAGTGGCCCCCGAGTTCCGACCTGGCATCCCCACGCGGCTCACCTCCTGGCAAGAGAAGGTCCTGTCCTGGGGTAGTTCAGGAGAGCTGACCGGACTCTAAACATGTATCCAAAACATGGTGAGCAAGAAGCTCAAACTCGTGAACATAGTCCAGGTCATGCTCATCCGCCGGAGCCTCCCGTGTCAACAACGGGCTTTCAACTTGTGGGAGTTCGACCCGGCCCAGCACCAAACTCTGAACAGGCTCTTCGACAGAACACACGAGGATGCCTGGAAGGTGCTATTCAAGGGCGCCGAGGTTCCCCCTCCCACTACCGAGGATCGCGGATTCTGCGCGAAGCGCCAAGCCAGTGCGGTAAGCTGTTTTACCTCTTATAGGATACTTGTTTTTCATAGTTTGACTCTATGCGGGATCTAAGCTCCCGTACCTTTGACAGGACTGGCAGGAGACAGCCGGACAGATCGACTGTCCGGCTCCTTTGCCCGAAGGCCCAACAGACGCTCTCCTGACGAAGATGCTGACTCCGGCTCCTTACAAGGTGCCGGAGAAGACCAAGAAGGCCAAGGGAACCCGAAAGAGTTCCCGGCGCCAGGTGATATCGGACTCATCGTCCGAGGACTCCTCGGTGCACTCCTCCCACGAAGACGAGGAGGAAGATGAAGACGCTCCCCCTCCAGTCGGGGGAGACAAGAAAAAGAAGGCCGCCCCAACTGGGGGGCGAAGGGTCCAAGAAGGGAAGGACTCTCCTTCCGGACAGTTCCACCACCGCCGCCGAAGGCGAAGACGAGTGGCTGCCCAGGGCCAAGCCCCTGGCGAAGTCGTAAGTATTCAGATACCAGAGTAACTCATAGCATTCCTTTGTCGCACTGCTTCTCCTAACGCCGAATCGTCATTATGCAGACCGTCCCGAACCCGTATCGACGTATCCTCGTCGGACGGCTCCCTGGACTCGTCGGATATGGATAGCGATCCACTTCCGACCGCCACCTCCCCATGCCCTACAGACAACGCCGAGGTGTTGTCTCAAGAGGCACCAGGTCGAGGGGAGACAGTCCCGGAGGCGCCTCAAGGCGACCTTCCGGACTCCGGGAGTAGAGGGAACAAGGCCCCCGAGGGCTTCGAGTTTAGTCCTCAGTCGAACACCGCGCCGGAACCTCCAGTGGTTCCGGACTTGGGCAGGTGGCCTCCTTCCAAGAGGGACAAGACGCCTGTGCCAGTGACCTCTATCCATCCAGAGGCACCGGACAATCTGTTGGGAGCGCTTCGCAGCGCTTCCATCAACGAGGAGCACCGCACTATTATGAGTGCGGTGGTCCAGAAGGTTCAGTCCTCCAAGAGCGGATTGACTAAAGCCTGTGCCAGCCTTCTAACAGGCTTTGAGGTAAGTTTTTGAAATATACGAAAAAATATTACCGCATAGACAGTAGCCCCTGATGCTCCGCTCGGTGTTCAAAAAGAAAAGCCGAATAGAGGATCAAATAATATCGCAGGAGTCTAACATAAGTATGTCTATATGCGTATGCAGGCTTCGCTGCTGGCCTCTGCCGTACAGACTGCGAAGGTTGCCGCATTGAAGCAGGACCTCGAGGGGTCCAAGAAAGAGCTCGGCCTTGCCAAGAGGCAGCTCGAGGAGAACAAGGGTAAGTAATACCCTGTCTATAGATATCTATATATAAAAGAAGACGCGATTGCAAAATGACAAGATCATCGTAAATTTGCCAGGGGCCACGACTGAGGTGGCGACCCTGAAGCAAGCGCTATCCGAGGCCGAAGATAGAGCAGCCAAGGAGCGCACCGAGCAGGAAAGGCAGGAGGCACGGGTGGGCGAGGTGCAGCAAGAGCTCCAAGCTCTCGTGTCGAAGCATGAGGCGTTGGAGCATGACTCGAAGACGCGAGAGTCTGAGCTTGCCGCGGCCCTGGAAAGCGCAAAGAGTGCCATGGCCGAAGCCCAAAAGGTCCTTGAGGAGATTGATGCGATGAAGAAGATAGCGGCGGGTAAGGCATTCTATATGCAAAGCAAGCATGTGAAAGTAAATTACCTGTTACTTACCCGAATCCGGAGCTCTCCAGGAGCATTCATAGATTTGCCCCGCAGTGTGTCGGATGCCGCATAGTTTTACCAGGCCAAGGAGGGAAGCTCAACGGAGAAGCTGTTCTGGTCTCAGTATACTGGGACCGAACACCCGATGCCTCTGAGCGACCAGCTGAAGCAACTGGTCGAGCTGCACAAGGTGGCTGAACAGGCCATGAAGGGCTTTATAGTCTGACTGTGGCTTGGCAACGCCCTTCCGAACAGCTACTTCGGCCTGGTGAGGCGGCTTGTGGATGCCTGCGCACGGCTAGAAGTCGTCAAGCTGTCCGTCTGCATCGAAGGTGCACGCCGTGCTTTCGCCCGTGTGAAGGTGCAATGGGCCAAGCTAGACGCCGTGAAGCTGATCAAGGAAGGGCCGCCGGAGGGCAAGGAGCATCGCCACCCCGAGATGTACTATGAGGGTGTCCTGAAGGGTGCTCGTCTCGTAGCGGACGAGTGTACGAAAGATATAATATTCGAGTGAGTTCGCTCATGTAATCCTGTAGTTATGAAAACTTGTTCTGATGTGCTATGCAACGCTTGTTTGAATTTCAAATATTACCTTCTGTTCGGTTGTTTATCAAATCTGAGAGATGGCTAGTCGTCGGCTTCTGCCCCCTTGCCACGAGTGCTGGGGTGTTCGGGATAAACCTGAGCACTCTTGTTCCCATTTTTGGGTCCTTCGAGGGAGGCGCTCAGCACGACGAACAAGGCAATCGGACTAATAATGCCTTATCACTCTCACTTAGCCATAGAATTCTACAATTTTAAATTTCGGCGAAGCCCCTGGTATCTGGAAGGCCGAATCTGGGGCGCGATACACGCCTTAAGCCGGACAGGGCCGGCTCCTCGCTCTAAGCGGCATAAGTCTTTAAGGACTCGAAAACCTCTCGAACAGCGACCCGTCTCTCGCCTTATCATGACAGTCAGTTTTACCTTTCTTTACTGAGGTGCTTAGCCCAACAGAACCGGGGCACAATCACAGTAGTTCTCCCAGTGCTACCTTAGCCGATATAGGGAACGTAAGGTACCAAAACATGGGAGCCGAGAAAACCCAACTATTGACCCAAGACATGATTCGGACCTGATGCATATAATGCTATAAGTTTGGGGTGCCGCACTTGTGAAAGTGTTCGGACTTCTCACACCATATTGTGGGGTACTTAAGCCCCTGGTGTATTGGTCGTACCAAAGTGTATGGTTGCAAGGTGTCATTAATGAACACACACACATATATATAAAGGAAGAATGCAATAATAGTCTTAATGCTATGCATTGTTTATTAAAAAACGTGTGTTAGAGCAGAATGATACAGGTAGTCGATAAGCAAAAAGTAGGACTATGTACCCTCCAAGGGCAAGCTGAGGAATAATATTAAAGCAAGTATTTCACTCGTTATCGTAATCCACCTGGGAGATCTGTGGTGTGATGTAGCTTTCTGCCTCCTTGGTTGCTGCATCATGTGTTCGGCAATCATGCTGCCGGACGGGGTTTCCAGAGATTAATGTCCTGAAAGAGAAAAAAATAACAAAGTGGGAAGCCCCTAGTGCGGTTTAAGCCGTGTCTTGGGGCGTGCTGTAGTCGTGCCCCCTCCCTACCTGTGCCCATGGTATTTTTAATGCGTAATTATGTACGCGTGGCACGAGTTTCACCGGGCGCGCTTGAAGGTGTTCGGGTCCTTAAACACCGAACTAGTGGATTGCCTTAAGAGGCTGCTTTGCGCTTCCGCTGCGAGGGCCGCAGTGTGCTCCTCCGTTTGGAGAGAGCGCTCTGTGTTTCCATTAACTGTAATGACCCCCTGAGGTCCGGGCAACTTGAGCTTGAGGTATGCATAATGCGGTACCGTATTGAATCTCGCAAATGCGGTTCGCCCGAGCAGTGCATGATAACCACTGCGGAACGAGACTATATCGAAGATTAACTCTTCGCTTCGGAAGTTATCCGGGGATCCGAAGACAACTTCCAGTGTGACTGAGCCTGTGCAGTGGGCCTCTACACCTGGTATGACGCCTTTAAAGGTCGTTTTTGTGGGTTTGATCCTTGAGGGGTCTATACCCATTTTGCGCACTGTGTCCTGGTAAAGCAGGTTCAGGCTGTTGCCGCCATCCATAAGGACTCGAGTGAGGTGAAATCCGTCAATAATTGGGTCTAAGACCAGTGCGGGGAATCCGCCATGACGGATACTAGTGGGGTGGTCCCTGCGATCAAAGGTGATCGGACAGGAGGACCATGGGTTGAACTTTGGGGCGACTGGCTCCAATGCATATACGTCCCTGAGCGCACGCTTCCGCTCCCTCTTGGGGATGTGGGTTGCGTATATCATGTTCACCGTCCACACTTGTGGTGGAACATCTTCTGTCCTCCGGTGTTCGGCTGCCGGTGCTCCTCCTCATCATCGCTATGTGGCCCCTTATCTTTGTTTTCGGCAATTAACTTGCCAGCCTGCTTGAACACCCACAATCCCTATTGGTGTGGTTGGCTGGCTTGTCGGGGGTGCCGTGTATTTGACACGAGCGATCGAGTATGCGGTCCAAACTGGACGGGCCCGGAGTGCTTCTTTTAAATTGCTTTTTCCGCTGACCGGGTTTAGAGCCTTTGAATCCGGCATTGACTGCCGTATCCTCGATATTGTCGCTGTTAATGCGGCGCTTATGTTTGTTGCGACGTGACCTGCTACTGCCATCCTTGGTATCCGAAGTACCATGGTTCTTTGATATGTTGTTACTACGAGCCAGCCAGCTATCTTCTCCCGCACAAAAGCGGGTGATGAGTGTCGTGAGGGCTGCCATATATTTCGGCTTTTCCTGCCCAAGGTGCCGGGCTAGCCACTCGTCGCGGATGTTTTGCTTGAAAGCTCCTAGAGCCTCTGCATCCGGACAGTCGAGGATTTGATTTTTCTTTGTTAGGAATCGTGTCCAGAATTTCCTGGCCGATTCCTCTGGCTGCTGAATTATGTGGCTCAATTCATCGGCATCTGGTGGTCGCACATAAGTGCCCTGAAAGTTGTCGAGGAATGCGGCCTCCAGATCTTCCCAACAGCCAATGGACTCTGCTGGCAAGCTGTTGAGACAATGCCGAGCTGGTCCTTTGAGTTTGAGTGGGAGGTATTTGATGGCGTGTAGGTTATCACCGCGGGCCATGTGGATGTGCAGGAGGAATTCCTCGATCCATACCGCATGATCTGTTGTGCCGTCGTATGATTGTATATTTACGGGTTTGAAACCCTCTGGGATTTGATGATCCATTACTTCGTCCGTGAAGCATAAGGGGTGTGCAGCGCCTCTATAGTAGGCTATATCGCGACGCAGCTCAAATGAGTCTTGCCCGCTGTGTTCGGCCCGGCCGGACTTACTTTTACTGTATCCGGCGTGACGATTATCGTATCGCATAGTGGCGCGCCCTCATGCACTACTAGGGAAAAGCCTAGCAGCAGCACGGGTTTTCGGCCTTTTAGTAGCGCGGGGGCCGGCACTACTAATAAGGCGCTACAGCTAACGTATAGCAGTAGCGCTGGTCCACCCGCGCTACTACTACACAAGTGTTGCAGCAGCACTCTTAAAGGAACCTCGCTACTGCTAATAGCTATAGCGCGCTTCCCCTGTGCGTGCTACTGCTACAACCGCGCTACTGCTAACTTTTCTCCACTCGCTACTGCTAATTTTAGTAGTTTTTTGTTTTTTTGGCATATTTTTTTTGTATTTGAACATGCTTTATAGAAGAATCTTTAGCACATACAAATGTCATCATGATACACATACAAATGCCTGCGAGACCACAAATGTAATCATAGCATATACATACAAATAGTCTCATCATAATCATCATCCAACACAAAGTGGTATCTTGTCATCATCTTGAAAATAGCGATACATGCAAGTCTCGAATACTTGCAACTACAACGTCATCCATCTAAACAAAGGTAAACGCGAGAAGAGCTATCACTATGAGTGAGAGCGGAACTATGCAATACATGAGATGGAGGTTACGAGTCCTCTCTCGCGCTAGCGTGAACCTCAAGTAACTAGCTTCTCCTTCTTGTCTGCTTTTGAAGCCTTTATGGCTGGCGTCCAAGAACCCATTCACTTGCGCCTGACACTCATGCCACTCATTGTACACCCCCGGAACCTTCCCTTTGTACACGACATAGCAGTTCCATCTCGCCATCAAGAAACTAGGTACCTGTTAGAGATGCATGTTCATGAAGAGGATGTACAATCATATATATGCAACAAAATATACTAGAGAACACCGAAAAAGAAAGGGTTAGCAACTAGATGCAACATACAGTACGCAAATTAATTAACTAGAGGTACGCAGGTCATCGTACACAAACTAACAAAGTAGCGTTACGCAAGTTCGGCAGGGATCGTGGACATCACAAAGTTGCATCGCTACAAATAGTATACAAGTTCAACCGACACATATCATCATCATCGGCATCATAAATCACTAGAAGTTCCATCCTTCCATATCATCGAGGATGGACCCTAGCTTCTTGAACGACGTGAGGTCTAGACGTTGCATGCCTATGCGAGTTCGGACGTCAGCTCGCGATATAGGGCCGTGGTGGAACATCCCCTTCTCATCGATGACTTATTTCATGATGATGGTCACAATGTCGCTTTGGATGCGAAAGAAGTCATCTCTAAGTTTATAATCCGCTTCTCCATGAGATTCTAGCCACTTGTGGATATGATCATCATTTCTGCTTCTCATGCGAAGCTTTTGGTGATCCGTGTTGAACTGAATCATGAGATGGAGGATGTAGAATCCATCCTTCTTGCTTGGTTTTGGGACTTGGATGCAGGAGAAGTTAGTTTTATGCGCGAAACCCATCTTCTTGTTCCTTTGTTTACTGATATGCATGTGGCCACCTCTAAAGCTGAAGCCTTGGAGAGCATCATCTAGAATATTCATTATGTGGGTGTAGTCTTTTTTCTCATAGTCTCTGGAAGGGTCAAAATACACGGCATGGGAGACTTGCGGGTAAAGAACGATAAGGAGGGCGCGCCCGTTGCTGCGGGGAAAAGACACCTCAAATTATTCCCCATAGAGAGAGAAGGAATGATTGAAATGTATGAAAGGGTTGTTCGAAACTGACTTACTTTGGATGATAAGGCACGAGGACAATTTCGGCATGACCTTGGCTAAAAAATGGACATATCGAGCGCCTGAAATTCACCGGAACGGAAATGAATCAACATTCCGGCGCAACATAGGCAACTCGGATCATTTACCAAAACATGACATGTCCAAAACATGACATATCCACATATCACATGTCCAGTTCAAATTTGCATATAAATTCAGCAAATTTTGAAACCTATCTAAATTCATAACTAAATAGATAACCTAATTAACATAACTAAAACCTAAGTAAATTAACCCTAGCTAGCAGAGAGAGAGGGGGGTGGTTTACAGAGGGTGCAGGGCGAGGAGGCAGGCCCGATGATGGCCGAGGTTGGGAGGGGAGGAAGCAGAGGAGGGAGGCGAGGGCCGACGGGTCGGGGGCGAGCGCCGGCGCCGGGGGCAAGCGCACCTGGGTCGGGGGCAGCGGGGTTGGGGGCGAGCGCACCGGGGTCGGGCGCGGTGGGGTCGGGGGCGAGCGCGCCGGGGTCGGGGGCGAGCGCGCCGAGGTCGGGGGCGGGCGCGGCGGTGCGACGGGGCCGGGGAAGAGAGTGTGGGGATTTGGGGGAAAAGGGGCGGGATGAAGCAGGGAGAGGGAGAATTTTGGGTTAAGTGGACGTAGCAGTAACGCGTTTACAGAAACGCGCTACTACTATTACGAGCAGCTATAGCGATTTTCTGCAGAAATTGCTACTGCTACCTTGACTAGCTGTAGCTCTTTTTCACTAAAGCGCTACTGCTATAACCAGTTTCCCTTTTTTCTTTTCCTCAGCATAATAGGAACATATATATTACATCATTGGACCCTTGCATAATAATGGCTAAGTGTGTATACAAAATAGGAACATATATATATATTACATCATTGGACCCATGCATAATAATGGCTAATTAAGTGTGTATACAAAATAGGAACATATATATATATTACATCATTTGACCGATTCCTCAGCGCTGACGTTTTCGTTTTTGAGTCAGCTTCTTTCCCTTCTTGTTCGTTGAAGAATAATTGAGCCCCTCATTGTGACTTTGCCTTTTCCATGGAGTATGATTTTTCTTTGGTAATGTAGTATTGATTCTTCTTTTGACGTATACTTCATCATCATCGTCATCTTCCCTCATTGGGTTGCCATACTGATCATAGTCTTCCTCGTTGGCGACTCCATCCATTCCAATGATGTTTCTTTTGCCTTTCCTCACGACAACACGACTGGGATTGCATGGGTCGGTTATGAAGAAGCATTGTGTCACGTGCTTAGCGTGTACCCATGGCTCGTTTTTTGCGATAGCATTCACGTAGAGCTCTTGGCGTCGGGTATAGTCATGGTAGTGAAAATCCAGCTTTCTCTTTCGACATTCTTAGCCCATCTGACACGGAACATCATCGTGTTGTGCAGTCTAGAGTAGTCAAGCTCCCAGATCTCCTTGACCCTTCCAGTTGCACCGTTGTCGCTGCCGGTCATGCATTCCATCGTCACCCCTGAGTTCTGATATTCATCACTGTCCATATCTTTGGCCTCCGTGTAGAACGTATATCCATTGATATCATATGCCTGATAGGTTACGAGGTTGGGCGAGGGGCCATGTGCTAAGGCGTATATGAGCAATCCGTCCTTAGAGCCCTCCTCCCGGGGATTAGCAATAATATGCTCTTTGAACCAATGCAGGAAAGTGGAGTTGTGCTCTCTAGTAACTTCGGCGTCCGTCCTCCATACCCCCCCGGTCATGATACTTCTTTGCGATAATTTCTTTGTGCAGTGACACGAAAGGATCTACCTCGTCTAGGTGTTGTAGCACTACCAAGTTTGCTCTATCAAAGTCGCTGCGTCGATCTGAGTATGCCACATGCAGTTCCCTACGACCGTTGCAGTGACATTCTCCTTCGAGCCTCCCATCGTGCTTGTTAACGGGCAAACCAACACTAACACCAGGCGGCTGGTCTGCACCATATAGAAAATTCTCACAGAAAGAGATGCACTCTTGTGTCAAATAGCCCTGGACGATGCTTCCATCCGAACGGGACATGTTACGAATGAATCCTTTGATGATCCCATTCATCCTCTCAAACGACATCATGTTGTGCAGGAATGACGGCCCCAGGTCTATTATGTCATCCACAATATGGACACATAGATGCACCATCACGTCAAAGAACGCGGGCGGGAAGTACATCTCAAGCTCATTCAGTATCACAACAATCTCTTCCTGTAGCCTTCGGAGCTGCTTCACACTGATCGACTTTCGAGACATGACATCAAAAAAGTTGCAGAGACCAATAAGCGTGTCACGGACGTGCTTGTCCATTATCCCTCTAAGGGCAACAGGTAATATATGCGTCATCATCACATGACAGTCATGAGACTTCATCCCGCTGAACCTTTTCTTGTCCGTGTCTAGATATCTACTTTTCTTGCCACAGTAATCGGAACTAACTTTGACTCCGGTAAGGCACTTAAAGAATTGATTGATCTCAGCCTGACTTAAGGTAAAGCAAGAAGGGGGGCAATAATCCTCATTCTTTATTTTCTTGCCCTTCTTCTCCCGTGCCTCTGTCTCCGTCTCTGTCTCATCTGACATTTTACGGGGCGGCATGTGCAGATCTTCCCTGATTTTCAAATCTTGCAAGTCTTTTCTTGCCTTCGGCCCATCCTTGGTCTTACCCGGCATGTTCATCAGTGTTGCGAGCAAGCTCTCAAGGACATTCTTACAGATATGCATTTGATCAAGGCCATGAGGTGTATCGAGTTTGTGCCAGTACTCCAAGTCCCAGAACACATACCTCGTCTTCCATACCTTCAGCAGCGGCTCCGGTGCCTTTCTCATCGTCTTTCCCGGCGCGGGGCACTCCTTCCAGTTTTTCAACAGCTCATCGATTTTGGCACCGCTCCGCTTACGTGGAGGTCCTCGATGCTCAGCGTGACCATTGAATAGATCTCCATGGTTTCTCCACGGGTCGTCCTGTTCGAGCCATCTTCAATGCCCCATGTACATGATTTTCCCAGACCCCCCATCTTTCCTTGACGTTAGCTGCTGAGACGTCGTATCATCCATGCACCGCATGCATCCGCAATATCCATGGCACACCTGGCCTGCCACATATCCGTAACCAAGATAGTTGTGCACTATCGTGATCAGTGCGGCTCTCATGTTGAAATACTCGCCTTTGCTGGCGTCCCATGTCTTGGCTGGTGTTTTCCATAACGTGTCTAACTCCTCCTGAAGTAGCCCCAGATACAAATTAATATTATTTCCTGGTTATTTCGGCCCTTGAATAAGCATGCTCATGTGAATGTACTTCGATTTCATGCACAACCAGGGGGGAGGTTGTACATCCATACAAACACGGGCCATGTGCTATGGTTGGTGCTCTGGTTGCCAAACGGATTCATGCCATCGGTACACGCGCCGAGCACGATGTTCCTTGCATCACATTCAAAATACCGATAGAAGATGTTCAACGCTCTCCACTGGCTTCCATCCTTGACGTGTCTCAGCTTCGGATCATCTCCATCGTCGGGCTTCTTCCTCTCCGCGTGCTAGCGCATTAGCTTTGCTTCCTTGGGATCTACAAAATACCAGTGGAGATGGGGAGTGATCGGTAAGTACCATACCACTTTCTGGGGACATTTCTTCCCGGCCTTCTTGTATCGAGAAGCATTGCACACCAGACAACTTGTTTTTTCCGCGTGCTCCTTCCGATAAATTATGCAATCATTGATGCATGCATGGTATCTAACGTGTGGCAGATCAAGAGGGCACACAATCTTCTTGGCCTCATCAACACTACTAGGACATAGATTACCCTCGGGAAGAACATCCTTTAGGTACTTGAGATGCTCATCGAGGCTAGTGTCGGTCCATTTATTTTTAGCCTTCGTCTTCAGCAGTTGGAGCGTGAAACTCAAGCGGGTCACCTCAGGATTGCAACCATCATACAATGGAGTGTTCGAGTCTACCACCAGTTGCTCCAGCTTAGCCTCCTCTCTAGAAGCAGCTCTCTCAGTACTCGTCTCCTTGCGAAGCAATGCTTGAACATGAGGGTCCCGCATGATTGAACTTAGTACCGACGAACTCTGCTGCGTGGAGTCCATATCGTTCTCTCCGCCGCCATGTCCGGCCCCTTCTCCGCCGCCATGTCCGGCCTCTTCCCCGCCGCCATTATCGATCATCTCTTCATCTTGCCCCGTGTCATCATTGCCTGCCCCGTCGGCATCCTCAACATCGTCATCCTCATCTTCAGTTATCCACCGAGTATAGCCATCCATGAAACCAGTCATGAGCAGGTGCGCTTCGACACGACCATCGACATGGGGGTCAAGCCAAACTATTCATTTGCATTTTCGACACGGACATAAAACCTTTGTCAGGTTATTTTCCTTCATGTCCTGCACCGCCGACTGCAACCACCTGTCCACCATCGTTCCACTGACCATCGTCAACTCTGCACGGTAATAATAAACAAATTGATTATAAAAATGCATGCATTCATCAAAGTCATACAAAAATTCGGCATGACCTTCCTTAAAAATAGGACATATATAGATCTAGAGTTTGCCCGGAATTCGCCGAAACGGAAATAAATCGACATTTTGGCAAAACATAGGCAACTCAAATGCACAATTTGGCGTCAACTCATGCCACACACACAATTTCCATAAAAATATCACACACACATGCATAAACATATTTCCATTTTGCAAAAGCATGAAATATTAATCACACCTCTATCTCGAGATCAAGCACACGGTGGAGATGATGATGTAGGGAGGTCAAAAGTGCACAAAGCTCTTCTTGACAAAGAAAGATCTAGTTAGGGGGCAAATAGGTCACTTAACTAAATGCTACATCTACCTAGCTAGCTAATTTGGGAGGAGACAACTTCAACTAGTGGAGGGGGGAGGAAAAAGAGAAAGGAGATGAATTAATGGAGGTGGTGTAGTTATAGCTAGGAGTAATGAAGAGAGAGAAAGGTAGGTAGAAGAGGGAGAGTAATGGGGGGAGAAGTATTGAGGAAGAAGAAGAGTGAGAGAGGGAGGATGTGGGAGGTAGGGGAAAGGGAGGAGAGGAGATGGGGAGGGGGAGGTGGAAAAGGTGGTGGGTGCTGCGTCTTAGCAGTAGTGTGGCAGAGAAAGCACGCTGCTGCTAAGAGCGTAGCAACAGCGCGCTTTCCTGTCACGCGCTACTGCTAAATGGGCCAACCCTGTGCACAATTTAAAAATTAGCAGCAGCGAGGTGACAAAAAAGCGCGCTGCTACTATGGCATTAGCAGCAGCGGGCTCCCTGGCGCCGCGCTACTAGTAAACTTATGTCGTTGTGTACTGTTGGTGGATTTTTGTAGCAGCGCGGTTTAAGCGTCACACGCTACTGCTAAGTTTGCACCAGTAGCGAGCTTTCCGTAGCCGCGCTGCTACTACTTAGCAGCAGTGCCTGTTTTTATGCCGCGCTGCTGCTAAGATTCTGTGTATAAGGTTTTCCCTAGTAGTGATGATCCGTAAATTGATCTTGCATGTTTTTCTTTGTCCTCCAATATGTCTTGCAGGTCTGGCGTATTTCCCCATGCCTTTTTATTTGAATGGCGTCAGGGTGCGGGCTGAGCTTTTGGCTAGAATGCCTCTCTGTCGCGGCCACGAGGTGGCCGATCAGCCGCGTCATACGCCGGGGATGTAGGTTTTGATGCTTCCTCCTCTAGTTGAGGTAGCAACCTACACTTTGGGTAACTCTTGGAGGGACGCTCGAGTTTATATTCCTCGGCCGCCAGGACTTCAATCCATCTGTCAGCTAGCAAATCTTGATCAGCTTGAAGCTGCTGCTGCTTTTTCTTAAGGAAATTTGCCGTGGCTATAAGCCGGCGCTTGAAGCGCTCTTGTTTGACGGGATCCTCTGGCACGACGAATTCGTCATCGTCGAGGCTTGCCTCGTCTTTGGAGGGAGGCATGTAATTATCATGCTCCGCCTCTCCATCTACCGCTCCCTCATGAGGGATGGCTTCTCCATCCTCCTGCTCTAAATCTTGCTGGAGGGGATTGTTGTTGCCTTCGACATAGCCCGGAGTGCTATTATCTCCGGTGTCGGTATCACCGCTTTTGCCTTAGCGGGTCTTAGAGCGGCGCCGCTGACACCGGCGCTTGGGTTGCTTCTTGGAGGGGTCATCCTCCGCTGTCCCGTCGCCATTGCCTTCTTTGGGTGTGTCCACCATTTATATGTCATATGATGAGGTGGCTGTCCAGTGCCCTGTGGGCAGTGGTTCCTCTTCGCCTCCCGCATTGTCGTCCATACCGTCAATGTCTTCGGAGTCGAAGTCGAGCATGCCGGTTAAGTCATCGACAATGGCTACTAAGTGGGTGGTGGGTGGGCGGCGAATTTCTTCGTCATCCGCATCCCAATCCTGCCGGACATAGTTCAGCCAGGTCTCTCCTGACAAGGAGAGAGACCTTAATGAGTTCAATATGTCGCCAAAGGGCGAGTGCTGAAAAATATCCGTGGAGGTAAACTCCAATGAGTCTTGCCTCGCATAGTGGCGCACCCTCGTGATCCGTAGATCGATCTTGCATGTTTTGCTTTGTCCTCCAATACGTCTCGCAGGTCTGGCGTATTTCCCCATTCCTTTTTCTTTGAATGGCGTCGGGGTGCAGGCTGAGCTTTTGGCTGGAATGCCTCTTTGTCGTGGCCACGGGGTGGCTGATCAGCCGCATCAGACGCTTCTTCCTCCAGTCGGGGTAGCAACCTGCATTTTGGGAAACTATTGGAGGGGCGTTCAAGTTTATATTCCTCGGCCGCCAGGACTTCAGTCCATCTGTCAGCTAGCAGATCCTGATCAGCTTGAAGCTGCTGCTGCTTTTTCTTAAGGCTATTTGTCGTGGCTATAAGCCGGCGCTTGAAGCGCTCTTGTTCGACGGGATCCTCTGGCACGACGAATTCGTCATCGTCGAGGCTTGCCTCGTCTTCGGAGGGGGGCATGTAATTATCATCCTCCGCCTCTCCATCTGCTGCTCTCTCTGGAGGGCTGGCCTCTCCATCCTCCTGTCCTAGATCGTGCTGGAGAGGATTGTTGCCATCTTCGGTACTATCCGGAGTGTTATTATCTCATGTGCCGGTATCACCACTTTCACTTTGGCGGGACTTAGAGCGGCGCCGGTGACGTCGGCGCTTGGGTTGCTTCTTGGAGGGGTCATCCTCTGCTGTCTCGTCGCCATTGCCTTATTTGGGTGTGTCCACCATGTATATATCGTATGATGAGGTGGATGTCCAGTGCCCTATAGGCGCTTTTTCCTGTTTGTCTCCTACATCGTCGTCCATACCGTCGATGTCTTCGGAGTCGAAGTCGAGCATGTTGGTTAAGTCATTGACAGTGGCTATGAAGTGGGTGGTGGGTGGGCGTCGAATTTCTTTGTCGTCCGCATCCCAATCCTGCCGGTCATAATCCGGCTAGGACTCTCCTAACAAAGAGATAGACCTTAGTGAATTCAGTATGTCACCGAAGGGCGAGTGCTGAAAGATATCCGCGGTAGTGAACTCCATGATCGGCGCCCAATCGGATTCGATTGGCACGGGCACAGATGGTTTATAGTTCGGAGGAGAGTCCGGCAATGTGGAGTCACGGGCCTCGCGAAGGATAAGGTTGGTGTTTGGCTGGACCACCGTTGAGGCTGCAGCCTCCGCGGCGGGGTCTAGCCACCCGCCCTCGGTCGGCGCAGTTGGCTCCGAATTAAAGGTCGGAGCGGATGCGGGTGCGGCCTCCAGGGCATTGTTCAGTGGCGGAGCAAAATCATGCCCATCGTGACAGTGCAGTGCACTCGGCAGGGGCTCGAATCCGTCGAAGATCAAGTCTCCGCGGATATCAGCCGTGTAGTTTAAGCTTCCAAACCTGACCTGATGGCCAGGGGTGTAGCTTTCAATCTGCTCCAGATGGCCAAGCGAATTGGCCCGCAGTGCAAAGCAACCAAATACAAAAATCTGTCCGGGGAGAAAAATCTCACGCTGGACTGCATCGCTAACGATGATCGAAGGAGCCATCAAGCTTGATGATGACGACACAGAGGAACTCTCAATGAAAGCACCAATGTCGGTGTCAAAACCGGCGGATCTCGGGTAGGGGATCCCGAACTGTGCGTCTAAGGCGGATGGTAACAGGAGGCAGGGGACACGATGTTTTACCCAGGTTCGGGCCCTCTTGATGGAGGTAAAACCCTACGTCCTGCTAGATTAATATTGATGATATGGGTAGTACAAGAGTACATCTACCACGAGATCAGAGAGGCTAAACCCTAGATGCTAGCCTATGGTATGATTCTATGTTGTCGTACGGACTAAAACCCTCCGGTTTATATAGACACCGGAGAGGGTTAGGGTTATACAAGGTCGGTTACAAAGGAGAAGATATCCATATCCGTACTACCTAGCTTGCCTTCCACGCCAAGTAGAGTCCCATCCGGACACGAGACGAAGTCTTCAATCTTGTATCTTCATAGTCCAATAGTCCGGCCAAATGATATCGTCCGGCTGTCCGGAGACCCCCTAATCCAGGACTCCCTCAATAAGTTTCAGGTTTTCTACAACCGGACATTAACAAATTCCCATCTGCCCATAACGGTGGGCACGGCTTTCGAAAGTTCAAAACCCTGCAGGTGTGTCCCAACTTAGCCCATCACAAGCTCTCACGGTCAATGAAGGATATTCCTTCTCCCAGGAAGACGCGATCAGGCTCGGAATCCCGGTTACAAGACATATCGACAATGGTAAAACAAGACCAGCAAGACCACCCGCTGTGCCGACAAATCCCGATAGGAGCTGCACATATCTCGTTCTCAGGGCACACCGGATAAGCTAAGCGTACGGGAGCCAACGTAACCCGAGTTGCCAAGGGACGGCCCCGCATGGTGCTTTGGGTTGTACCAACACTTAGAGAAGCACTGGTCCGAGGGGTGAAAATAAATAAGGGATAATTAGATTTATGCCCCTAGTTGTGTCCCACTCGTCTGTTTTACCCCTAATTCCCAAAAGTCACCGTTTCTGTCCAAATCACTTTGCTCCTCTTATGCTTTTGCCCTTTGACCGTCAGTTTGAAAACTTCATAACTAATTCATAATAAATCAGAAAAATGCAAATAAGATACCAAAATGTTCAGAAAAACATCACCTATATGTCAGTGTCATTTGCATCCATGAAAAAAGTGTTGGAAAGTGCCCATCCGAGTTTTAGATCGTATGCTACCACCATGAATTGTAAAATATAAAAAAGTTCAAAAAAATTCAAAAATAATTTGGTGGCCAAGAATGACAAATGTTTTAAGTGTCTGCCAAGTTTCATCAGGGAATAACATTCGTGGGTGCCGCGGCAAAAAAAACAATCAGCACTCCAAAATAGATTATTTTTTTGCCACGACTTCCACGAATGTCATTCCCTAATGAAACTTGGCAAGCACTTAGAACACTTGTCATTCTTCGCCACCATATTTTTTTTTGAATTTTTTTGAATTTTTTTCGAGTTTACTATTCATGGTGGTATCAAAAAGAGCTAAACCTCGGATGTGCACTTTCCAACACTTTTTTCATGAATGCAAATGACACTGACATATAGGTGATTTTTTCTGAACATTTTGGTATCTTATTTGCATTTTTTTGATTTGTATGAATTAGTTATGAATTTTTCAAACTGACGGTCAAATGGTCAAAGGGCAAAAGCATAAGAGGATCAAAGTGACTTGGACAGAACCGGTGACTTTTGGGAATTAGGGGTAAAACAGATGAGTGGGACACAACTAGGGGCATAAATCTAATTAGCCCTTTAAATAAAGATGACCCTTGAGCTGGCCGACCCAAGGGAAAGAAAAGGCCAGGTGGCAAATGGTAAAACCAATGTTGGGCCTTGGTGGAGGAGTTTTTTTCAAAGCAAACCGTCAAGGGGTTCCCATTATAACCAACCGTGTAAGGAACGCAAAATCAAGGAACATAACACTAGTATGACGGAAACTAGGGGCGGCAAGAGTGGAACAAAACACCTGGTATAAGGCCGAGCCTTGCACCCTTTACCAAGTATATAGATGCATTAATTAAATAAGAGATATTGTGATATCCCAACAATAAACATGTTCCAACAAGGAACAACTCCAATCTTCACCTGCAACTAGCAACGCTATAAGAGGGGCTGAGCAAAGCGGTAACATAGCCAAACAACGGTTTGCTAGGACAAGGTGGGTTAGAGGCTTGACATGGTAATATGGGAGGCATGATAAAGCATGTGGTAGGTATCGCGGCATAGGCATAGCAATAGAGTGAGCAACTAGAAAGCAAAGATAGAAGTGCTTTCGAGGGTATGGTCATCTTGCCTGAGATCTCGCAAGGAAGAAGAACGAGTCCATGAAGAAGACAAATGGACGTAGTCGAACGGATCCTCATAAACGCGACATTAATGATACTAACCCGAAGAAGCATCACCAGAAAGAAGCAAACATCATTGTAAACAACCACGACATAAGCATGGCACGATGCACAACCAAGTATGATGCATGTCCGGTTTAATGAAGCATGGCATGGCAAAGTGCACAAGCAATCCTACAAATTAAGTGGAGCTCAATATGCAACGAGTTGCATATTGACGGAACACCACATGACTTATTTAGTTCTCTCTTGTTTATGTACCCAACAATATTAAATGATGTTAAACATGGCAAGAGGGTGATACCTATCTAGGCAAGTTTAAATGAGGCCGGAACAACAAACAACAAGTCCGGAAACTCCTCATGTGCATATTTTAGGTTTTGGTACTATTCTTCCATAAACCATATTTTATATTTGTTAAACATGCAAAGTGATGCCACCATGTTAAACTAGGCATTTTTCCACCCCATTTACATATAAAGTTTGTTACAAACCGAGTTACGATTAAATAGTTATGAATTAAAACATTTTAACATGGCATAGGAGCAAATTTAACCAAACAGCATTTTAAACATTTTAAACATAGATGAAAGTTGGATATTCTTAAACTAGACAAAATTCTAAGCAACTTTCATATTAAGTTTGTTTTAATCTGATGCACGGTTATTAAGTTATTATATGCATGAAGTTTAGGGACCTTTCTGTAAAACAACAGTTTTCTGGATAATAGGAAAAAATGTTATACGGAAAAAACATGAAACGGGCCATCTGTGTTGGCCCAACAGAGCACATAGGGTTTGGGGGAGGCTGCTCACATGGGCCACGGCGCCTGTGCTGGGCTGACCTTGGTGGATCGAACAAGGAGATGGTGGGGGTGCGGTCAACGCAGGCGCTGGGCTTGCTCCTGGTCGTCTCCTCTTATGGAGGCAGAGCAACGGTGACAGAGGGGTGGAAGAAGAGGCGCGACGATAGGGGACTTGGCGCACAGCGGAGTGACGGACTTGACGTGCAGAGGAGGCTAGCGGGAGGAAGAGCAGCTCGTCGCGGGACTTGGCAAGGGGCGACCTGCGGGGCTTCGCCGGCGTCTGCACTCGCGGCAACAGGGCGACGCAGGCGCGGCAACAGGGAGGCCGGCAGGACTTGCCGCAGCAGGACCGGCCGGAGGAGGAACTTGGCGCACAGGGCTTCACGGGAGGGCGGAGGAAGACCGGACTTGGATGACGGAATCCAACGGAGGGGCCGAATCTGGGGCACAGAGGCGAGGATCCATTGTGGCGGAGCTCCATCCCGTGGCCATGGCAAGGCCCTTGTTCGTCCTGAAGAAGGAGAGACCGCGAGGTGAGGTGCTGGAGAGAGAGAGCAACGGTAGAGAGAGAGAAATGGAGGGGAGGTCGGCCTGGCAGGGGTGGTCTCCGACGAGGCCGGCTGGCGACGAGGTAAGGCGGAGGCGCTCGGGAGGAGCTCGTCTCCCTGTTGTACGAGGAGAGCGAGGAGGGAGAGGATCGATGGTCTTGGGTGGATCGAGGGGAAGCAGAGGCTGGCGCTGGTTGGCTGGATTGGATCGGGGGGAATGAGGGGATCCCGAGGAAGAAAGGTAGGTGGCGGCGGGCAGGAGGGTGGATGGGACAGAGTTCCTGATTTTTAGGGTTGGACCAAATATATACATCAGGTGAAAAAGGTTAGAGGCTATCTGGAGCCTCCGATCAAAATCGGATGGTCGTGAATAAAATACCTAGGGAGTCCAAATAAGAAAATGGTGACGTTTTTTTAGATGTTTGGGGTTGATCCAGATCCAACGGTGACGACTGTCCGGGTCTAGTTCGCGACAGCTTCGGACAAACGCGGGGAGTCCAAGCACTGTGTAGATAGGGGTTATGCGAACGAGGTTAAGTGTGGACTGTGGAGAGTGGTTTGGTCTGAGAGAACAGGGGCGAGATGCAGCCCGGCACGGTTTCCGAAGACCGAAAACGTCCGATGTTAGACCGGCTATAATGCCGCTATAGTTTAAAGGTTGGGCTATCAAACGAACTCCGAATGCGATGAAACTTGACAGGCGGTCTATCTACACTATAATAAGACCGCACGCCAACTTTCAACCCAATCCAAGAACATTTTTCCGGCCACTTATAAAATACTATTTCGGACATGCCGCGGGTGCGTGCGAGTGTGGTTGGGCTTAGAACGGACAACGGACGGAACTGGGGGAACCCGGACGAATGCAAGTTTTGAAAACATGAAAATGCAATGCACATGATGACATGATATGAGATGCATGACACGCAAGCAAATGACAAGGCAACAATAGCGAATAACTGGAAAACACCTGGCACATCGGTCTCGGGGTGTCACATGTTCCATGTCATTACCAAAATTATCATCACGGAAGTGTCCACTTCCATGACGATAAATCACGCATCACATAAGTGCTTTTGTCAAGGGTGACCGACACATGGCATCCACTGTAACGGAACGCCGTTAAGCTATCGGGTACGGCTTTGGATCCGATAACCCATTAACAGCCCTGACCAATGGGGATTTTCCGCATGTAAAATCATCATTGGCTGGAGGAAACATGTGTCGGCTCACCGTTGGGACGGATTTCATCCACTCATTGGACCCAAAGCGCCTATGATACATCGACACATGGCACGGCCCAATAGAGGCTCATTCCCATGAAAAGTCCGGCCCGTTTGACTTGGTCAAAAGGTGTCGGGCCGGCCCACGGCAAGCCTGTTAACGGCCTGTTCACATATAGCCCATTTACAACCCGCTAACCCAAGGCCCGTTTATGGCCTATCCGAATTAGGCCAAGTAGCATCATCTGGGCCGTCCAATATAATTACAGCCCGTTTTAACTTCCGGCCCATGTATGGCCCATGACGTCTTTCGGTCCATATGAGGCCCTTATTACTCAAGGCCCATTAAAGGCCCATGGTAAAACTAGCCCGTAATGAATAGTGTATCACTTTATACCCATTAACGACACTTGATGAAACTGGCTCGTAATGAACAGTGTATCACTTTATACCCATTAATGGCCCATTATTCCGTTGGGCCATTTCCAGCCCATGTTATCTTTCGGCCTTCTCAGGGCCCATTTATTCTTTGTCTCATTTCCAACATTCATTTACTTATGGCCTGTTACTATCATTTTCTACTTGTGGGCCAAATTCAGCCCGTGGTTACAGTCGGCTCATTTGTGGCCCGTTAATTTGTTGGGCCGTTTTCATAGCATCATCAAATACGGCCGATTAATGATGGCCCGTTATGGTCGGCCCATGAACGGACGATTTCAACTCTAGCCCATTTACGGCCATAATATGGTCTGTTATTGGCCCATGTTTGGCCAACCAATCATACGTCCCATAGAAGGCCCATTGATGATATGGCCCATAGAAGGCCCATTGTGTCTACGGCCCGTTTAAGGCCCATTGTTTCTACACCACGTAGAAGGCCCATTGTTTATACGGCCCTTAGAAGGCCCATTGTTTCTACGGCCCGTAGGAGGCCCATGTTAACTACAGCCGGTGGGCATCAATGTTCGCCACCAGTGCAAATATAGGGAACACCCTACACTATACAAAAATGGCTTGCTGTTTTCTTCAGCCGGTGGCTGCACGTTAAGAACAAATTTTGTATCGCAGCAAAACAAATTACAACTATAAAACAGAAGGAAGGTTGGCATAAAAGTTAACAGTCTAGCAGATAAATGCACCACCAGAAGTTCAGAAGCTCAGTTCATTTGACCTGACTGTTACGTTTTCATGCTGTATTGTCCGATGGAGCACCATAACGTTTGCCTTCATTTCTCCTAGGCTCCTGAACAACATAGTAAATATCTGATAGTCTGGTTTCAAAATCATGCACATCTTGAAAACATCGAACAATGTCTCTCGTTGTTTCACAAAGGGTCTCTGTTAGGGAATGGACTTGTGTCTGGAGCGCAGATACAACATTGTTTTGAGCTTGCATATCTTGATCATGATGCAGTTTGGACGAGATTGCCTTAACAACCAACCTAGTATTATGCAGGAACGTGCTTTTGGCACTGTTAGTGGACAACACTACAACTCGTTGAAAAGTTGAGGATTTACATTAGTAGTACCAGAACAGAAGATATTAAGGAGGCAGCAAAACCAAACAAAATAGCTTTGGTCTATATACAAAACTTATTCTGGTGAACCCATGTAAAATATTAGTTGTATTTTATTGCAAAGCACATACTAAAACCAGGTTCCAAACATATGACCATGTACCATCGCTAATGTATTGTCTATTTCTTCACATCGTATTGAGGGCTAAGGATAAAGAGACGAAGTTTATAATACGGTAAGCATAGTATGACATCATTCATATCACAAAACAACTGAGAACAGACAAACGGGCAATTGTAACATTGTGTGCGCACGTCCATCACGGAACTAGATTATAGGTCAAGATCAAAGGAACATCACTCCTCTCTTTTAAACCTTGTAATGTACAAGGAACTTGTGTTCCGGTCGTGTAGTCGTACTCGAGGTGGTCTTGGCGAAACGAAGGCCGACGGTGTACTTGGCGTAATCCGAGTCGATGGTAGTTGTACACGGCAATCTTTGTCGAACTTGGAGGGACCTCGATAGTCATTCCCGTTCGTCTTGGTACTTTTGGCGCCATCTTGGTCCTGGCGACGGTAGTGGTACTTAGACTCGTTGCACTTGGCGGAAAAAAAACACGGCGACCGTAGTAGAACTTTGATGCTTGCAGTTTGAACCAAGGGTCTCGCGGCGGGGCTTGAGGACGGGCGTGATGCGGGAGGAAGGCATGCGAGCAGGGGATCACGGGTAAACACAGGTGCTGCCGGCTGCCTCGTCACTTCCTCCAGGAGACGATCGACAAAGGCAGCGGGACGGGTGAACGGGCAGCAAGGGGCGGCAGACCTCCAGATCTGGCCGGACGAGCACGACAAGGAAAGGCACGGGGGCCCCTGCTTGCGGCGGAGGAGAAGGAGGGCACGGGCGGGGAGGCCCTGGTGGGGTGGTCGATGGTGGGAAGATGCGGCGAGTTAGCGTCCAGAGGAGGCTCGGCGGAGGAGAGACGACCGCTTGAAGGTCGAGGTTGCCGGCGAGGGGGCCTGGTGGTGCAGGGACGAAGCAGCAGGGCGGCACCGGTGCCGGATGGCGAGGGCGAGGGGAAACCCAAGGGACTCGGGCTCCCGGCGAGCAGGACGAACAGGGAGGAGGAGATCCGGGCGCGGGTCTAGCGGAGCCGCTCAAGGAGTGGACGAGGAGGAATCGGGGGAAGTGTGTGGGGTGCTACTCCTCTCTCTGTGGCGGGGCCAGGAGGAAGAGATGAAGAGGAGAGAGATGGATCGGGGAAGGGGAGATGGATCGGGCAAGGTCCACGAAGTCTAGGGTTAGGAGGGGTGCGAGCCTTGGGCCAAAAGGCTAGATAGCCATAGGTGGGCCGCGGGGATGGTGAGCGGGATGGGGACGCGCTGGTGGGCCGCGGCAGCACCTGCGCTTGGAGGCCAGCCCAGGAAAGCCTTTTCCTTTTTCATTTACTTCCTGTTTATTTAGATAAACAAATACAATAAAAGAAAAGGCCAGGGGGCTAGAAGAGGAGTTTTTCAGATATAAAAATATCCTCAATCTCCTGGAAGTATACTCTATTTGATAAATTTGCCTTGGATATTTTTAGAGGTGGCAAAATAAATCAAGTTTGAATTTCATTCAAACTTGGGTCATTTTAAACCCAACCAAAACAATTACAAAAGAGGTGACATTTGGCCAAGAGATTAAGGATGAGGTGCACTAGCATCAGGAAAAGAATGAACATTTATGGAGGAGGGGAAAAAGTCACTTGTAAAAACGAAAGAAAGAAGAAGAAAGGAGGAGGTGAGGATGCATGATCATACATGGAGCAAACAACAAACAAAAAGTAGGGGAAATGCACATGATGGACATGGAAACAACAAGGATGGTGCAATGCACATGATGCAATGATGAATGCAACAAACCAACAACTCATCGACGAAACTCGAAAAACATGGAAGGCATCTAGAGCATCGGTCTTGGGGCGTCACATAAACCTAACGATAAATGGGTTGCAGATATATTCAGTTAAAAGTCTGATTTACCGATTAGTCCCTTATCAGCCGCCGAGCTATATGGTACCAGCTACCGATATCCTGAATAGTGAGCAGATATAAGCCATGGGACGAAACTAACCTCGGTGGAAAACAGTAGCCGTTCCCAAAATTGTCATGTGTAGGTACATCGAGAAGCATGTTAAGCACAACAGTTCATACTTGCGCATATAGAACACGTTGTGAATAACTGGAATAAACAAGGCATACTATGAACAACCAAAGATAGCATTTGAAACTGGACATATGCTAACTACAAACAACCGAACAATCAAAAAACATTAAAAGAGGCATATGCTAGCTATAACATGCTTAACAGCAAGCAAATATATGCGTTCCTATCGGTATGTTTAAAACTGGATTTATGAAATGTACTTCACAGTAAATAATTGCACATATAGAGCATCACATTGTGAAAAACTGAAATAAACAAGGCATACTACAAACAACCAGATATAGCAATTAAAACTGGACATATTCTCACTACACTACAAAAGGGACTCGACAAAAAAATCATGGGTTCCCCCTGTGAAGAGGCACGGCAAAACAAATCATGGGTTTCCTCACTTGTCACAGATGGGCTCATTCCCGTGGGAAGAGCACAAACCCTGTATGCGCTCCATGTTGTTGCAGATGGGCTCCTTCCACTTGGAAGAGCACGGCTGTAGGGTGCCCTCCCTGATGTCGTAGACGGGCGCTTTCCCCTTGGAAGAGCAGATGGGCTCTTTCCCCTTGGAAGTGCCGGAGAGGGTGCCCTCCTCGTGGTCGCCGTTGATGAGGTCTGACTTGGAAGCTGTGGATCCCAAGCCAGTATTGCAGAATGTGTCCTTCAGAAATGACCAAAGGGGCTCGATGGCGATGTGGAATGGCAAATTGTTGACAGCGAGCGAGAGGAGATCAGCGGGAGGGCCATAGATGAGATCGACGGCGGTTGAACCCGAGGGGTTGGGTGTGGGCCACTTAACCTGTGACATGGCCCGCCTCAGGCCGTCACTGTCGATGACCTTCATGTCGTAGCCGGCGGATGAGACATGCCCGCATACTCTAGCCTGCTGCTTGAGTGCCTGCCACCAGTAATGGTTGTCAGCTGCCTCGGTGACATCAGGCGACAGCTATACACCTCTTGTGGGCCAGTCGCTCCTCGAGTACCACCGGAAGCGTTGTCGGTCTTAGGCTGCGACGCTCTAGAGTGGGGTATGGGGATGGGGATCTGTGGGAAAGGGGGCGTTTGGCAGGCGTCATCTAAGAAACTCAGGGAGGCCTGGGTATCGAGATCGGTGGGTAGCTGCACGGGCAAACCGACAAATGTTGACAATGGAGGCCTTGCAGCGGTGGCGGGGACCTTGCTAGGGTTTCGAGCGACAGAGGGGGCGTGTGTGTGCGCACACGCCCGAAGAGGTTTTGGTGTGTGTGTGTGTGTGTGGAAGGGGAATAGGGTGTTTGAGGAAATGATGTGGGTACTGAACATTTTACTACGTTGGAGTCAAACGCAGGATTGAAATGCTGGGCTATTGAAAATTGTGATGATAGTGCATCGCACATGGTCCGGAGATAACAACCGTGTGTTATGAAACAGAAAAACCCTCGAGGCGGGCAGATATTTTCTAGGGATGCAGGCGGGATTGGGAACAAGAAACATCGCACAAAGTCCGTAGATAGTGCGTCAATCACACACTGTTCCCAAAATTGGAACCATGTGCAATGACTTTCATTTTGCCTGCTGCGTCAATCGCACATGGTTCGCTCTAGCAAACCATCACCCCCAAAATTCTTTGTGGGACAGAAAACCCTCACCACACAATTAAAAAAAGAAAAAAGAAAACCCTCACCATCCCCACATGACAAAAACCCTCACCCCGCCCGCCACCCCATCGGCCCCTCCAGTACGTTCCCCATTCACACCTGCACAAGCTCCTCTGTGTTATGCCATGGCACCGCCTATCGCGGCGGTAAACACTTATCTCGCCGCCTGCCACCGCCGCCAGGTTGCCGGCAAAGGCCACCGCATTTCGCCACTTCCGCTTGCCGCCGCCTATGACCATCGAATTTCTCGACGCTGCTCGTAGTCGACCCAGCTCCGGTCGGTTGGGGAATCTGCCATACTGAGGCTTCTTTCTCATGGACGGCAAGGTAACTAGTTTAACAAGATATTATCTCATCTCTTATCCCAGTTCATCTTCCTCCTTTAATCACCCGACGGAAATCACCGTGAATTCATTTTTATTCGAGCTGAGTTGAGGGTTTTCTTTCATTCGTCGAATGTACATTGCGCCACACTTCAAGACTTTGCGACCGCTGCCAAAGATTCCATCTCTCCATACCAGATAACTTGAGCACGCACGCGATATGTTCAATCTCACCCTAAATCGGTTGGCATGGCCTACTTTCTTGAACATATTCTAAATATTGCTACATTTGGATAAAAGGTGCCACATGCACCATATTCATCAAAGGGGATTTTCCCCTCTTCTTTCTATATTAGGCAAATTAATGATGTATTGTTCTTTCGATTACTCTCATTTTTCCATGACATCATGTTTACCCTATCTGTTTAATTATAGATTTTTGTCCTTCAATTTCAACTGTTGTACAGTTCTTTCAATTTGGGCCCATATTTGCATGTTACCATATTTTCTTTAACAATCCTACCATTTTATGCAGAACATCCCTCGCTATGCAACAAATTATGTAGTTCACATTTTTTCCCTTTACATACATCAAGGCTCCATGGATGTCATACTGCACACAAACCATGGATTTACAACCGTTCCTACTGTAAGACATGATGAATGTGGTGACTCCTATTTTGCACTGGCTTTTGGAATGAAATTGCAAAGTTTTATGTACTAAAAGCTGGCACTAAAATTGCACTGCACATAAAAGGGCCTGGTCATGAGATATATGCTAACTTCCCTGACAAAATCATCCGTCCAGACTTTGTTCAAAGTAAGTTTTCTTTTCAACTATCTGCATATGTTGACTTACCCCGCAATGTCAAATGAATTGTGTAGTATTTAAGTGTCACACCCTAGCTAGTTCATGCATTAGAGTGTTGCATCATGTTTATTTTCCCAGAAAACTGAAATGGCGATGACAGAACCCCTAGCCCCCCTCTGGAACAACTAGGGTTTACTAAAAACTTTTTCAATGAACCTGAAATGCCCTTCTAAAAAAGTCCACCCTTTTTGTTTTGGGTTAAAACGTTTGACAAAAATGGTGCACACTTTTCTAGGACATCTTAAGGTCATTGGATTAATTCATTACTAATTGCATTTGGGCAATTTAAATCCTATAAATATTTTAAAATGCCCAAATAATCCTGAAAGTAATTTTAGGCCGTTGAGAATATTTTCAAATGTGCCTCTGAATATTTTCAGGGTTTTCCTGAATGAAATAGTATTTTTACTATTTCAAACCACAGAACACAATAAATAGAAAACAGAAAAGAGAGAGAGAAAGGAAACTTACCTGGCGCTCACCTAGCGGCCCAGCACTGTGCTGGCCCATGGCCAGTCAGCTTCTTCCTCTCGCCAGGCAGGCAGAGAGGTGAGCGCCGGCGTGCCTGAGCTCGCCACGGCGCCACTTGCTTGCCGCCCGCACCCCTGGACGTCTAGACAACCTCCACGTCGTCGCCCCGACCCCCTGGACCCCTCCATTCGCCCCCAACGCCTCCCCCTCGCCCGTTCCCCGCCATGGCCGAAGCCTCCATGAACGCGCCTCCGTAACCCCGCGCCCACAGCCACTGCCCCACCTCCCCGACGAATCCCAGAGCTCCGCCTCGACCTACTCCTCCTCCTCACCGCGCCAAGTGAGCCGGGAAGCTCCGTTTCGTCTTCACTGTCGTCGTCTTCAACCTGCGGCCGCCGAGATCGCCTCCGCCGCCCTGTTTGCTCCGGTCATCCCCCGAGCTCGCTGTCCACCCCACGACGATCACCGTGAGCTTCTGCCCATCCTCCCCCTCTCCGTTCGCTCTGCCGCGCACCGTAGCGACCACACCGCGCTCACCCGCACGCGCCGCCGCCTACTCTCGTCGCCGACGTGCTTTCGGCCAACTAATGGACCCGAACGCCGGCCGCCACGCAGACCCGAACACCCCGCTGGGGGCGAGCTCCTCGCCGTCGTCTCTGGCTGCCCCAGCCCCTGCAACCACCACCGTTGGACGCACCGCATCGCGGCCGTTCCAACGAGACGAGCCCCGCTTGCCCCCGTCGCCGGAGTTGGCCGGACGAGCAACGCCGCCGCGTCTGCTTATCGCCGGCGATTAGTCGGCGATTGGATGACGTGGCACTCGCTTAAATAGCGCTAATCACCGATCAGTTAACCCCACGGGTCAATGACAACCAGGCCCCATGCCTTAATTAACCACACAGCTTAATCCCTGTTCGGTATTAACTAATCACAGTGCCCCACGCGTCAGCATTGACTTTGCTGACGTGGCATTTGACTGGTCCCACCTGTCTGTGAGTCAGGCTAGCCCTGAGTCACTAACCAGTGGGACCCGCACGTTAGGTTTGACCCTGGTCAATGCTGTTGACTTGCTGATGCAGTGCTGACGCAATAAATCATTTACTGGATTTATTCTTATACAGGAAATTCCAGAAAATATTACAAACTTCAAAAATTCATAACTTTTAATATGTAACTCCAAATGCAAAGAATTATATATGAAATTTGATCCGAAAATTTCAATCTTACCATCTGTGATGGTTTCATGCATGACAAAACAATCGAACCTTGCTGTTTAGGTGAAACAAGCTAATACACTTATAAGGGTTAAGAACATAAGCTTCCATTCGAATCTTTGATTCAAATGGACCCAAACCAACTTGTTTCACATTGCATTAGGCAGGACACCTCATATTGCCATGTCATAGCATGCATCATATTGTTGCATATTGCCATGTGATGATTGTGTTCTGTGTTGTCTTTCATGGTAGGTTCTGCCTCCGAGGACATTTCTGAGTATCCAGCTGAAGGAAAGTACCCTACTACTACTCCATCAGGCAAGCAGCCCCATTGACCATATCGATACAATCCCATGTTCTCGCTTCTGCTCTC
Organism: Triticum urartu; assembly: GCF_056163025.1. Classification (NCBI taxonomy): domain Eukaryota; kingdom Viridiplantae; phylum Streptophyta; class Magnoliopsida; order Poales; family Poaceae; genus Triticum; species Triticum urartu. Next base: position 335,478,845 of record NC_141879.1, on the reverse strand, counting down.
GTTTACTGCATTAAGACAACAACGTTTCAAACTGTAGTGTGCTGCGGTAGTTGAACCCTTATCCTCTGAATGACCTGTCATTGCCATAATAACTAGATGAAACCCACTAGCATGTGTAGGAGTTGATTGAGCCATGTATGTGTTTCCTACCGTGCTATGCCTGCTATGCTTAGAGTTGTGTCAGGTCTGGTTCATCTGGGTGATGCGCTTGAGTGAAATGTTTACGTCGGTAATGTGAGGGATGTGTTGAACATGATTTGGTAAAGGCATCGATGAGAGGCCATGTAGGAGTACATGGTGGGTTGTTTCATTGAGGCCATCCCTAAGAACTGAGATCTGTATGTGTGATTCAAGAATCAGTTACAACCATACATTAGGCCCGAAACCAATGGACCCTCTCGGCTTCTTAATCACGCTATTAATCTGTCCAGGAGTTGCAACTAGTTTCTGGTGTTTGTAGGTTATGTGTTGGCGGCCGTGCGTAGCACTGACCCTAGGGGTGGGCTATGATGCGGTAGATACACCGTGGCCGGGTATGCCGGGCGCCCGTTTGGCGTCTCGGGACCCTGTACACATCGTTCAGGGCCGTACGTGGAAACCTCGGCCGAACTCCCTGCGGATGGAACCTAGATAGGCAATAAAACTGGACTAGAGACTCGTGTGTTTAGGTAGGCCGTGGCCGACACCCTCGTTGGGCTTCCGCTTGAAGGTTGCGGAGTACATGTCGTGTAAACAACGATAAGTGGTGAGAGCGTGTATGAAGAAGTACACCCCTGCAGGGTTAACATCATCTATTCGAAAAGCCGCGTCTGCGGTAAAGAACTACTTGGTTGCCTATACAGTTCATAGACAAGTTAATGGTTACTACTAAAAGACTCAAGATAAGTGTGAGTACCGAGGATGGCCCGCTCGTAGGATGACGAGGGAGGATCCCCGGTGGAGTATTGTGTTGGTGATTAGTGAACTCGTGTGCGCAAACTATTTTACAGTGGTGTCTCGTAGGATAGCTTAGCCAAGAGTCAAAGCTGGCTTGCTGCAATATCTCCACCACCATCTTGAGAATAAGCATGTATAGTAGGATCTGTTGTAAGACTTGCTGAGTACCTTTGTACTCATGTTGCTTTAATTACTGTTTTCAGACAACAACACCGCCCCCTCCGATGGGTTTTACATAGAACTCAACGTCGATGAGTAACTTGCCACCCAGGTGGTGAATCTGGACATGGAGGGCCTATGTAGATAGACAGGCTTCGACAAGCCTTCTTTCTTTCTAGTGTCTGTACCCATACTTATTTGCTTCCGCATGTGCTTGTATGCTTGTATGACTTGAGTGTCGGGTCTTGTGTCCCCTACCTGTATGAACATGTTATGTATGGCTCTCCAGAGCCTTTAAATAAAGTACTTGAGTTGTAGAGTTTTGTTGTGATGCCATGTTGTATTTACACATATCGAGGATATTGTGTGTATGATTGAAATGCTTGGTATGTGTGGGATCCGACAATCTAGTTGTTTATCCTTGGTAGCCTCTCTTATGGGGAAATGTAGTCTAGTGCTCCTTGAGCCATAGTAGTCTGCTATAGCCCGGTTCACCGGAGTCCTGCTAGCCCAGCACTACTGTTCAGGACACTTGACTGGCCGGCATGTGTTTCACTTCGTTCCTTTGTCTGTCCCTTGGGGGAAATGTCACGCGGTGACATCCGGAGTCCTGCCTAGCCTGCTACATCCCAGGTTCCCCGGAGTCATGTTAGCCCAGTGCTACAGCCCGGATTCACACGTTGTTGACCGACATGCTCGATGTGATTCATGTATGCATGTCCCCATAGGTCTGTGCCGCTTTGGGTTCATGACTAGCCATGTCGGCCCGGGTTCTTTGTCATATGGATGCTAGCGACACTATCATATACGTGAGCCAAAAGGCGCAAACGGTCCCGGGCCTTGGTAAGGCGACACCCGTGGGGACACCGTGCGTGAGGCCGCAAAGTGATATGAGGTGTTACCGACTAGATCGATGTGACTTGGAATCGGGGTTCTGACATTATGCAACCAATTGTTATTCCCTTTTCTTACTATATGCCTACCTAATAACTTCTATTTACCAATACACTTTTCTATTGCCCTGTTTTAACTAAATATTCACGGTACTCCCATTTCTATCAAAAAGCGCCCCTGACAAGGAGACTCCGGAGGTGGATAACGGGGATGCCAACAAGCGGAGGTGGGGCGAGCTAGAACCGCAAGCAACTCCAGCAGGCCTAGACTTAATCAACAGCCTCCCTAACGATATGTTGGGAGTCATCATCTCCCAACTCCCAATCAAATATGGGGCGCGTACAACCCTCCTTTCCCGGCGGTGGCTGTCCCTATGGAACTCGAGCCCTCTCGACCTCATCGACACCCATGAGCTCCGCCATGGCTATCGGAAAATCTTGGATGCGTTCTCCAAGATCCTCGGCAATCACCTTGGCAAAACCGAAGGCCTTAGAATGGGAAAGTTCCATTCCAATGGCAAGGACCGAGCCAATCTTGACGACTGCTTCCGATCCCCTATCCTAGATCATCTCGAGGATCTCACTTTTGATGATGGGCATATGCGGTCGCTGCCAACGTCCGCACTCCGCCTCGCGCCCACGCTGCGTATCGCCAAGTTCAAGAACTGCCATTTCCCACCCCTTAATGACATGCCCGCACTTATTCTACCACGACTGAAGCACCTCGAGCTCGTCGCCGACTGCCTCTCAAAGGGTGAGATGGAGCGCCTGCTCCGTGGCTGTACTGCACTTGAGTACCTTCGTCTTCAGGCGATCAATGGGTTGAGTACGTTCCACATCACCTCCATGACTCTCCGGACTATTTATGTGTGTTGTTGGTGCGGCAAGAAGACATCACAACATGTGTACCACGGTATGGTCATCTAGGACACACCTGCACTAGAGAGATTACTTGTAGTTGAACAAGAAGGTCCAAGAAGAATCAATGTCATTTCTGCGCCAAAATTGACAGTGGTGGGCTACTCGTCTGACAAATGCTCTGAACTTGTTATTGGATCCACACCCGTTCAGGTACAACAGCCGCCTTCTAACTCTCCTTCTACAAATTAACATTATTTCTAATTTTAAGATGTTTGTTCGTCCGTCATTCAGAAAATGATTCTGAGAAGCTTGACCCCGAAACTGCCCACAGTGAAGGTCTTGGCACTAGAATCTATTGGGCCCAACTTGGAGCAAGTTGACAGTTTCCTGAGATGCTTTTCGTGCCTGTAGAAGCTATATATCGAGGTGATGCTCCTTTCCTGTTAAATGTTAACCATTAGGGAGTTCAATTTGTGACACCTTCTTCCATGTTTACAATGACAATGTACTAATATTTCCGAAGGTTCTTTTAGACGATTTTAGTACATACATGTCCCCCCCATATTGGTTGCTTGCTCCATATGGTTACAGTCAATAAGCATTTCTCCTTTGGATTCACCTGTACTAGTTTTCTTAGGGAACTTTTCATCCACTACAACCTCTTGTGACGAAGGCTACCTTTTTCTAGAATGTAATCAAATGCCCATGCTAATCATGTCAGATCGAAGATGGCATGTTGGTGCATTTTACAAATCCAGCAAACCAAATAGCTAGGCTTGTAGTAATTTCAAAATTGCATGTAGGCAGTAACACATTTTATTCTTTTGGAGACAAGATTAGGCCCAGTGGTGGATAATGTGATACAATATAACAATCACGTCGAATGCCTAGATTTGCATCTCTCAGAAATTACTTTGAACTCCTACCGAGGGACCTTACCAGAGATTATATTCGCCAGGTTCTTTGTTCTCAGAGCAAGGGTGCTAAAGGAAATGAGGTTTTCCCTACATTTATTTCACAAAAATGAATGGTTCATTGATCAGCGCTGGCACCTGCGGCAGAATGGAGTAGGCTCCAAAAATGTTGAATTTCATTTTGGAACTTCAGATGACAGAGTAATCGGAAGTCATCGTGTCAACCCCATACATGACTTCTCAGTGGCTGACCCCTTTGTAAAAATTGTGAGGTTTAGAAGCCAGACATAGAAGCGATGATATTAGTTTGAAACTCTCTGATATCCATGTTCAGCGGATCAGCGCAAGCGGTTGCACCTGATGAGCTGAATTTCATTTCTAATATCAGTTTAAACCTTGTAATATTTGAATTTGAGCCATATAACTCTGGAATTTGAACCTTCTAACATTTCGAGCTTTTGTGATACAATCGTTGAAATGGCATCATATGAGACTCGTATATTGCTAGCACTATTTTGACCTTAATATGCAATGGTCTTAGATTTTATTAACAATTCTCAAAATAGTTTAATTGTCGATCTCATAGCACACGATCTGTATAGCTAACTCGACTACGATCTTCGATATTATTGCACACAATTGGTTTCTCCTTTGGACAACACTGGATTTCCCAAGGTGCCCATAAACCAATCCACCCAAATGTGTGTTAAAGTAGCCACCTTAATTAATCCCTTAGTTCATAATAATACTCACAACTATCATGAATCACTCAAACCAAACCACGTCTACGAGCATAGCTTAACAAAAAATAATGAGCGTAATGAAGTAACTCCCAAGGTTTGAATAAAAGGGCAATAGGTTCTACCTCAACAACTACTTCCCAAAACCCACATGTTAAACAGATCCTACTCATGCAATGTTTAAGGATTGAAACAAATGCATAAAAACAAGTTAATAAGGGATATGATCAAAGTGTTACTTGCCTTGCTGACGATTTGAAAACCCTAGCGACTCGTCGTAGCACGCTTCGCACTCCGGAAACTCTATCGTAAACAAACAATAGCATACATAAGCACTCAAGCATAAGATGCAAGGGTAAAACTCAAGGGAAAAGATCCAAACTGAAAGTTCAAGTGAAGAGCTTCGATTTGCAAAAAGAATCAATCGAATCGGAGCTATGAAACTCAAACTACAATAAAAAGAAGTTCGAATTCAAAATCTGCTTGAAACCAAATCTTAATTTGTCAAAACCATGTTCAAGTTGATTACCTGGAAGGAGGGGAACAAGACGAAGATTTTGGCATTGGTTTCACTGGATTAGGACAAACGAGCAAAAAGTAACAAAGGTTTGAAAATCAGGGACTAATCTCTAATAAAAGTATTCGTTGGTAGGTCCCTGGCTGAAAAAATAAAATAAACAGGAAAATCTACCGGACGAATGTCCTCTAATAGAGGCTAATGAACGAATCCTTTTGTTAAAATGAACTAAACAGAGATCGTTCGCTAAATAGCGAACCCTAAAATAAATCCGATATAAAACCGAAGAACCAAAAAAACCCGAAAAGAACCGGCGAACTGGGACGGTTTTAAACCGGTTAAATAGTGGCGGCGGTCAATGATGATGTCGTGTACCTAGGGGAGGGCAATAGACCAGATCTAAGCACCCCTCCCAAGGACACTACCCTACATCCAAAGACAATCAAAGGACAACAAGTTCAAACCGACTGGAATCACCTGAGTGCATGCCCACTCGACCAACATCTCCATTCTGATATCCCAATTCCATTCGACTGGCATATCATCACTCGACTGTACAAGAAACCACTTAGAGTATAGAAGGCCTATAGTCACCCCAGGCAGCAACAGTTAGGAATTCACTTCATAGTATTAATGATTAGTTATCTGACTTAATTGCTGGCGTTACCAGTAATGCCCTTTCTTAACGTACATTGAACCCTGTGTAACGTGGGATGGCGGGGGTCCTGGCGCACTCTATATAAGCAGGCCCCTCCTCTAGCACAAAGGTTTGCACGCCCTATAACTTCACGCATAATCCAATCGACCGAGCCTCCGGACACCGAGACGTAGGGCTGTTACTTCCACAGCGAAGGGCCTAAGCTCGTACATCTTGCGTGCACAATCTCACCGTAGCTAGGATCTTGCCTCTACATTCCTACCCCCATACTTTATTGTCAGACTTAGAACCACGACAGTTGGCGCCCACTGTGGGGCAGGTGTCTTAGCGACTTTCTGGTGAGGTTGTGATTTCTCCGAGTCCTTTCATCATGGTTTCCGACGGAGGTTTGGCTGAGGGTCGCGAGATCCGTCTCGGCGCGCTCGTCTTCGTCGCCGACGACTCCGCTTGGCTTCAGGAAGCTCCTCTCAATGTCGAGGCGCTCCCCGTCCATGGGGTGACGCACTTTCTTGCATGCGTTCACGGCGTCCTTCTGCGGAAGTCGTCGACTCAGTATCGGTCGACCCCCGCGGCATCTTCGCTCCCCGTTGTTCGCCATCACAAGCGATCCGGTTGGTCACGACTACAGCGGTGGGTGAAGCATGCGGTGGCGCATCAGTCGTCCACCACTCAAGTCACGGCAATCGAGCTCAATGAATCTCTCATTATCTGTTCGACTGGCTCCGTCGAGACCCTGTCCGAGTGCGACAGCAGCGACCCCGCGGCGGAGGTCCTGATGGTTGACACGCCTCGTAGTCCGCCTGGCATGCGTCGCAACGATGGCGACGACGGCGGCGGCGATCCGTCGCGCGTTCATGAAGAGTACCACCCCGAAACTCTCTCTTCTTAGCAGAGGGAGGAACTTCACCGCCGCAATGTGGAGGCCCTCCATACGCCCGTTGTCGGCGAGTCCTCTGAGGCTCGGGCCTTGGGGGCAGCGTGTTTGGCAACTTTGGCTGAGCACACCCGACTGGAGAACCTTCAGCGTGCACTTGACGACCATGCTCGGTGATAGATCCCCGAGTCTAGTCGGCAGTAGCGGCAGCTATTTCCACCAGAACCACAGGTATACCGCACTTCAATTCAGAATCTTACGGCTGCAGCCCATATAGCAGAATCTATTTAGCCGTCTAGTCGGAAGCTGGTAGAGGTTTGATGCAGATCAGAGCGCTGCTCCAAGCAGCAGGAGAGCAGAATAGTGCAGTGTCTCAGTCGCGTAATAGAATCCATACCAGATTTCTAGTTGCTGACACCGTTCAGTCGGCTCACAGCCCAAGATCACCTCCGTGGCGTGAAGGACGAGGGCATCACCATGGGCAGTATTTGGGTTGGAACCATGAGCAGCACAATCATCGACTCGACCGTGATGACCGCCGTCGAGTGCCTACACCCCCTCTGAGGGGCGAATCATACGTGCCCGACATTATGATGATAGGCGCCCTTACAGCGAGGAGCGAAGGGGGCCAGTTGATCCAAGAGAACCAGGGTTTGATGCAAGGTCCATTCTGGTACAAGGTTTGGTGGACAGGAATCAGGCACATAGAGAAGGGCAAGACAGAGATTGCCTGACTGGAAGCAGAGTGCATGTTTCTGGTCCTGAGTGTTTTAGCAGAGCCATCAGGGCTACAGAGGTTCCTCCCAACTTTAGGTTGGCGACTGGGGTAAGTAAGTTCACTGGTGAATCAAAGCCTGACACCTGGCTTGAGGACTACCGAGTGGCTGTGCAGATCGGCGGAGGAAACGATGAAGTGGCCATGAAGCATCAGCCCCTGATGCTTGAAGGGTCGACTAGAGCTTGGTTGAATCAGTTGACCCCAAGCAGTATTTTCAGCTGGGAGGAGTTGGCTTGAGTGTTCGTCAGAACGTTCAAGGGCGCGTGTAAACGGCTAGCAGGATTGGCAGAATTGCAACACTGTGTGCAAAAACCAAATGAAACTTTGAGGGATTACATCTAGAGGTGGTCCACTTTGCATCACACGGTGGAGAATGTGTCTCAGCACCAAGCAGTTTGCGCCTTCAAGGAGGCCATTCGGTATCGAGAACTCAACCTGAAATTCGGTCGGACAGGAGATATCACTACAAAAAAATACAGTTCTGTGATGATACGTGTTTGTCACAGCAGGTCATGTTTTCTGTCATGCATGTACATTCATGACAAATTTATGACAGAATCAAGATAGTCATACATGTGTTGTCATAGAAGTGTTCCATGACATTACCAAAATTATCATCACGGAAGTGCCCACTTCCATGACGATAAATCGAGCGTCACGTGGAATCCACCATCAAGGGTCACCGACACATGGCATCCACCGTAATGGAACGCCATTAAGCTATCGGGTCCGGTTTTGGATCCGATAACCCGTTAACAGCCCCGGCCAATGGGGATTTTGCACGTGTAAAACCATCATTGGCTGGAGGAAACACGTGTCGGCTCACCGTTGGGACATATGTCATCCACTCATTGGACCCAAAACGCTTACGATATGTCGACATGTGGCACGGCCCAACAGAGGCCCATTCCTGTGAAAAGCCGGCCCATTTGACTTGGTCAAAAGGTGGCGGGCCGGCCCACAGCAAGCCTGTTAACAGCATGTTCGCATATAGACCATTTACAGCCCGCTAACCCAGAGCCCTTTTACGGCCTATCCGAATTAGGCCCAGTAGCGTCATTTGGGCGGTCCAATATAATTCCAGCCCATTTTAACTTCCGGCCCATGTATGGCCCATGACGTCTTTCGGCCCATATGAGGCCCTTATTACTCTCGGCCCATTAACGACCCATGGTTAAACTGGCCCGTAATGAACAGTGTATCACTTTATACCCATTAACGGCACGTGGTGAAACTGGCCCATAATGAATAGTGTATCACTTTGTGCCCATTAACTTCCCATTATTCCGTTGGGCCATTTCCAGCCCACGTTATCTTTCGGCCTTCTCGTGGCCCATTTATTCTTGGGCTCATTTCCACATTCATTTACTTATGGCCCGTTACTGTCATTTTCTGCTTGTGGGCCAAATTCAACCCGTGGTTACAGTCGGCCCGTTAATACGTCCGGCCGTTTTCATAGCGTCATCAAAATACAGCCGATTAATGACGGCCCGTTATGGTCGGCCCATGAACGATGTCAACTCTAGCCCATTTACGGCCATAATGTGGTCTGTTATTGGCCCATGTTTGGCCAACCGATCTTACGGCCCATAGAAGGCCCATTAATGGTACGGCCCATAGGAGGCCCATTGTGTCTACGGCCCGTATAAGGCCCATTGTTTCTACGCCACGTAGAAGGCCCATTGTTTCTACGGCCCTTAGAAGGCCCATTGTTTCTACAGCCCATAGGAGGCCCATGTTAACTACAACCGGTGGGCATCAAAGTTCGCCACCAGTGCAAATATAGGGAACACCCTACATTATACAAAAATGGCTTGCTATTTTCTTCAGCCGGTGGCTGCACGTTAATAACAAATTTAGTATCACACCAAAACAAATTACAACTATAAAACAAAAGGAAGGTTGACATAAAAGTTAACAGTCTAGCAGATAAATGCACCACCAGAAGTTCAGAAGCTCGGTTCATTTGACCTGACTATTACGTTTTCATGCTGTATTGTCTGATGGAGCAGCATAACCTTCGCCTTCAGTTCTCCTAGGCTCCTGAACAACATAGCAAATGTCTGATAGTCTGGTTTCAAAACCATGCATATCTTGACAACATCGAACAATGTCTCTCCTTGTTTCACAAAGGGTCTCTGTTAGGGAATGGACTTGTGTCTAGAGCGTAGATACAACATTGTTTTGAGCTTGCATATCTTGATCATGAGGCAGTTTGGACATGATTGCCTTAACAACCAAGCAAATATTACGCAGGAACATGCTTTTGGCACAGTTAGTGGACAGGTACTGACCCACTGCAGCAAGAGCTGACATTGCGGTTATAGTTTCCTCGCCACCTTCAGAAGGTGGCGGTTCCACCATTTTTTTCATAGCTCGCTGAAAAGTTGTGGTTTTACATTAGTAGTACCAGAACAGAAGATATTAAGGAGGCAGCAAAACCAAACAAAATAGCTTTGGTCTATATACAGAACTTATTCTGGCGAACCCATGTAAAATAATAGTTGTATTTTATTGCAAAGTACATAATAAAACCAGTTTCCAAACATTTGACCATGTACCATCGCTAATGTATTGTCTATTTCTTCATATTGTATTGAGGTCTAAGGATAAAGAGACGAAGTTTATAATATGGTAAGCATAGTATGAAATCATTAATATCACAAAACAACTGAGAACAGACAAACAGGCAATTGTAACGTTGTGTGGGAAAGTCTAGCACGGAACTAGATTACATGTCAAGATCAAAGGAACATCACTCCTCTCTTTTAAACCTTGTAAGGTGCAATGATACGCTAAGATAATTGTGTATAAAATTGGAAAGAGTAATCGACATTGGCTGCAAACCATGCAGTTCAAGGCACAAGTCAGAGTAAGTAGTAGTTAAAAAGGCATGAGGATTAAGGACTTACAACATCGGCTTTGACTGGTGTAGTCATGCCCTTCCTCTTGCTGGTGTGACAGTCCTTGAAGATTTCCATAGCATTTGGTTCAGGTACTTTTTGGTCCTTGCGGGCTTTCCTCTGCATTTGCAACAAGTAAATATAGATATGATAATATGGTACATCGAAAAGAGTGAAACAGAAGCTAATTACAAGAGCCTCGCAGTGTGCAATATAGCTACGAGATCTTGTCGTCTGTTGGAATTTCACTTTCGTACGGTTGGCCTTGTTCTTTGAACAGTTCACCTACAAGAAGATAGATTTGTGTGGCACATGCGTAAATAGGACTTCAACATGTGATCTGATCACACATATATAATGTACCTAATACTTCGGATTGGACTAGTGTTTAACGAGACCTCTCCAGTCTTCATCAGATATATTTTCCACTGGAGATGTTTGGGCAAGTTCACTGTTAGCCTTGCCTTCAAAGTGATTTTTCCACAAGTTATACCGATACTGTCACAGAGCAGACTTGAAAACATGGGTGCAAGCTTGTCTGGTTGCATCATCTTGGCTATCCAACTTGAACCTCTTCTGTTGAAAATTATGGGAGTCTCATTACCAGCAACCTAGAAAGTATTGGATAGAGCAAGATGATATTACTAGTTTCCATACATAACCATACTTACAAATAAATGGTCGAGGAAATTGTTGAACTGGGTTTCGTCTTTGTCATTCCTGTACTAAATCCATGTTGGGAGGATACGTACATGACACCTAACAACAACCGCTGCCTCTGATACTAACTTGGCAGACTCTGTAGCATCACATGGCCTTTTTAAACCTGCCTCAAAACGGATCTCCATTCTTCCTGCTCTAGATTTAGTTAACCTATCGAGCATTATCCCTGATGTTTGTTTCCTCTTGCACCTAGGTGCTAGTCCAACAACAAACATAGGAAGTGTTAGTGTACATCAAACTATGAGACTACATATAAAGAAGCATGCAACTGTAACATGACTTCGGAAACTACCTTCTTGCTGTTGAAGCTCACAAAGTTCATCTGATCTTGCCAACTCATCTTGTGTCAAGAGTGCTTCAGAAGTAGTGTCAGGTGGCAAGGGAGCTTGGGAAAGTGCTGCTAGCTGAGTTGACCAACGATTAAATTGTGCAGCTGGTGGTACTGTGGAAGGTGTTGCGACAACTAGGGTTGTCTCTGCTTGTTTGGTGGCCGCTATTTGTTTCTGTTTGGCTTGTTCTGCAGCTCGTGTAGCACGGGATACCCTGTCGGTACAATTTTCTGCTGGACTTTGACCTTCTATTGCACCATTAGTACCAGCAGAATTTGCAGGATTGTTCCGCTTCCCTTTCCCTATCTTCTGTCCTTCTTCCTCTTTCTCTATTCCATGTTAAGTCAAGCCGACAAGAAAAATGAATAACAATTTAGTTCTTCAGAACAAATGTACTTTAATGTAAGAACATGGTGTGATACACAGATATTGTATGTTCTAGAAATAGGAACACGTGTCTTAGTCACAAGTATAATGTGTAAAGGAAGCAGATGAAATTCAACAAAATTAGAAGCAATACAATCTAGACATCATACATAACATGCAACCACATATAACAGTGCCAAGTTGGAGGGAGCACCTGTGATGGTGCACTAGGGGAGACGTGCTCATCCCCAACACAACTACGTTGAGTGTCTATGCATGTGTTGTCTTGGAAATCATCTTGGGGGGATGTAGGAGTAGAATCTGTAGAATTGTCAAGTAAAACCGACAAGAAAAAGCAATAAAATTCACTCTTCAGAACTCATTCGTGCATGATACTGACAATCACTATTTTCATGTAAGGCAAACACATGATTACAGGATGGAATAATATGAAAAACAGGACGACATGGCATATTCACAACTATTTGTGTAAACTAAGCAGAAACCATTTCACCAAATAAGAAGCAATGCAAGCTAGACACCACATGAAAGATGCAACCAATATGACTCTGCCAAGTTAAATGTGTGCCATCATAAATGGCATTTGAAATTTTTTTGAAGCACCGCATGCTATAAATCATATCAAAGATGCAACTAATATCACACTGCATATACTGAAGGTGTCTCGTCATATTGATTTATGCAGGATACAAAAAAAATAGTTTTATGTGAGGACATGCTTAATAGACAGATGTACTATGTACTAAATACAGGAAGGCCTGTCACATTAACAGGTATAATGTATAAGCTAAGCAGAATAGCACATGCAGTTTAACCAAATTGGAAGAATTACAATCTAGACACCATATGCAACATGCAACCACATATCACGCTGCCAAGTTAGATCAAGCACCTGCGATGCTACTGTAGGGGAAATACGGTAATCAACTACAGAGCTACATTCACTATCTTCATCTAGCCTTGCTATTTCTTGAGAATCATGTCGGGAGGTTGACGCTGCATTCTTTAAATGAGGAGTAATCCACTTGCCTGACTGCCACATCATAAGTGTTGATGAGGGATACACAAGAACATTAGTTTGATGTAAGAACATGGTTAATGCACAAATGTACTAGTATGTACCAAAAACAGAAAGGCATGTCATATTCAAAGGTATAATGTGTAAGCTAAGAAGATGCAATTTAACCAAATTGGAAGCAATACAAGCTAGACATCCGGCTGGAGTGGTGAGCATGATCATCTAGGACCTGGGAGCCTGGTGGGAGACGGGCTGCTTCGCCACCATCGTGGCTTTTTAGTTGGCTTCCAGGTGATGCCTCTCTTTGCCGGGCTTGTCACTAGCTCGGCCAGTGCCCTGACTAGCTATTTGTGTTCTGGTGCTCACGGGATGGTGGTTCATGTAAAAATATCTTTCCTTATCTTAATAAAGACCAACATCGGCCTTTCGAATACAAGCTAGACACCATATGGAACATGCAACCACATATGACACCGCGAAGTTAAAGCAAGCACCTGAGATGGTGGTTCATTGCGAGCGAGGTCATCAACTCCAGAGCTACATTTACCATCTCCATCTGCTGAAACTGCACCTATTATAAGGCTGAAACTTGTCTGGCCTATCCGCGTACGACACTGGAGCGACTTCTCTCTTTTATTTTTTGCTTCTCTCATAGCAGCAGAGTCTGAAATACCCTTGCATAAAACACAATAGTGAGAGTATGGGTGAAGTGTGTGCAGAACTAGTGCACTGTAAAAGTAGCAGATAGCAGGTGGCTGAAAAATAAATGACAGGAGACATATGATAGCTCTATAACATTGCATGGCAAACAAAATTAGATTCTACTCCGTATGATTTTGTAATATATGAGGAAAGGAAATGCACATACTTCTCCATCACACCACCACATGTGGTCATATCAAGATAACAGTCGACTGAAAATAAATAGGTTAGTCGATTTTTTTTAATGAACCGTCCGATATATAAGGAACGGGCAGATGGCCTTCGTCTACTTCCCGCCAGTCACTGTTGACGATCTTTCTCAAACCGCCAGCGACCACCAGCCCAGACCCCTGCCTCCGCCGCCCCGCCCTCTCCTCGACCTTACACGACCGCCGTGCTTGGCAGCACCCCCAGGCCATCCCTTTAATCCCGGTCGACCTCCAGATCGGGCGCCGGTAGCTCTAGGCCCCACACGCTCCTAAGATAAACACTGAGGCGCTGCTTCCCCGGCGTAAGAGGCGGACTAGCGCCTGTTATGCTGAGGAATGCTTCCGTTAATTGGGAATCAACTGACCCGGAATTGAAATTCAGGGGGGGACAGTCCTCTAGCTAAGGTGAAATAGTATATAAGGAGAAACCTTGTGCATCGCGAGTTACTAGGAACATCTAGTGTCTTCTGTGGGATGAATACCGTGCGAGCAGACACATAAGATTTGCATGAATAAGGGAAGAGGAGTACCATTTCGGTTGCCGATGTGGTCGCCTCCACATGTCGAGCCGATCTTCTTCTTTTTGCCAGGGAAAACGATGGTCTGGAGGAGGGTGCAGGCTTCGACGAACCCATGGCCAAATTGTTGACTGTGTTGCCGTGGCCATATGTCGGCGAAGGGGAAGCAGATCTGAGGCGGCGAAGAACGGCGTAGCAAGAACAACTCCGGTGCGGTGGAGGGTGGCAAAGTTGGAGCGGTGACGGTGAGGCGCGGGACGGCGTGGTTGAACTGGCTCGGGTACAGACGACTCGGCCTCGGCTTCAACTACTAGACGTGGAGGGTGTTGTGGTTGAGGTTGCGGTGGACGACGACGTCGGGGTATCGGCTCCGGCGTGATGGAGGAGGGCGGCGGTTGATGGGTGGAATGGGGTGGTGGACGGAGGACACTGGGGTTTCGCCACTGGTGGAAAGGTAGTTTCTGCGCCCACGGAGTACGAATGGGGAATCGGACGGGTGGGCGGTGGGGGGGGGGGAGGGGGGAGAACCATGTTTCGGTCTGGGACGCGCTTGTTTTTGGCTTTTTCTGAACAGAAGATGGGATGCGCTTGTTTGAAATTTGGGGAAAGTACAAACTTTGCCACCCTCTTAAATTTTGGACCTACTACGGGTCGGGGGTAGGATTGTAATCCCAGGTGTCCCAAATAGTGGCGGGAGCGATTTCGGCCGCGCGCATGTGTGCTTAGGCGGCCATTGTGGATGAATGTTTTTCGGAGGCGGTTGCGTGGCGTCTAGATGAAGGTACAAACCTACCCCGGTTTAGAGCTTTGGACATCGGGCCGGTAGGTTTCACGGGTCGGAGTTATTAGAAAAGTAATTTCCTTGTACTACCAAACATTGGTCTCACGCGGTTTCGGGCAAGTAGAGGCTCTTTTGGCGCTTCGTTCGAAATTTTGAAACACAAGCATTCACGTTTAGAATACTCTTGAACTTTGAGGATTGACCTAAATAGACAGCGTTAAATTTGAATTTGTATGTTTGAAAACCTCATTAAATTATCCGCTTCTTTTTGAAATTTTGACACATGAAAATCCTATAACTATGATTTTTTTGGAATGGAGGAGCTAAATTAGAATCAATTTTTTACACGACTACATATGCTATTATGTACAAAATCAGAGCAAAGATTGGTGCCCCCATAATTTAGGTATGATTTACAAATGCCATGATATCAAATTCAAATAATTGAATGGACTTCATGTTGAATTAGATTTTTTTAAGCCACTTTAAGTTGAATTCAAATCTATACCTATACTAATCCTACACTCCCTACAAATTCCCACGTTAATCAGTAATTAGGAGCCGTTGATCTAATGGGACCGAGTTATTACGGTGTAGATCTAATCTATCTATTGCTCTCCGGGAAAAAAAGACAGCTATTAATTCTCATGTTAATTAAAAATTAGGAGCGGCGTACATCCACGATTCTTCCTTTCCCGATAAAAAAAATCTAAAGCAGCCATATTATCTCTCTCAATCTCTCACGTCTCTGTTCATATTCTCATGGAAAAGAGATCCATGTCTCTCTTAGATTGGAACAACGAAGTTGGTCATCGATCCCACTCTCAATCTCTCATGTCTGTCTCTCTCTCCCTCAAACTCTCATCTCTCTTCCTCTCCACAAGCAGATCTCTGTCTCTCCCAATTGCAAATTTGCAGCAACGACGTTAGGCCATGGATTCTGCGCTCATCTCCACATGGAAACAGATCGTGTCTCTCCCAAATTGCAGCAAGGAATTTAGGGCATGCATCTCCTGCGCTCATGGAGCTTATTACAGTAAAATTATTTTCCTCATCTAGATCAAGTTCGTATTCTCAGTCCTTGCACTATTTATTTTCAATTCCTTTTTGCCGGTATGGATTCAATTCTTTTCAGGTTCGTCTTCTCAGTCCTCACACTAATTTGTTTTCAATTTCTTTTTGCCAGTTCGGATTCAGTTGTTTTCATCGTGCCCTTTAATAGTGTTGTCTAGGGATTCAATCTCCTTTATCATGTGTCTTCTTGAAGCTGATGATTGCCATGGAAAAATAAAATCAGTGTTCTTGATCCCTCAAAAAACAAAACAAAAAAATCTTTCTGTAGCGCACAGAAAGAAACATGTACCTTATATGTAGAAAAAGACACGTCCAAGTACAACTCCAATCCTTCCAATACGGGTGGATCTCTATTTTCTCACTAATTGACCCTATCATTGACTCTTTGCTGTGATTTGGCTTCCCCAATCATAGTTTTCTCAATCGCTCAACCAAGATGGGCAGGGGGTGGGGGATATGGAGAAGGACGGAGCTCCTGTTGTGGTTGGTGCCGTCGCAAATGGTGGATGTTGACCATGCTGTCCCATGGAGGGAAGGTAATCTTGAAGAACAATTATCTCGCAAAGACATTGACCATCCACTCAGCGCAACAGCAGGGTAAGCATGAACACTATGATTTGTCGAAAACAACTAAAAGAATCATGCTATGTTAGACATATAACATTCTGATTGTGTGCTCTAGCTGAATTGTAGTATTAATTTTCTCAAAGTTTCTAGCCCACGATGGTTTATGGATCCAAGGAGTAGATGCACTGACTGCAGTTTGAAGCCAATGAATGCTAATTTTCCAAATGACAACATCTCTGTTTTGTTTTATCTTATAACTAAGTTAGAAATTGGATAGCATGTGTTTGATGTTTTTCCTTCAAATCAGAATAATTGCAGGTCTGCTTCTACGGCTAACGTAACCCATCATTACTATCTTCCAGATTTCATATATTTATTATCACTAGATGAATTCAGGTCCGACCGGGTCTTCCCTTTTTCACATGTGCACATTTTGCTAAATGCCATCTAATTCCTGCCATGAATCACAAATGGAATTGCAGTCTGAAAGTTGTGGCACTTGATTTGGAAACACCATAAAAACCATATGATGCTCCAACATAAAGTATCTTCTGATTTTTAAGTTCCACTTATTGAACAATGCACTTCAAAATTCACATTTATGCTATGTACAGACATATGCAGGTACACTGGAGCATAATTCTATCAATTACCTATGGAAGACAGTCCAACATGGATGCTCTTAAGAGTACATGTATGTAGCGTTTCAGTTTCTATAGCATGCACTCACCCCTACCCGCCATTATACACTTGATCTGATAATGTTCACTTAAACAAGTTATTTCGTCATATTTTCCACACATTTCGCTCAACTAAAACATGTGTATGTTCAGTTTGTCTTCTTAATTTCTTGACCAATTCGCCAACGAGGCTAAATACCTATGGTTATTTTGCGCCAAATGTCCTTTGAGATTGTTAAAAGAACTTTCCCGAGATATGTAACACTGTTGCTCCTGCTACTTTCGACCATTATATTGTTCACATTATTCAGACTTCTATAAATCCACTCCCAACTGCATAATTTCTTAGCTTATCGATTTTATTTCTTCTAACTTTATAAATTCAGAAATGATTATAACAAGGCTGCTGAGTTGTTGGATTTAATACATGTACGTCAAAACTTATGGCTTTTAAAAACTATTTGTTCCCTCTTTTGGTCCTCTAATACACATTTTCCCTTTACGTTGGATAACCAATTCACTTTTGTGCTCATTTTCTTGAGACAGTGAAGATTTGTTTTGCTACTCATGTATAGATATAAAAATTTAATGGTCTTCACGATTCTATCAGTCAATAGAGATTTGAACAAAATCCGGTTGATATAATATATACAATTTGGCCCGCACATGTTGAGAAGAGTAATTTTTAAAGTATATTTACAAAGTCTTTTTTATTTCTATGCATGTACAATATATATTAGGACACTGGACATGCTCACTACTGGAATTCCCAATTTTTTTGAGTGCCAAATGCACTCGGCAAAGGCGAAAAAAAACACGGCAGCACTAGGAAAACATGACTATATTGGACGTCTGCCAACAATGTTTATTTTGTCGGGTTCTTTTCTACAGGCACTAAGTAGACAACTGCAAAAAACTTCGCTCAGTGCAGAACAAGGGTAACTCGGTAAACAAATGACACAGACCGAATGATGAGTCAATGACCATCCCACGTGGCACCATAGTTTTGCCATTTTCTGCACTCGGCAAAACTATGACCCAGTAGAGCTACCCAGATGGCACCATGTGTCATGTTTAGGCAAAGGGGTCTTAGACACCAGACATCTAACCGAACAGCGACTCTGAATATCCATGTTGGTTGATTGCTAGCCTGGTGCTAATATTTGATGTGTTTTCCTCAATTTAAAATCCCCAGGCAGGATGTTTCTAAAATCTACGTATTAACATCACCTGCATCGGATGTTTCTGTAGCATTTGAGGATGCGCACATGGTGTATATGCTGACGAAGGAAGCCTAGGAACAAGCATATTTACGACATACATGGAGAAGATGGTGTCCAATAAAGGGAAAAGTAGCGAAGTAAAACATGATTAGTTTAGAGTGACATGAAAGAAAACTGTCTTTCAACAATAGGTGGATTCTTAAGATAAGGACAGGTGTACAACGCAAGAGCTATAATAAGGCCTAACATGGTTGCTGGAAGATATATTTGTACAATAATAGGCATGCACATGCAGCTGTAGTAAAAAGAGTTAATAACTTAATATGAGATATTCAATTCCAGTGCCTGAATGAAAATAGCTGAACCAATTTCTGTAATATAGCAGCCCAATAGTTTGTATAAATACGGATGCATGCAGGTGATGATAGACACTATATCATGTCTGATCCATAAGTAAGTGTGTGTTGTGCATTAAGTTTTCGATTCTTTGTGATATGTTTTGATTAGTTCTGTAGCATCCAGTTTAACATCTTATGTCGTAGACATATGGTGAAGTATCAGAAAGGAGAGTCTGTCGTTAATTCTGCGTTACCATGATGGTATGTAAGGTGAGCAAAAAGAAAATTTGTGGCCTTAATTCCCAGCAACTCTCAAGGTAAGTAAGATGAGTCATATTAATAGATAGTGTTGTCAGGGACCTTGATAGTATCTCTCAGACGAGTACCACTTTATATGGGATAGGAGATGCTTGATCCATTAATAAAATAACTTGGAGCTCCTGTTTAGAGCGTCTACTAAATTATTGGTTCATCCATCTAAATGTTTTTACAAAAACGGGCCTTTTTTAGCCGCAAACCGTAGAACAACAGTTCTACGGTATATTTTCATTAAAATAATAGTATGTTACAAATGGGGAGGAAAAAAAGGAAAGAAAGAAAAATAAATAAAAGAGCGCCTCTCTAACTAGCCTCTAAAATAAGGCCTCTTTGATTCACCGAATTGTCTACAATTACAATTCTTAAAGGTGACATCTTATGTTTCAAATGGTTTTGCAGATTGTAGGATAACAAAATGGGATCCGATCTCTCATATGTTTCTATACTTATCCAATGGTATCCTCAATAAATGTCTGTTACTATTTCCCATCCATTGTTTCCACCATTTAAAGTGACTAGCCATATAGTAAATGGTTTTTTTTGCACAAAAAATATAGTAAATGGTTTTTTGATTATTAATTTCTGTCCTTCATATAGTGGAAACCTAAACAATATAAATAATGTCAGCATGCCATCTTAAGATATATAGTTTGTGCCAATTCAGTTTATGGTCAGTCAGACGTATCCATTACTTATTCACAGAATTATATTCCCTTTTGAATTAGTCCTGATATCTCAAATCCTTTAGGTTCTGACGGTATGTTGGGTCAATGTGGTTGTACACAACACATTTCGATTTTCTATGGTCTTCCATTCCTACTTATGATTTTTTATTGTTGACCATGCTCTTTTTAGATCATGCAAATATAAAAGGCCCTATTCTTATTTATAATATTATATTCTATATTTAAGGATTATTTGTATCATTTTTGTTGATAAATATACGAAGTGGGAGAATGTTTATTTTATTCTGTAACTTTCTTTTACAACTACAAAATTTAGAAATTTGAGTGATTGGCATAAAGTACAACTAAAAATTCATTTTCTCTTATCAAATGTGCAATATTCAATATGCAAAAACAAGTGATAGTACCACTGATCTAAAAAATACAATGTTCTATATTTAAGAATATTGTGGGATCTGTCGTGGTGAAGAACAATGTGGAGTCTATTTTCCAGCGGAATATTATGCGATCTCATTGAATTATATCGAATGTATATTGTGTATTACTATACTTGACTGCTTTTGTGAGAAAGTTTGCTTGACTTAACCATCTCAGAACACCGGCTAGACATACCAGTTCAAAATTATTTATGTTTAGTATTAATGATAAATCAAAAAAAAATTGTAAGAAAAAAACTAACTAGATTATTTTAAGACTTGACGGACAAGACAGAAGTTAATATGTAACGACACATCACTTCAACCTATCAAATGTTAGCTTTCACAATTCTAATACTATAAAAAGTACAAATGTGAACTTAATTAGCCTCAGTATTTCAAAATATAACTAAAATATGGGTGTAGACCTGTCAAAATAAACATGGAACAAGATAAGTCTCCCATGAGAATAGAAATTTGTGTCCAGGCGTTTACATTAGAAATCTGAGCAAAAATAGCAAGAAATGTTTCTATATGTTATATTTAAATACATAGTAAATTTGCAATTTACTGTTTGCATTATGGAAAGTAACCATTGAGAACATTATCATAATTTCATACATTATGCAAAAACTGTATATAGCCAATATTATATTGTTGAAGATTATATTTCAAAAGTTATGTAATGATTATACTTCAAATGCATGCGACCTTTTCGTATCGTCATCTTTTGTAATTACTAAATAGTTGTAATTTTAGTTTGTCTGTACGTTTGTAGTTCTTTTATAGGAGACAAGCCATTGCACAAAAAATATTGTCGATTCCCATACCGTAGAAAGCTGTATTGCATGCTAGCCCGTGCGAATGCACGGGTTGGCGACTAGTGTATGCTAGTTCATAGGTATCTATTTATAATGTTCATTGTGTAACGTTCGATGTATACTGTGCTTTACACACACAACATGAACTATACTCACGTTTATATTCGATTGCTAAAGCGATGCATTGTCTGGACTTCAAAATACTAACTATGTGGATCAATTGTGTCGAATAATAACATAGACATGCTCAAATTCGATAGAATCTAGATGTTTAATGGATCAATGACTGTTCCTTACGCGAATTGCAAATATCATGATCCCATCCTAATATTTGGATACAATTTATATCTTTAATCAATGTGTACAGCAGTCTGCTATGTGTAGTTTCGCTCTCCATCGGTGGTCTCTCATACATGCTCACACACTCTCTCCCGAGGTGTCTTTCTCGCACACATGCTCTCGATATAACCCTTCCTCCCTCCCTCTCGTAACCATTTACGATTGTTTTCACTAACCTTTATCACAAGCACTCTTCCTCTTGCAAGCATACGCACGCACAATCCCCATCGACCCTTTCTATATACATAGACCTGCTTACGTGTCTCTTGTATGCACATTATATTTAGGCCTGTCTCTCAGGCATTGTCTCAGACCTCTCTTCCTAATCGACGAGTATGATTGAGGGAGTCCTGGACTAAGGGGTCCTCGGGTGTCCGGCTTGTTATCTATGGGCCGGACTGATGGGTTGTGAAGACATGAAGGCTGACATTGGTGCTTTCATTGAGAGTTCCACTGTACCGCCGACAAAAGGTTCGATGGCCCCTTCAATCGTCAATAATGACGCTGTCCAGGGAGGAATCTTCCTCCCCGGACAGATTGTCGTATTCGGCGGCTTCGTACCGCGGGCCAACTCGCTTGGCCACCTGGAGCAGATCAACAGCTAGGCCCCTGGCCATCAGGTCGGATTCGGAAGCTTGAACTACGCCACGGATATCCGTGGAGACTTGATCTTAGAGGGACTTGAGCCCGCGGCGATCGATCCCCCTTATCCCGATGTACGTGACTTAAATCTGTCATCGGATCACACCCAGGAGATGGTTCCTGCTGTTGCAACGACCTTAGAGCCATAGAAGATTGAGCCATCCGAGGCCTTAGAGTCCGCGGCATTGGAGCTGCACGTGGAATCGACGCCCTGCGATATTCGCTTTAACGGAGCTTCGGACTCGTCTCCGGCTATAAGTTCTGGACTGTGTACACCCACGGACACCGAGCTAGATCGGTTATCGATCTTCGAGTTCAACACTGCTAACGTGTTCCAGGACTCGCCTTTGGGTGACGTGCTAAAATCTTTAAGGAAATTGTCCTTGGAAAAGGACTCATAGCCGAACTATGTCCGGTTCGAGCTAGAGACGGATGATGAGGAATTTCGCTTCCCACCAGCCACCCACTTCATAGCCACCGTCGATGACTTAACCGACGTGCTCGACTATGGCTCCGAAGACATCGACGTTATGGACGACGATGCCGACAAGGAGCAAGGCCAAGACCCACCATTTACTAGACGTTGGACGGCCACCTCTTCATACGATGTGTACATGGTTGATACACCTAAAGGATCTAGCGACGACAAAGAAGAGCCGAATGCGAACAAAACCTCCAAGACACAGTCCAAGCGTCGGCGGCCCAAGCGCTGCCCCAAGCCCCGCCGCTCAAAGGACGGCAACACTGGCACCGGAGAAAATAGTACTCCGGGCGATGCTGAAAACAGTGAAGACCTCGCCGGGGCTACATCCGAACAGGAACACGACAGCAAGCAAGATAACCCTGACGAACAGGCTATAGAAGATGACCTGGAGGACAATAGTTATCGTCCACCCTCCGAGGAGGAAACAAGCCTTGGAAACAAAGACTTCATGGTGCCCGAGGATCCTCTCGAGGAGGAGCGCTTCAAGCTTCAGCTCATAGCCACTTCAAGGAGCCTGAAAAAGAAACAAAAGCAGCTTCAAGCTGAACAAGACCTGCTCGTCGATAGATGGACTGATGTCCTCACAGCTAAGGAATTCTGCCTTAACCTCCCATCCAAGAGCTACCCGATATGGAGACTGCTAGCTCAATTCGATGAGGAGGCACCGGAGCACATATCTCCCTCGCGTAATGCGGACCGACCACCACATGGCTGGGAAAGGGCGGCTGAACGGCCACCCTGCGGTCGGGATAAAGCGGCAACTCAGGCCGAACAGCAGCCCGCCCCACCGCCTCTCAAAAACAGGGACAGACCAGCTCGGGACCATACATACAATCTTCGGCATGAATTGGACAGTAGAGCAGGACACGACAGATCTATATACCGATCGCGAGGACGTTTCCATACTTGGGAAGACAGCTACCTATTCAGACGCAACAAACTTAATCACACCTCGGCCGATAACCACAGACGGATGTCGTTGGAGATACGTCGTAACGCGGCCCGCTATAGAGGTGCCGCACACCCTCTCTGCTTCACAAATGAGGTGCTGGATCATGAATTCTTGGAGGGGTTCAAGCCTGTCAATATTGAATCATACGACGGCACAACCGACCCGCAGTGTGGACCGAAGATTTTATTCTTCACATACACATGGCCCGAGGAGATAACCTCCATGCCATCAAATACCTCCCATTAAAACTCCAAGGACGAGCTCGACACTGGCTAAATAGTCTGCCCGAGAACTCTATCGGCAGCTTGGAGGACTTGGAAGAAGCCTTCCTCGACAACTTCCAAGGCACATATGTCCGGCGACCCGATGCCGATCACTTAAGCCACTTAGTTCAACAACCTGGAGAATCAACCAGAAAATTCTGGACTAGGTTCCTAACCAAAAAGAACTAGATCGTTGACTGTCCAGATGCTGAAGCCTTAGCGCCCTTTAAACATAGCATCCATGACGAATGGCTCGCCCGCCACCTCGGCCAAGAAATGCCGAGGTCCATGGCAGCCCTCACGACACTTATGACCCGCATTTGCACGGGAGAGGACAGTTGGCTGGCTCACAGTACAAACATAGCCAACGAAGCAGGCCCCTCCGAGGCCAAAAGCAGCACCAACAAACTCTGGCGCAACAGACAGAAACGCCGAAGCAATGGCGACAACACCGATGACACTACCATTCACGCCGGATTCAGTGGCTCCAAGTCCGGCCAGTGAAAGAAGCCCTATAAAAGGAACGGCGGAGGACCATCTAGCTTGGACTGCATACTTGACCGTCCGTGCCAGATACATGGCACCCCATACAAACCGGCCAACCATACTAACAGAGATTGCCGGGTCTTTAAGCAAGCCAGCAAGGTAAATAGCATAAACAAGGAAGGGGAATCACAGAGCAAGGATGAAGACGAGGAGCCCCGGCATCCGAAGCCGAACACTGGGGGCAGAAGAAATTCCCACCTCAAGTCAAAACGGTGAACATGATATACGCCACACACATCCCCAAAAGGGAACGCAAGCGCGCACTCAGGGACGTTTATGCGGTAGAGCTAGTCGCCCCAAAATTTAACCCATGGTTGTCAGTCCCGTTCACCTTTGATTGTCGTGATCATCCAACTAGCATCCGTCATGGCGGTTCGGCCGCATTGGTACTCGACTCAATCATCGACGGACTTCACATTACACGAGTCCTAATGGACGGTGGTAGCAGCCTCAACCTGCTCTATCAGGATACAGTATGCAAGATGGGCATTAATCCCTCACAAATCAAACCCACGATAACTACCTTTAAAGGAGTCATACCAGGCGTAGAGGCCCGTTGTACGGGCTCGATCACGCTGGAGGTGGTCTTCGGTTCCCCGGATAACTTCCGAAGCAAAGAACAAATCTTCAATATCATCCCATTTCGCAGCGGCTATCACGCCCTGCTCGGACGAACCGCATTCTCTAGATTCAATGCGGTACCACATTACGCTTATCTCAAGCTAAAGATGCCCGGCCCACATGGCATCATTACAGTAAATGGAAACATGAAACGCTCCCTCCGTAAAGAGGAGCACACTGCCGCTCTAGCAGCAGAGGTACAAAGCGGCCTTCTCAAGCAGCATTATAATCCGGCTGCCGAGTCCCAGGACATCATCAAGAGGGTCCGGACCACACTGCAGCAGGACAGCTCGGCTCAACAAGAGCCGAATTAGCAATATGACCTCTGTCCCAGGCCCGACGAAGCAATGGCACTAATAACGCGCGTACATAAACCACGCACTCAAAACACCATGGGAATCGATGGAGGCATAACTCATCCGCAATCCACTATTCGGCTCGACTGACACCGGGATTCACACGCCTTTACTTTCACTTTTTATTATGGGTTTTTTTCTCTTTTCGAGGTCTATGCAGACGACTCGTTTGTAGAACACACCAAGGAGGCAAGGAGCTCGGGCATACAAAGGAACCCCCAGGTGGTCTCTATTAACGATCGCCATAATTGTTTTACATACCCTCACATAGCCCGCACTTGGTTACGGCATGATAAATAGCTTTACTTGCTTATCACATTATTTGCACAAAGTATGCCTCGACGTACCAATTACATCACAATGGTGAATAAATGGTGGCGTCAGCTTATTACCTAATTTTCCTGTTTTCTCACCTTGTACATATTACTTATTGCACACGTACACCATGGTATGTATTACTGCGCCAGGGGCTTCATTACACCCAACACTACGACAATAAAAAGTCCGAACACTTCTATAGTATAGTTCGGCACCCCCAACTTATAGCATTATATGCATCGGCTCTGAATCATGTCTTTAGTCAATAGTTGGGTTGCCCGACTCCTGTGCTTACTACCTTACGTTCCGCTATATCGGCTAGGGTCATAAAGGGAGAACTACTGCAATTGTGTCCCGGTTCTTCCGGACGAGCACCTCAATAGAGAAAGCCAAAAACTGACTGTCATTATGCGGCGAGAGCCGGTCAGCTGTTTGAGAGGTTCCAAATTGTTAGAGATTTTTTCCGCTTCGCGTGAAGAATCGGTCCCTCCGATTAGGCGTCTATAGTGCCCCTAGTTCGGCCTTCCGAATACCAGTGAGAGCGGTAAAGGCCGCATAGTCTGATTGCCTTGTTCGTTGCGCTAAACACCTCCTTTAAGGACCAGAATGTGGAGTAAAGAGTGTTTAGATTTATCCCGAACACCCCCGTACTATCTATGTGGGGGTAGAAGTCGACGACTGGTCAACCCTTAGATTTCATAAATGGCCACACAGGAGGTAAAATGTAAATCATAAGCATTATAATACATAACATCACTGCTCCATATTACAGGATGGTATAATATAAATGTTCTCATGCGAAAATGATATCCTTCGTACATAGTTCCGCCACAAGGCGGGACCCCTCCAGGACGCCGACAAAATAGAGCTCGGGTCGACGATGCTCCTTGCCCTCCTGCTGTCCCTTGGTCATCATCTTCTTGGCATCCAGCTTTGCCCAATGCATCTTGACGCGGGCAAAGGCCATACGCGCACCTTCGATGCAGACCGACCGCTTCAAGGTTTCAAGCCATGGGCAGGCGTTAACAAGCCGCAAATAGCTGCTAGGTACAGGCTCGGCAGGCCACAGCCGGACTATCAGGTCCTTCATGGCTAGCTCTACCGACTTGTGCAGCTCGACCAACCGCTTCAGCTTGTCAATGAAGGGCAACGGATGTTCAGGTCCAAGATACTGGGACCATAATAGCTTCTCCGTAGACATTCCTTCTTTGGCTCTGTAATACTCAGCAGCATCCGATATACTGCGAAAGATCTGTAAACGCCCCTGGAAAACCCAAATTCAGATAAGTACAAGGAACATTTCTTACACACACTTGCTATGCAGGGTGAAAGATTTACCCGCCATAATCTTCTTAGCCGCCTGAATCTCTTGGAGAGCTTCCTAGGCTTCAGCTCGTGCATCCTGTGCGCTCCGGTGGGCCTTCGCCAGTTCGGACTCCTGCTCCTTACAATCGCGCTCCAAGGACTCAAATCTCTCGATCACGCCCTGGAGCTGTTGCTGTGCCTCGGCAACCTTGGCCTCGTGCTTCTCGCGCGCGGCGTGTTCCGTGGTCGCTTTGTCCTCGGCCTCGGCTAACGCCTTCTTAAGTGCCGCCACCTCGGTGTTGCCACTAAAAAGTTTATGACACTTTAGTCTAGCTGGACTACTCATTTTTTTGAAATATACCCATTAGTTACTGCATACCTTGGCTATCTTCCAGGTGCTTCTTCACGAGGCCGAGCTCCTCCTCGGCCCGCTCCAGTTTCTGCTTCAGTCAAGAAACTTCCACAGCATGAGCATTGGCAGCCTGCAGTGATACCTGCTTATTCACATAGACCACTCATGTTAGACTCCTGTGATATTTATTCTCGATCCTCTGTTTGGCTTTTCCTCCCAAACACCAAACAGAGCATCGTGGGCTACTG
Source organism: Triticum urartu (assembly GCF_056163025.1). Taxonomy (NCBI): domain Eukaryota; kingdom Viridiplantae; phylum Streptophyta; class Magnoliopsida; order Poales; family Poaceae; genus Triticum; species Triticum urartu. Next base: position 335,451,396 of record NC_141879.1, on the reverse strand, counting down.
TCTATACGGCGATATTTTTCCTACAATCACATTACTCACCTCAAAGCCCGTTAGGAGGCTGGTGCAGGCTTCGGTCAGTCCACTTTTGACAAACCGAACTGTCTCTATTACCGTGTCCATAAGAACACGATGCTCATCCACGATAGAGGCGCCTTGTAGAGCCTCCCGCAAATTATCCGGTGCCTCTGGTTGGACAGAGGTGACCGGTGGAACAGGCACATTCCCTCCCTGGGGGGAATGCCGTTCGATGGACCCGGAGCCATGTAGATCTCCGGAATGGTATCCGGCTGAGGCCCGAAGGGAACTCGGGCCCCGTCACCAGTCCCCGTGGGGACTTTTTCCCCCATATGTCCGGTGGCCGAGGAGTCATCCTGGGGCGTTACCCGATGGTCTCCGGAATCTCCCCCGGCTTGGGAAAGTCTTTTTGGACGCCACCTCGTCGTCACCCTTGGGTGAGATGGAATGAGCAGGTGGCGGAGACATGCTAGCCATCTCCTTTGAGTCCAGCTAATCCTCTATCGAGGATCGCGGGGAGCCGTCGCGTGCCGGACTGCAACGACAAGGTTTAATATGCGTCAATATTACAAATCGAGAAGGCCGGTTGTTTTTGATTCTGGTACTCACAAGGCGGCCCAAGGCTTGGTCCGACGAGGTCGCTCCGGACTGCTGTCAACATTCCATGCGGAGTTATTCGCGAAGGAGTCTCTCCCCCTCTTGGGCGCCTCCGCCTCCAAACTCGGGGAGGCCTCCCTTTTCTCCCTTCCTCTCGCAGGAGGGGAGTCACCTCCATCCTCGTCGTCATCTTCGGCGGCTGAAGGGTCTGTCACATTGTCAGACAAGATGACCAAGGTGCTCCTTCGGTGAAGCCCACGCCTGGTCCACTTGAACGTGGTTTTGACCTTCTTCTCTGGCACGTCGTAAGGTGCCGGAAATAGCATCTTGGTAAGAAGTGGGGTTTCTTCATCTTCGGGCAGCGGAGCCGGACTGTTAATCCGTCCCGCTAGATCGACCCAGGCCTGAGAAAGAAATTGAAAAGAAGGCTTAGTATCCTTCCTCGAAGTGTGTCCTTAAAGACTACACCTTGACGTCGTACCGAATTGTACTGACGCTTAAAGTTGAGCTCGCGATCTTTGGTCAAGGGTGGTGGCGTCTCGCTGCACTTGAAGAGCACCTTCCAGATAGCTTCATGCATCGTGCCGAAGAGCCTTAGCATCGTTTGGTGCTCAGCCGGATTGAACTCCCACAAATAACAGGTCCGGCGCTGACATGGAAGGATCCGGCGTACAAGCATGACCTGGACCACATCAACGAGCTTGATCTTCCGGGCTATCATATTCTGGAGGCACGTTTGGAGCCCCGTGATCTCTTCCAGAGATCCCCAGGTCAGGCCCTTCTCCTGCCAGGAGGTAAGCCGCATCGGGACTTCGGATCGGAATTTGGGAGCCGCCGCCCAGTTGGCATCGTGCAGCTCGGTGATATAGAACCACCCCGATTGCCATCCCTTCACTGTCTCTACGAAGGAGCCTTCGAGCCAGGTGTTATTGGGCATCCTGCCCACCATGGCACCTCCGTACTCGGCCTGTTGGCCGTGCACCACCTTTGGCTTTACACTAAAGTCTTCAGCCATAGACCAAAGTGAGGTGGGATGCGGAGAAAGGCTTCGCACACAACTATGAATGTGGAGATATTGAGGACAAAGTTGGGGGCCAGATAGTGGAAGTCCAACCCATAGTAAAACATCAATCCTCGGACAAATGGATGAAGAGGGAATCCCAGCCCACGAACGAAGTGTGTGAGAAACACAACCCTCTCTTAGGGATCGAGGGTAGGGACGACAAGCCCTTTTTCAGGGAGTCGGTGAGTAATCTCCTTGGCTAGATAACCGGCCTCCCGGAGCTCCGTGATGTTCTTCTCCTTAACGGAGGAGGCCATCCACTTGCCTCCAGCTCTGGATCCGGACATGATTGGAGTGTCTTCTCGAACGAGGAAAAGTCGAAAGCTTGGGCACTAGAGCTCAAGTACGGAATGACTAGAGATGAAGACGGGTGTGGGTAAAGGAAGAGTGTCCTTATCCCCTTATAAAGACCGCGAATATCGAGCGCCTCCCCACTCGCCTTAAACTCGCCTATTCTCGAGAGCCGTGCAAAACGGCACGGTTGGGTTACCCATGCCCGTATTGATGAGAATCCCGTAATGAGGGGGGCACAATCTCTGCTTCGACAAGACGTGCCAATGACAACCGCATCTCGCAATGTGGAGTGGCAGACGAAAAACGGTTCGAAATTACGACCGGACAAACGCGATGTCATGTTGTAAAAGCTGTCAGCGGATTAGACTCGTGTGAGAATATATATTCTCTCTGCGATTATATATGGTGTGTGTGACAGGTCCGGATACAATCATCGCATCCGAAGACTATCTTGAAGTTCGGAAAGAAGGGAACCCGCCTTGCAATGTCGAAGACAAATCTGCGCGCTGGACTCCTCGTCATTGAAGCCAGGTTCAGGGGCTACTGGGGGAGTCCTGGACTAAGGGGTCCTCGGGCATCCGGCCTGTTATCTATGGGCCGGACTGATGGGTTGTGAATACATGAAGGCCAAAGACTGCATCGTGTCCGGATTGGACTCTACTTAGCGTGGAAGGCAAGCTTAGCGATCGAAGATTCCTTCTTATGTAACCGACTCGATGTAAACCCTAGATCCCCTCGCTGTCTATATAAACCGAAGTGGGTAGCCCGGAAAGGACACCACATATACTCATTACCATACCCACATAGGCTAGACTTCTAGGGTTTAGCCATTACGATCTTGTGGTAGATCCACTCTTGTAACACTCATATTCATCAATATCAATCAAGCAGGACGTAGGGTTTACCTCCATAGAGAGGGCCCAAACCTGGGTAAACATTGTGTCCCCATCTCCTGTTACCATCGATCCTAGACGCACAGTTCGGGATGCCCTACCCGAGATCTGCCGGTTTTGACACCGACAATGATTCTAGTAGAGCATTCTGTAGGATGCCCCTTAAAGTTAGGTTGGATGAATAGTAATATCAAAGATAAAGGGGTTACCTTAGTCTGAGAACCTAGGGTTACAAATCCTAGCCGGCTTTGTCAGTGGACATAGAGTCCTTCACAATTATGCTATCTTTGTCTTGTACGACTAGTCATCCATGGGTCTCCCTAAATGCGTAACAGGCCGACCAATGTGGCGCAGGACGAAACCGAACGAAGGGCCTCACCTCAACCCACGGACCTCATGCGGTGACACACCCTCTGCCCCCACGTCTCGTTATCTTCTCACACCCACACATACCAACAAAGACACCACACACACAAAAAATATTCTCCTAGTGCCTCTATCCACTCCCCCCTTGCGTATACACACTCAAGGGAATCTCTCGCTATGACGTCATATTCGTCTCTCTCTCTCTGTACCACTCTCATTTCTCGTGCTATCTCTTCCACGCCCCCCCTATCGGCCCCTCTATCCATGCCTCTCTCGAATATGTAATACACGCACATACCTCTCTAGGACCTGCCAAATGCATCAACTACACATTCACACATGTTACATCACGTACCCCATTGATCTAAAAAGCCCTCTCTTCACGTTTATTTCGCAATATTCCTTTTGAATAAAGTGTGGCCAAAAAAATATTTTAGAATTTCTACATATATACAACATTACAAAGTTATATGGAGGAGTATGAATGCTTGCATTGCATGGTGCCCACAATGATATTTATTCCGCACTGTGAATTTGTATATTTTTATACTATATATAAAGTTAGTCATAATAAAGAGAAATGAAGAGCATCTCTCTCTCCATCGCATACCCCCCTCTACGACCCTTTCACGTACGCACACAAACTATCTCCAAGTCCTTTAAAGGTAAGCCCCAGCACATTCACACATGTTTCATCTTTCTCTCGCGATATATACAATGACGATCATTGTGTTTGAAGCAAAAGCACAATACATACATTGGACTTAAGAATCCACTCAGTACGGTCACCATTGATGTTTTTTGGTTATTATACAGTCACGGGCTCACCGTACAACTCTATATTTGCTCAAGAAATGACTAGTTGACCAGTTAAACGCTCCACCTGGCACCTCTAGTGTTGCATCACATTATCTCACTACCATCAGGACCACCTATCGGCTTGTATCTACTCTACATCTACACTCTTATAAAATACTAGCAAGATGCCCATGCGTTGCACGGAACATCAAGATGCATTTGTATGAGTATTTTATCTTGTGGGAGAAAAGGATGAACAAGCGAAGGCCTTATTTGCAAGTGTGGAGAGGGGTCCTATCCATTAGATATAGATCGGACGACCTATATTGCAGGATGGAAGGCACACGATTATCACCAACTATGCCTTTTATAAGAGTAGGGATAAAATACACTCTTATAAAAAACAGACTTGGTGATGATGATGTGCCTGCCATCCTGCAATATAGGCCGTCCGATTTATATCTGACGGATAGGAAAGAAACCATGACAATTTTGCAAAAAGGTACCCACACACCTCTCCACATTTGCAAATAAGGCCTTCCCTCGTTCATCCTTTTCTCTCACAAGATAAACTAGTCATACAAATGCATCTTGATGTTACGTGCAACGCACGGGCATCTTGCTAGTAAGAATGAAAACAAACAACAAAAAAATATTGGACGGTGGTTCGAAGTCATGACCACGGGCAGAGTGGACAAGGTGGCCTTATATTGGTATGCTGACCCATCTGTTTTAACACACATGAGCTGGTGTGGTGATTATGCACACACACAAGCATGCACATGAACTGCATGCATGCAACACTCATAGGAACACATGCACCCACGCACGCATGCAACACTAACACGCACACACGCACGCATGCATGCACACACCAGTACACCACACGACCAACACACACTCTCACACTCAAGTGCTCAACCTACACGTGCATGCGCACACATCAGGCCCTGACAGACACATACACAACCAGGTGATTCCCATGCACGGGGTGGAGTCTTGTCGCACCTGCTTAAATTTGTGTTTATCTCACCTTTTCCGTGTGCAAACTGACAGGTGGGACCCACAAGGAACATGGTCAATTTAACTAGTAAACATGGTGCCACGCTGACTATTTGGCCGGTCAACAGAGTGCAATCCGATGATGAACCATGAGCAAGTGACCGTATAATCACCGCAAAACGTATATAGTGACCTTAATCAGCTTATTCTGAAGTTTGGTGAACGTATTACGCTTTTCTCTCTGTAGGCCCTCCAAAATTACATCTCTACACGTTCTCGCATGTTACATCTAACAACTATGCAATACAGCACTACTACTACACTCTAACACAATAAATCATAGTATGTGTTTTTAGTTTTACTAGATATCATATTGTTACTTAATTATTCAGTTTGCATACATTAAAATTGCCTTTGAAATGTATGGCCAGTATCATATACCGCGCGGGAAAAATCCCGCCCTTTCCTGTTTAATCGGGTTTGTATCGATGGATCGTGCAAAACAGTAAAACTATAGTACTATATACAGTACAAGTGATAGTTCACTGGGCCGTCATGTCGTGTACTCCTCCGTTGTAAGAGTGGAGCGCTCTCTTTCATAAATCTTCTAGTACCTTTTGCCGACATGTGGGGCATCAAGCTACGGGGTCCACATGCCATACCGGAATACAGTGCAGAGCAGCCGGGGTGAAGCACCCAGTCATGGCGCTGGCGTAGTAATGAGCAATGAGGCGTCAAATCACAAAGCTGCAGCTTTCCTGTAGTTAAGTTGGAGGGACGAAGTAATAATGCTAACAAAAGAAGTTGGAGGGACGAAGCAACCATCATTTCACTCGTAGCTGAATCCGCTTCTCCCTCATCTTCTTCAAGTTAACCACGTGTTGCTTCTGCCATTGTCAGCCTCATGTGGGAAGCGGATCAGCTTGGTAAAGCACTCACACGTGGGACCGCATGTTAGAAAACCACCAGGACAACATCCTCTAAAAATAAGAAACCTCCCCCGCCATCCGCGCGGCAAAATCACCTCCTTTTTACTAATCTTGATTCTATAATTTTTTAGATCAATATAATTGAGATTTGTATAGATAGCACATAGGAGAAATTCCAAGTGGTATAGTTAAGGGCATCCACAATGTGTAGCCAAATGTGAAAATAGCTTTTGGCATCCTGGGAACCATTGTGGACGGTGTTGCCAAAGCCAAAAGGATGAAACTGAAGCTCCCTGATTGATTGAAGGAATAGAAAAATGCAACATCTCTCCTCTTTCTCCCATGCTTGGACGCATGTACAGTATAGAGGACATAGTCTACTCCCCTGTCCCTTCTATCACAAATCACAAAGCAGTGAGGCGTCAAATCAGAAAGCACGGACGAAGCAACCATCATTCCACTCTTCGCTGACTCTGCTTCTCCATCGTCTTCTTCGAGAAACCATCTCACCGCATTAAGCTGGACGGACGATGCTATTGTGTACTAGTAGTACTAGTACATTTACGCGTCCTTCGGTTCAACGGACTTCCTGGATGCAAATAAGGCGGTTGTCTCGGCTTGTAGGCAACACTTGCAAACGACTTACCATGGTCTCCCTCAATGGTGTTCTCCGTCGAATGCACTTCGCCATACCACAACGTTCAAGATATCGTCGATGTCACCGCAATGGGGAAGGAAGTCAAATATAGTTACTACCTCCATTTTTTGTACACAAGGCCAGTATATAAAAATTACAATTTGCAAAAGGCCACTAACACTAATTGAGGCAAAATTGATGGGGTTTGCCTCGTACTAGCAACAAAGGACATTAATATCCCCTGCATGCATGCGGAAGTGAGAAGGTTGGTTTGCATGAGGAGTGAGATGGTTAGCTCTTTGGGCTTTGGAGAAAATTTACGAATTAATTGACACATGAAACAAGGATTTGTATCGATTAATCCCGCGAAGGAAAACCCTGCCTTTCTTTTTTAACACTAGTACTCCTAGTACGTAGTACTACGTACTTATCCTGTTTGGGTCTAGGCCTTGCATTGCCATACTTCACCACACATTTTTTCCAAGCTTTCCTAAAGTTTTCAAAATGAAAAGGAGGTAGACTTGCGCACGGCTGTCGCGGTCGCACCGCACCCTCACACGGTCGCTCCTGCACGCCGCGGTCGCACCGCACCCTCACATGCATAGTCGCTCCTGCACGCCGCAAACCCAACCAAGGGAACGCACCCTCACTGACACGTGATGTTGCATGTGAACAAACCAACCTCAACCATCCTACCGCTGACACATAATTTTCGTTCATAGAGTATGTTTATCCAACCGCATGTTGGTGAGTATCCGTACGGCTCATGCGGTGGTCTATTGGGGAAGAAGAAGAGGTGAGGAAGAAGGGTTAGGAGACGTAGGATATTCATCCAACCGCCTGAAATGGTAGACTGACCCAAGTCAGGCAACTTGCATAACAATATATGTTTTTACATAGCAAAAGATCCATAAAAACAACAACATAAAGAAAAACTATCCTTGCTCGCGGAACGAGACGACCTCATCGTCTTTGGCTGCCTGCGTGAACCAGCCATAGCTGCTGACGTGTGTCTTTGCACCGTGGTTGTCCTCGACCTCCAGCTACTCGTTCACGCGGAGCATGCGGGCGCTCTGCATGGACGAGAGCACCGCCTGGTTCAAGTCGAGGACGCCCGGTTCTGCCTGCAGGAGGGCCTCGATGGCAGCGGCATCCGCTCGCTCCGCGTCGAGTCGAGCCTCCGCCGCTTGGTTCAAGTCCAGGACGTCCGGTTCTGCCTGTAGGAGGGCCTCGATGGGAGCGGCATTCGCGTGCTCCGCGTGAAGTTGAGCCTTTGCCACCCGGTTCTAGTCCAGGAAGTCTGGTTCCGCCTGCAGGAGGGCCTCGATGGCAGCGTCATCCGCGCGCTCCGCCTCAAGTTGAGCCTCCGCCGCCCGGTTCAAATCCACGACATCCGGTTCCACCTGCAGGAGAGCCTCGATGGCAGCGGCATGCGCGTGCTCTAGGTCGAGTTGAGCCTCTGCCTCCCAGTCCTCCTTTAGTATCGCCAGGTTGAACCGCTGGTCCGCCTGCACCATGGGGGACTCGGACGCCGGCATGAAGTCGACGTCCATCATCTCATACCCATCAGGGGCCTTTTGCGTCGCGACCTCCGCCATGAACATTAGATCGGCTTCCTCCTCCTTGTAGCTTGTCTCCAGAGAACTCGGGGATTGGCCCGCCGCAAAGCAAGCTTGGGAACGGAGGTCTCTGGAGCCGACCGCCGCCGCGATTTCTACGCGGCGCTCCGGCGTCAGCATCTTGTAATACGTGATCTTGCGGCACACCATGGCTTTCCGGCGAACTAGGGGACGCTTGATGCGGGCTAGGGGATCGAAAGGTGGGGGAAGGGGCAGTAAATTAGGTGTGGTTTTAGGGCAGTGGCTGGCGTACGCCGAGCAGCGAAGGTTCTGGTGTGAATTGTGGTTCCGGTGACGACCGGTCAATCGGTTTTGACTGTACATCGCTCTTGACGCGTTCACGTTGCAGCCTGGCACGCTATACCCTCCATGTCGCTCACTGAATGGAACGCGCTTCGTCTTGTGTTTTCGCTCGCTTGTGGGACCGCAGTTGAGAGAAAACCGATGTCCCTCCCCCTCCCCCGCCCGCGTCATTTTATGAAGAGTAAATAAAAACAGAGGGAGTATACTACGAATGAGGATCCCCTGACGTGGACGAACCCATTGAGTAACTGACATGCAGGGCCTAGCAAGCATGGGGTCCGCCAGTAAGTGACCGAATGGGGGGGGGGGGGGGGTAAGGCAGGGATACGTATGTGAAAGGAGTTTCCAATGATATAATTTTCACATTATACATCTCATGTACTATTAATCATGTCAATAGTTAAATGCGGTTTTGAAAAACGCATTAGAGCATGGTTAATAATATAGCCAGTCGATGGCTATAAGGAACTACCATGTCATCTATAGCCATCATCTATTATATGCACTCATACAGTAGTGTGGGCTATAAGGTTGGCTATTTCCCGCAATTTTTTTTATAAGGTTGGCTATTGTATTAGTACTTTTTTCCATCTCCTCTCCATCTCTTTCTTCATATTTATTGTACGTATTTAACTAGGAATGTGTATATAGCTAGGCTCTTGCATGAGAGCTCACTCCCCTTACTTTTTCACATCTCTCTCCTCCACATAGGCCATATATAAATGGAAGGAGGGAGTACAACTATGAGCACTGCATACTCTAGTACAGATGTTGTCAGTACTCCACTAGTACTATTGGACAGGGAGCTTAAAAAAGTTACTATTGGACTGGCTATACGTGGCGAAATCCTAGTAGGAAGAGCATGTGCGAGAACAAGCACATTCACGTGGTTGACAACAAATTGGAAACCATCTCGAGTACAAATCTAGGAGTACGTATGAATCTAACAATATTGATTGGGCATTGTTGAATGTTGATACTTTTTTATCAAAGTAGAGATACTTTCACTACACATAAAACTTACATGTAAACAAGAAAGGATAGGAGGGAGTATATTGTACGTTCAAAAACAAGACAAACATTGAATACCCTTTATATATGATTTGCGGATGCTATGATTGAGGGAGTCCTGGACAAAGGGGTCCTCGGGCGTCCGGCCTGTTATCTATGGGCCGGACTGATGGGCTGTGAGGACATGAAGACCGAAGACTGTACCCGTGTCCGGATGGGACTCTCCATGGCATGGAAGACATGCTTGGTGAACAACTATGGAGATTCCCTCTTATGTAACCGACTATATGTAACCCTAGATCCCCTTGGCGTGTATATAAACCGGAGGGTGTAGTCCGGAAAGGATATACTCAATACCTTAGTCATACAGGCTAGACTTCTAGGGTTTAGCCATTATGATCTCGCGGTAGATCAACTCTTGTAATACTCGTATTCATCAATATCAATCAAGCAGGACGTAGGGTATTACCTCCATCAAGAGGGCCCGAACCTGGGTAAAACTTCGTGTCCCCTGTCTCCTGTTACCATCAACCTTAGACGCACAGTCCCGGACCCCCTACCCGAGATCCGCCGGTTTTGACACCGACAATGATCGCCGGTTCAAAATTTTGAATCGGCCTTAGGTATCACACATGCCCCCACTCATTCTCTCTTGATTTCATCTTCGGGTCTGAAGATCAATTGAAAGAGGACTAGGGTGGGTACAATACGTTCGTTTCGCTTATGAACATACAATATATTCCCTCTGATCCCCACAGACCCCCCCCCCCCCCCCCCCCCCCCCGCGCGTCATTTCTATCATAGAAACAAACCAAACCTTTATCTCCTTGCACGACACGCAAATGATCTCTGAACATGAATCGATCTCGTCAACATGTGTCGGGGCATGAACTGAATGCGATGTCAAAACTAAGATGCGAAGCGACACGTACTGGAGGCAAAGTGAAACTTCAAACGAACCATTTGTTTGTATGCATGTCAGACAAATTACAAATAAACATTGGAAATACAAGCATGGTCTAGGCCCACATGCGAATGATACTTGGCGGAATGTTCAAATGAGGCATGCGGGAGGATGGACTCGACAGGAGGGCGACATGATCGATGGAGAAGAGGGTTGGAGAGGAATGAGAAATAAGCAAACGCCACATGATTATACTTGAACGGCTCAAATAGCACTGATGCTCGAATATGGCTGGGAAAACAGGGAAACTGACATGTGGGGCACACCTGTCGGGATGACGTAGTGCAAACTAGTCCAATGGAGGAGCTGGCCCACGACCGCCTCGCCATCGGCAACCGTTCATGTGGGTCGTGGGGGCCAACAATGTGGCCCAGCTCCAGCACCGCCTCTGGACATGGCGACCGCGATGCACGACATGCTCATCGTCGCTAGACACGGTTATCTTGCTTTCTCAATGACATGCATCGATCGCATGTGAGCAAAGGGCATCTCCAACGTTGCCACGACCGCAGCTGACTACCCTGGCACAACAAAAACCCTCGTCCCTCGCGCCGTCGCGTGGTGCATTCCCAGCCGGTGCCAGCTGCCCGCATTCATGCCGTCCATCTCTATGCCGTCGTTAAGAGGCTTGGTGCCCGAGGAACCAACTTCAACGACTTAATGACGCACCAGGATGCTTGGCCTCACCGGAATGCGCTACTTAAAGCGGCAACGCCCAGCTAACCTCTACACCATAGTGCATGACCGCAAGCGCGAACGCTCTGCGGGAGAGCTTGTCTTCGGGGATGGAGCTCGAGGTCGACGCCCTCACTCAAGTCGCTGCACAAGCGGTGGCCACGCTGGCGGCTGACGACGGGAGCACCATCAGCCACGCGTCCTACTTGCTGCCGTCCAACGTCCGGCACCGCTGAGGTCGGGGACTCCTCCGAGGATGAGTAGGACATGGGAGGCGGTAGGGCATGGTGTGCCAACTGGGCGGTCCGTCTCTCATGTTCTACTGTTCCTTGTCGAAGACTGCACCTTCACTTCATGGTTCTTGAACCCCGCCCCCGTACATCGAGATCACAGATGGAGGACGTCGGTCGCCACCGTAGAATAGGTTTAGGGTCGGGTTTCGTTTATTTTTCTGTCCTATAAAAGTTCGAAATGTAATGAAAATCTGCCGTGTTTGCATTAATCTTGGCCGATGTATATGAACTTTCACAATAATATAGTATATTGTAGGAGTACTAGCTAGATGCCCGTGCGTTGCATGAAAGATCAAGATCTTGTGGGGGAAAAGGATGAATGAGGCAAGGCCTTATCTGCAAATGTACATTCACGCATTTCACATCTTTCTACATCTACGGGAACCTACGAAAGGGTTAACGTAAATTGCCTCTCTCTCTCCTCCCCTGATTTTCATGGTGGTGGGCCCCTCCCTCCCCCCAATCTACAATCAACAACTCACATATTTCACATTATGTTAATTACGTAACTGAGACTACGTAGATGTAGCATTACTCGTCCTAAAAAACCCAACTAAGACAACCTCCCAGCATATCGCGAGGGAAAAGACCCGTCCGCGCCATTTTAGTCAGGATTACCGGATTACTAGTAGTAGTATCGATGGATCGCGCGAAGTAACAAGTTTTTTTTGAGGGGGCGAAGCACCTAGTGTAAAAGGAAAAAAGGCGGTACACTCACAACACCCCTGTCGCAGTCGCATTGCACCCCACACATGTTCGGTCCTGCACACGGCTCACGCAAACGGAACGCGCTTCAGCTTGCCTCTTCATAGACACGTGGGACTGCACTTGGAGAAACCGACCATGTGCCAAAATCCCCCCCGCCCACCGCGCGAAAATCCTCCGCCCACCCAAAAATTTCCCCCAAATCCTAGATTCAACCGCCCTTCGGTCAACTAGCTAATAATATTCCCCAACCCCCCCCCCCCCGGTCCCCCTCCACTCCATTCGCTCCGCCAAAGCCACCCTCCCCGCCACACTAATACGTCGGCGTCGCGGTTCGTCGAGAGGACGCACGGCAATCCTCTCGCTCCCACAGTACGCTCTCGTAGACTGTCGTCCTCTAGCCGCGCCGCCACCGCTGGCAACGTTCCTGTGGAGACGCACGGCGGTCAGCCTCTCCCATGGTACGCGCATTCTAGACTGAGGCCCCGTGCATGTCGGTGTAGCGCTGAATGTTAGCTGATAGGCGTTGTTAATCTGACTGTTTGACGAAGTAGTTTACAGTCAATATGCTCTGCTTAGAAGCTTCCTTGCCCTGTTCTGCACTCAATCTGCTTAGCTGAGATGGCATGCCAAGGCCGATTAGTTGCTAAAATATCCTACCACATATTTATTGTGAAGTAGATTGCCACGGTCTAGTAGCCAATCTGTTAGGTGAAATAACTCTACACCGTTTTATACTCGATCTTTGTTGTTGTAATGTCCTTTGATAGTTCGATGGTTGTGTGCTCGGCCTCATTGACTGCTGAAACAGCCTGCCATAATTTAGGACTCAAATTTGTTTGCTGAATTAGCATTACATATATTTCGTTACTTAGATCTGCTCATCCAAATATCTTGCCATAGCTTTAGACATTGACCTAGGTATTTTCTTCTAGACTTCATAAAAAAGCATATAGGTTTTTCCTGTAATATCTAGTAGAAGAACTAATTTTTATGTCTAACAGATAGACAGGACTTGGATAACATCTGCTCGAATATTCTCCGCTGCATATGTCGAGGGGGTTGAAAACTTCATGAACTTTATCAGAGCTGAGTACGGTGGTCCGAAATCAGATGTGCTCTGCCCGTGTAGCAGTTGTATGAATTCAGTTACAAGACCCCAGTCAACTATGCAAAATCATCTACACTTGTATGGGATGTCGGTCACATATACTAGGTGGGTTCATCATGGTGAAGCTGTGAACGTAAATCTTATTGACTACGTGGAAGCAACAGATCACCATATGGATCTGCCTGATGCTCAAGTGGAAGAGGAGGAGGAGGAGGTGGTGGCAGAGCCAGTGAGTTTGATCAACATTGAAACAATGCTACGAAATACTCGTGCATTCCATGAACTTTCACCTGCAGAAGAAAAACGGTGGGCCCGCATGTTGGAACAATGCAACATGGTTGTCACCCAAGGAAATAAGCTGTCAGCATTCTCAGCTATGGTCACCTTTCTTCAGGCGAAGACATCTATCTGAGCGGATGACTAACAAATCATTCGATGCGATGTTGGCTGCTTTCCGCAAAGCTTTCCCAGATGCGTCTGAGCTTCCACACATCTACTGTAAAATGAAGAATTTCCTTCGTGCAGTTGGAATTGGATATGATATGATCCATGCTTGTAAGAATAATTGTGTTCTATTCCGGAAGGATTATGCCAACTTAAGTGAATGCCTGAAATGCAAATCATCAAGATGGAAAGATGGCGATGATGTGAAGAGGATTCCTCATAATGTTCTGAGACATTTTCCAATTACACCAAGATTGCAGAGGTTATTTCATGATGTTGAAACAAGAGAGGATGTATCATTCTAGGAACCAGGAGTATAGAGATAAGAATATAATGAGCCATCCATCACATGGTAGTGAGTGGAAAATCTTCAATCAGAAGCACGAAAAGTTTCCTGCTGACCCGAGAAACATTAGACTTGGCTTAGCTTCAGATGGATTTAACCCATTTGGCCACTAGAGCGCCACATATTGCATGTGGGAAGTGCTTGTTATCCCTTACAACATGCCTCCAAATGTCCGCACCGAAGAATCAAACTACATGATGGCCTTGCTCATCCCAGGTCCAAAAAGTCCTAGAAAGGATTTTGATTTTTTCATGGAGCCACTTGTGGAGGAACTTCAACAGCTATGGAGGGGTGTTCTCAATCGAGACCTATATAGCAGCCCACCAGATGATTTCTTTCTGCGTGCTGTTATAATTTGGTGCATCCATGATTATCCGGCTTTAGGCACTATGTCAGGGAAAATGACACATGGTTACAATGCATGTGTTCGCTATTATAGGAATCCGCTGTCATACGCAATACTTAGCAAGATATGTTACATTGGACACCGCCGTTTCCCTGCCAAGGACAAGCCGCATCCTAGAAAATACTGAAGACATGTGTTCAATGCAAAGCATGAAAACTGTGATGCGCCAAAGAGGCTCACCGCCGATGAGTTGCAAGTGGAATTAGAGAAGGTCAGGCATATTACACCGGGAAACCATCCTGATAATGGTAGCGGGAAAAGGAAGCATGGCAGGGCAGAAGAGAGATTATTGTTTACCCACAGGTCAACTTTGTGGGACTTGGAGTATTGGAAACATTTGGATCTGCGGCATAATCTTGATGTGATGCACATCGAGAAAAATATATGTGACAACATTATCGGCACACTTCTTAATATTGAAGACAAGACGAAAGATACCTTAAAATCTAGGATTGATTTGACACACGTGGGTATTAGACAGGATTTCAGGTGCAAGATGAAGGTAAACCACGAGATATGGCACCAGTTGTGTATGTCTTGGACAAGGTAAAAAGAAAAGAATTCTGTGAGGTCCTGTCACGTGTGAGATTCCCACATGGATTTGCTTCCAACCCTGAAAGGAGAGTCAGTGCAGATGGAAACAAGGTACAAGGGTTGAAAACTCATGACTGCCACGTCCTACTTCAAAGGGTTTTACTTGTTATCCTTAGAGGATTGGGCCGCCCTGACTTATATAGAGCAATTGCAGAGTTGGGACAATTCTTCAGGGAACTCTGCAGTAGAAATATCAGGATAGATGCTTTGGAGCATCTTAGAGACAAGATACCAACTATCCTATGCGACCTTGAGAAGATTTATCCTCCAGCCTTCTTTGATGTGATGGTGCATTTGGCTGTTCATCTACCTGATGAGGCACTACTTAGAGGTCCAGTACAGTATGGCTGGATGTACCCTATTGAAAGGCGGCTAGGCACTTTCAAGGGCTATGTTAGGAACAGAGCTAGACCCGAGGGTTCCATTGCAGAGCCCTACATTGCTACAGAAGCGTTGACATTCTGCTCAAAATACATTGAAACATCTGATCAGCTTAGCAAAGAGGTGGATGAAGACAATCCCAGGCTCAATGTTTTCGATTATTCTGTTCGAGTTACAGGGAAGAGTCGACAAGAGGATAAACCTAAAGATTTTGAAAAAATGCTTTGATATGTGTTGAATAACTGTCCTGAGATACTACCTTATATCAAGTAAGTGCTAAGTACTGCAACTTATACATCATAATCTACTAAACTTGCAGCACATTCTTATATATTTAGATGTTTGACGCGATCACTATGTTGTGCAGCATCTACAAAAAGGTGTTACTGCCGCAAAATTCAAGAAACATTGACAAACTGGTTATGGTAGGATTTGCGAAATGGTTCAAGATCCATGTAAGCTTTTTAATTGCACTATCAGTTTTTTTAATATATTGAGTACATAAGATGATCATCTTGTCTATTTTCTAACCATAGGTTAAGAAGATGCGGGAGGATGGGCAGGCAGTTGATCATGCCCTTTACTCACTAGTAATGGGTCCTGATACTCGGGTAAGACATTATGAATCTTGCATTGTTGGAGATGTGCGCTACAACACCCTTGCACGAGACGAAGGTAGGAAGACACAAAATAGTGCCATCATGAGCACGGATACGTATGACAAAGAGACAACTGAAATGTATGCTAACATAACAAACATTGTTCAGTTGCAGTATATCTCTAGTTTCGAGGATCATCGGTGTGTGGTTCTGTTGTGCTGTCATTGGTATAACCTGTTTTCCAGGATCGCAAAACCCAGAGCTGATGATTATTTCAAATCCATCATTGTCAAGGCGGCGTACCAGACCAACGAGCCTTTTATTTTGGCAAATCAAGCAACACTGGTATTTTTCTTGGAAGACACATTTGCATGTAGTGATGACGGGAGAGTATTGCAATGGTTTGAGAAGAGGAATTCATTTAATGAAGTTGCACAACAAGATAATGCTTACACTGCTCCTGATGTACAAGATAACACAGATGTTCCTAATATCTTTGAGAACCATCACGTCAATGATGCCGGCAAAAAGATTGTGTGTCGTGCTATGGACATACAAGAGTTGTTCAAGAAGAAGCCAACGTTCGAGGACGTTGAGGACGAAGAAGAAGATGACACCATGGGGAATTACGATTCAGACTGATACACATGGCGAAGATGTTGACGCTGCTGCTACGGATGATGCTTACATTGATTTTGTCGTATTTGCTTGTCAGAACATGTTTTTTATCTACTATGTGAAATTGTGTTTGCTATGACAACTGAAACCTGATGAACATGTTGTTTTGTATTTTCCTATGAGAACATCACTTGTTATGTATGCTAATTTGTGTTTGGTGATTGTATGATGACTAAAACATGATGATATTGTTGTTTAGTTGTAATCATATTTGGCTGTGAAACTTGAATTTGATGACATGGTTTGTTGTTGGACTGCAATTTGCTCAACGTCTTCGAATGAGAACAAAGCTGACCCGACAGGGCCTTTGCTAATTTATTTATTTATTACCAAAAGGGCCTCTGCTATTTATTTATTTATGAGCAAAAGGGGAAACCCCCTGATTTCCTTTAATAGAAATCATTAGATGTTCACAACACTACGCCCAGCCTACTACACAGGTTTCATTCATTACTAGTTTCAGCAAAGTGCTAATGTCATAGCCACTGAATACATCTTGAGTGCTACATACACTGCAAATAAAGAGACAATCATCCTACATAGCACATCAATTTTGCCAATTATCTTCATAAGCTCTTTCATCTCCTCATTGTTGTCAAGGCCATTCAGCAGTTGTTGCTTGGCCATGATCAGAGGAACTGCATCTTTAACCTTCTGCTCTACTGTCACACCCACAATGCGGCTATATCTCCCACATGTGGGGGCACGACTTAGAGGCATAGCCGCATGGTAGGTTTGTCGCAAGAGGGGTAATCTTCACACAATCCGATGTACTGAATAAGAAAGGGATAAAGAGTTGGCATACAATCGCCACTTCACACAATACATGAATATTTCATACATCATCCAAAGTACAAACAAGGTCCGACTACGAAACCAAAATAGAAGAAGACAACCCCAATTGCTAGATCCCCGATCGTCCCAACTGGGCACCACTACTGATAAACAGGAAACGAAACAAAACGGCAATCAAGATATTCATCAAGCTCCCATTTGAGCTGGGTTGCGTCACCTGCACTGGTATCATCGGCACCTACAACTGTTTGGAAGTATCTGTGAGTCACGAGGACTAAGCAATCTCACACCCACGAGATCAAGACTATTTGAGCTTATGGGTAGGAGATGGTAGTGAGGTGGCGCTGCAACAAGCACTAAGCATATATGGTGGCTAACATACACAAATAAGAGAGAGAAGAGAAGCAACGCAACGGTCGAGAAGCTAGAAGTGATCAAGAAGTGATCCTGAAACTAATTACGCACAAGCATAACACCAGAACTGTGTTCACTTCCCGGACTCCGCCGAAAAGAGACCATCACAGCTACACACGCGGTTTATGCATTTTAATTAAGTCAAGTGTCAAGTTCTCTATAACTAGATATTAACAAATTCCGATCTGCCACATAACCACGAGCACGACTCTTGAAAGTTTATACCCTGTAGGGGTGTCCCAACTTAGCCCATCACAAGCTCTTACGGTCAACTAAGGATATTCCTTCTCCCGGGAAGACCCGATCAGTCTCGGAATCCCGGTTACAAGACATTTTGACAATGGTAAAACAAGACCAGCAAAGCCACCTGATGTGCCGACAATCCCGATAGGAGTCGCACGTATCTCATTCTCAGGGCAACACCGGATGAGACTAGCTACGGGTAAAATCAACCCTCAAGTTTCCCTGAGGTGGCCCCGCAGGCAGCTCGGTTCGGACCAACACTTAGAGAAGCACTGGCTCGGGGGGGTTAAAATAAAGATGACCCTCAGGTTGGCTGACCCAAGGGAAAGGTAATAGGTTGTTAGGCAAATGTAAAACCAAGGTTGGGCCTTGCTGGAGGAGTTCTATTCAAAACAAACTGTCAAGGGGTTACCATAACACCCAACCGCGTAAGGAACACAACATCAAGGAACATAACACCAGTATGACGGAAACTAGGGCGGCAAGAGTGGAACAAAACACCAGGCATAAGGCCGAGCCTTCCACCCTTTACGAAGTATATAGATGCATTAATTAAATAAGAGATATTGTGATATCCCAACATAACCATGTTCCAACATGGAACAAACTTCAACTTCACCTGCAACAAGCAACGCTATAAGAGGGGCTGAGCAAAAGCGGTAACATAACCAAACAACGGTTTGCTAGGAAGGTGGCTTAGAGGCTTGACATGGCAATATGGGAGGCATGATATAACAAGTGGTAGGTATCACGAGATAGCGGTAGAACGAACAACTAGCAAGCAAAGATAGAAGTGATTTCAAGGGTATGGTCATCTTGCCTAAGATCCCGCAAGGAAGAAGAACGAGTCCATGAAGAAGACCGAGTCCATGAAGAAGACAAACGGATGTAGTCGAACGGATCCTCACAACTCTGGAACGAAACCGAAGATAACGAGAGAAGCTACCCGGAAAGAAGCAAACAACATAGTAAACCAGCAAGCATAAACATGGCATGATGCACAATCAAGGATGATGCATGTCCAGTTTAATGATTCATGGCATGACAAAGTGCACAAACAATACTAGAAATTAAGTGGAGCTCAATATGCAACGAGTTGTGTATTGACTAAACACCACATCAATTATTTAGTTCTCTCTCATTTATGTACCCAACAATATTAAATGTTATTAAACATGGAAAGGGGTGGAGCATATGAAAACTACCTATCTAGGCAAGTTTCAATGAGGCCGGAAATAACAAACAACAAATCCGGAAAATCCCCATATGCAAATTATGGATTTGGTACTTGAGGGAGTCCTGGACTAAGGGGTCCTCGGGTGTCCAGCCTATTATCCATGGGTCGGACTGATGTGCTGTGAAGATATAAAGGCCGAAGATTGTACCTATGTACGGATTGGACTCTCCTTGGCGTGGAGGGAAAACTTGGCGACCGACTATGAAGATTCCTTCTTAATGGAGCCGACTCTATGTAAACCCTAGACTCCCCGGTGTCTATATAAACCGGAGAGGTTAATCCGGAAAGGATATATTCATCACCATAGTCATATAGTGTGACGCCCCGATAATTAAGCTACAGTAAACCCTTCTAATGATGCCACATCACCACGATTACTGTTGCCAAACTCGTGATGATTCAAATCCCGTTTGAATTCAAATTCAAAATCAAGGCAAACAATAAAAAATTTCAAACATTAAAACTAAATTGTTCAAAATGTGACAAATAATGCAGAAGTACGAATGGTGGAGAAACCAACATCTTTAAAAGTGTTTAAATTCCCTAAACTAATTAAGACAGTGGTTGAAACAATAATTTAAATGCTTATCAAATAATAAAAATTCTAAAATAAATTATTTAAATGTTACACTTAATATGACAGTGGCCCAATTATTAGTGCTCACATAGGTGCTAACTTTATGTCTTATAAACCTAAAACAAATAAAAGGAAATTAGGAAATAGAAAAGAAATAATAAAAGAAATAGAAAACAGAGACAGAACAAAGAAAAAGAGAAAAGAGAAAAGAAAAAGACTAAAACCTACTATGCACTTAGGCCTATTGCTATAGTATAAAGCCCAGACCACCATGGAGTCATCTCCCTCCTCTCTGTTCACAGGGGGCTGGGCGGCCGCCGTGCGCCCGTCCACGCTGCGGATTGGCCGCGTGCCGCCCATCCGCCACGTCCCCGACGTCTACAAGTTCCCCCTCGATGCCCCCGACATACCCTAACCCTATTCTCTTCCCCCTCTCCACTTGCTTCCATCGCTCGTCGTCGAGCTCGTCTGACGCCATGGCCATGCCACCGCTGCACGCATAGCCACCGACACCCCTACGCCACACCGTTGTGTCCCGGAGAACCATCGACACCCGCTACTTCATCCCTGACCAAGCTTTCGAGTTGGGGGCCGCCTCACCGTCCAGATCAAGCGATTCCCCGCGTTCGGCCACCGCCACTACATCACCATCGTTCCGCTGCTCCGACACCGTTCCGGCCTCCTCGAGGTCGACATCGGCCGCCTCAGTGAGCCCCTCGTCCGTCTCAGCATGTTTCCCCTCTCGTTACAGTCACCGTAGCAGCCGCCCCTACTCCCCCCCCCCGTGGTCATGCTTGGAGCCCTACTCCCGCACGCGCTAGCGCAAGCCCCTTGCCCTCTGTCCTCTCCCACCGCTGACCGCCACACCCTCCCACGCGCCCGCCGTTGGCTCTGGCCGAGGCCCTGTCCGCTGCCTGCTGCTACTCTTCCCGCTGCTCGCATAGCCGCGCGCGCCTCATCTCCATGTGCCCCGCTCACCAGGGCCGCCCCCTGCTACCACTGGCCCTGCCCGCGTGCGCTCTCCCACGCACGCGCGCCTGCCCGCGCCTTGCCGCGCCGTCGTCGCTCGCACCCCGTTTCCCCTGCTCCTCTGCTCAGCTCGGCGCCACAGCTCAGCTCCGCCCGCGCAGCCGCCACCCGTGCAGCCCTGCCGGTGTCGCCGCGCCCAACATCGCCAGCTCCGCTCCGTCCCGTGACCCCGTTCGCCGCAGTTCGGGCCACCGCCGTGGCTGCGCCGGCCGCTGCCTGGCCGCAGGCACCGCGTGCCCGCACGAGTCCAACCGGTCCCCTGTTGGATTAGTGGGGATAACCCCCCAGATTAGATTAAGTGCTAACCCCCTTGTGAGTATGACTAGTGGGGCCCGCCCCTGTTAGAAAAAAAGGAATTTCAAAATAACTAAATATAATTAATTAATTCAATCATTAATTAACTTAATTAATATTGCTTAGTTAAATAATTAACTACCTCACTAGTTTAATCAGTCAATGACAAGGAGGCCCCACTCTCATGTTGACCAGTCAAAGTGTGACTGGTCAACCGGGTCCACTGGCCCACATGTCAGCCTTTGCATTTTGTCTATTAATTTTGAAATACAAATAACTTCGGAAAATGGATTAAATCTTTACAAATTAATATAAAATAATCCATAACTCGGATGAAAATACTTTATACATGAAAGTTGCTCAGAACGACGAGAGGAATCCAAATACGTAGCCCGTTCGTCTGCCACACATCCCTAGCATAGAGAACATGCACTTTGCCCCTCTGCTTCATCTGTCCAAAAACGGGAAACACCAGGGATACTTTCCTGGATGTTTCCCCCCTTCGCGGGCATCACCTAGTACCGCGTTAGCGCATACCTAGCACCGCATATTGCCTCGTTATGTTTTGTGATGCTTTGTTTGCTCCATATTCATTATTTCTTCCCCCTCTTCTCTCCGGTAGACTATGAGACTGACGCCGCTGCTGGTGCCCCGATCGACTACATTGTTGACGACCCCTACTTGCCAGAGCAACCAAGCAAGCCCCCCCCTTGATCACCAGATATCGCCTATTCTTCTCTCTACTGATTGCATTAGAGTAGTGTAGCATGTTACTGCTTTCGGTTAATCCTATTCTGTTGCATAGCCTGTCATTGTTGCTGCAGTTGTTGATACCTTATCTGCAATCCTAAATGCTTAGTATAGGATGCTTGTATTTCATCAGTGGCCCTACATCCTTGTCCGTCTACTATGCTATACTATCGGGTCATGATCACTCGGGAGGTGATCACGGGTATATACTTACATACATTTTATATATGATACATGTGCTGACTAAAGTCGGGTCGGCTCGCAGAGTACCCGCAAGTGATTCCGATGTTCGGGGCTGAAGGGGCAGCTGGTTCCACCCAGGTAGTGGTGCGCCTGGGTTCTCGACGGCCCCCGATTGTTACTTTGTGGCGGAGCGACAGGGCAGGTTGAGACCACCTAGGTGAGAGGTGGGCCTGGGCCTGGTCGGCATACGCGGATACTTTAATTAACATGCTTAACGAGATCTTGGTATTTGATCTGAGTCTAGCCACTGGCCTATACGCACTAACCAACTTCGCGGGAACAGTTATGGGCACTCGACATCGTGGTATCAGCCGAAGGCTTCGTGACGTCAGCGACTAAGCGGCGCGCGCAGGATTGGACTGGAACGCCTGCTCTTATATTAGGGAGGCTAGGTCTGTTTTCGGCCGCCCTTGCAACGTGCAGGTGTGCAATGGGCGATGATCCCAGACCCCTGCGCCATAGGATTTAGACCAGCGTACTGACCTCTCTGTTGTTCCTAGGTAGGGCTGCGACGTGTTGATATTTCGAGGCTGGTCATGACCCAGGAAAGTGTGTCCGGCCGAGGGGATCGAGCGTGTTGGGAAATGTGATGCACCCCTGCAGAGAAGTTGATCTATTCGAATAGCCGTGTCCCTTAGTAAAAGGACGACCCGTAGTTCTACCTTGACCTTATGACAACTGCAAACGGATATTTAATAAAACACACCCTTCCAATTGCCAGATACAACCGGTGATCGCTCTCTCACTGGGCGACAAGGGGAGGATCACCGGGTAGGTTTATGCTATGCGATGATACTTGGTTAACTTACCATCTACTCTCTTCTACTTGCTACAAGATGGAGGCGGCCAGAAGCGTAGTCTTCGACAGGACTAGCTATCCCCTCTTATTCTGGCATTCTGCAGTTCAGTCCACTGATATAGCCCGTTTACACAGATGCCCATGCATATGTAGTGTAGATCCTTGCTTGCGAGTACTTTGGATGAGTACTCACGGTTGCTTTTCTCCCTCTTTTCCCACTTTCCACTTTCCCCGGTTCTCACAACCAGATGCTGGAGCCCAGGAGCCAGACCCCATCGTCGACGACGACCCCTACTACACCGAGGGTGCCTACTACTATGTCCAGGCCGCCGCCGACAACCAGGAGTAGTTTAGGAGGATCCCAGGCAGGAGGTTTGCGCCTCTTACGATTTGTATCCCAGTTTGTACTAGCCATCTTATGGCAACTTGTTTAACTTATGTCTGTACTCAGATATTGTTGCTTCCGCTGACTCGTCTATGATCGAGGTCTTGTATTCGAGCCCTCGAGGCCCCTGGCTTATAATATGATGCTTGTATGACTTATTTTATTTCTAGAGTTATGTTGTGATATCTTCCCGTGAGTCCCTGATCTTGATCGTACACGTTTGCGTGTATGATTAGGGTACGGTTAAATCGAGGGCGTCACAAGTTGGTATCAGAGCCGACTGCCTGTTGGAATCCCCCTTCCACACTCCTTGGCCGAAGTCGAGTCTAGATATTACAAAACTTTTACTAACATGGCTGTGTGTCTTACGGGCCCACGTCGCCATTTGGGTGGTATTAGGATCTTTTACTCCTCGTCTATACTCTGGGACTCTGATCTCTCTTCTATTCGGGTTAAATGATTTTACTAACTCTAACTCTAGGTTCTCGTAAATTGTTTCTCCCGGAGAGCCCCTTCATTCCAGATGATGTTCTGCTTCACCAAAAGATTCCAAAGATACTCTCTGATGTTCTCTCCAGACTTTGTGCCATCGCTATTGCAATCCCCTTCCATCGATAAGCCCCCATGGATAACCATGCACACTTGCCATTGATACAATCATTCCCCGTTGATATTGTTATGGCAAGATACCCCGAAATTCTCGCTATTGTTCTGAGAACACTTTGTGCCTACTGCCTTGCAGTTCTTGCCAAGTGAATACGCCCTACGGATAACTCCTCGCACTTACCAAGTATCCGTTATTTCCCCGTTTGTTCATATGACTCACAAGATACATGGAAATACTATCTGTTGTTCCGATAATCCTCTGTTCGTTATTGCTCTGCAAAAACTTTTCTACTGGCATTATGGTTGTGTCACATATGACTAGCAGTATTCATTAGTATCCTTTGTCACTATCATTTCGAGTCCCTTGTTTCGATACGTTGCGAATTGTCGCAATCCTCAGATGAATCCTAGAATTCATCCTTCCGTCGCAGACGTCGTTTTGAACATGAGCTTGATTCTCGACCAATCTAATTGCCGTCTATTGTACCCTTAGATCTATTGAACTTATCCACCCTTGATCAGAGCGTCTGCTTCTAATCCTTCGATTTGGAAATCATAATTCCTTTGATATCTAAGCATTGAATCATTCATATGTTCTATAATCTGATGCCCTTGAATTTTTTTTCTTCAACTGGTTGTGTGCCGAAGCTCACATCAGCTCCGCTATGGACCGTCAGATCCTTTGTTGGGTTATTATTTCCCAATGTCCTTCATATCTAATCGCCTTGTAAATTCTTCCCTGATATATAATTCCCTTAGTAAAATCCTATTCTCTGATATGTCCAACCATGCTCTGCTCTCGAGCTGGTGATATTTACTAGTGAAGCTTGTGGTATATGTTTTTGCGATGCCCCGATGGGTTGAACCTATGCCTTTCTTAATCTGTGAGAATCCGAGAGTTTTCACGAGTCATACTCTTCTAGTGTTTTGCTAGATAAAATTTAAACATTACAAATTCTTCGAAAAATGAGAAGTGAATGAAAAGTTGTGCATTGGAGAAGTGGGAGTCGACCTTGAACTTTGTGTTCATGCCCATGGACACGATGTAGATCCTATCATGGAAGCTTCTTATAATAATAAAAATATCCTTGATATGATATCATCTGGTATCTATGTATTGATCCTTTGCAATCATGGTCGTGACCACATTTTCTCCTTGATTCCATTTCTCAGACAAGTTAAAGCACTTGTCTTCTGTTGATTGATACATCTCTGCAACCTCTATTTTGATCTTCCTCGAGTATTAACCTCTGGTATTTCAAGAATTGTGTTGCTTCCTCTGAGTCTTCATCTAGTATTGTTTCTCACCGATCTCAGATTCCCCCCAGGTTCTGAGTTATTAGTCACTCGAGAACACCGATAAGTGAATCGATTCCGCACTCCGATTCAATAACTCTAAGTAATTCTCGTTGCTTACAGGTTTAATAATCCTTCAAGTCATTCCTAGCCTTATCAGATGTATCATTATTGTGCAAACTTTTAACTGTGCTACCTGGTCCTTCTTCTCGGAGCACAACTTTCGACGATGAGCTAAGCTTACATCGATCTTCCTTGTCTTATCGTTTCACCTCGAACAGCAAGCTTGATTTTGAGTTAGTGTTGATTTGTGGTTCCAATAATCTTTCTTTGCATTAGTCCTATTGCCTGATGTAGCCGCGGTTCAATTGATTCTTCGTGGAGCCTCTCAACAAAATTTGTCATGATCATCATCAGCATTCTAAGCTCTTCTAGGATATCAATTGAATTCATGAGGATAAATACCATCCTTTCCCTCGATGATTTGTGTTATCATCGACCACTTTATTGCCTTCCGTTCAACACAAACTTGTTTGTGTTTTGCGTTGTACCTTGTTTTCCTTGCTATCTAGCTTAGGTTATGTTCTACCTTGTAGTATTACTGTCTTCTATATCAAGAATGTTGTGAGGATTGCTCCACCTCTTAAGAATTCTTGCTATAGTGATACTTCTCACCATCACCATTCCTTCTTGGTCCTCGTGTTGATTCCAACCGGGGTACCCAGAAGTGAACGGTGTTGTTTGGATGCTGCACTTCTAGCAACCCTATTGCTTTGATGTTAATGATCGACAATTCATTCTTAGCCTATCGGCTATTGAACCACCATTCTAACGTTGATCATGCTACTATAAGCCCACATTTCGGGTGCACCTTTTCAACCAATGTTTAATTGTGTATGTTTTCCTCGAGCATACATCATTATATCATTTGATCTGACTAATGTTATCTCCTTGTTCACATGATTGTGGAAATCCATCTTTTTGGAAATTTCAATGGATTGTCGTTGATTCCACCAGCCACCTCCCGATCTTCTCCTTGGTTTAATGATGAACTCTTGTTTCGGTACTCACTACCACAGTTCATTTCCCTAGGATCTTACATTGTCATCTCGTCAATTTGTGTTGCACCTTTTCTTCTCAGGCATCCCGAGTCTGAGGTATCCTAGCACTAATCAGATCTGAATCTCGGTCAGATATGATGGTTGGGAAACATTTCCAAGAGTTATAACATTGGTCTTTATATGATCCGATAAGGTGATGTCATGCCTAGCAGAACTGGCCGAAGGACCTATTGTTATAGTTTCCATTTTAGCAAGGTTAACCATTCTTCCATGAGGAAATTGTAAGACTTATTCTATAAGTTGTTCCTGATGAATCCTTTGTATATTCAAGTCCAACATTTGCTTGAAGACCATGTCAATGCTATCTCAAAGCATGTCTGTGATACTCCAATTTTTTTAACAATAACATTTGAATCCCAATGCTAAATGATTCTTGCTCAATTATCCATACACTGTTGTATGGGTAATGTCATGAAATTTCTCTCCCCTTACCTAAAGGGTTTTCTACATTATATCTTGTCACGGTGTAACACCCATAATGAGGCTATATCTCCCATGTGTCGGGGCACGACTTAGAGGCATAGCCGCATGGTAGGTTTGTCGCAAGAGGGGTAATCTTCACACAATCCCATGTACTAAATAAGAATGGGATAAAGAGTTGGCTTACAATCGCCACTTCACACAAATACAAGTGTAACATACATCATCCAGAATACCATCAAGATCCAACTACGGAACCAAAATAAAAGAAGACACCCCAAATGCTAGATCCCCGATCGTCCCAACTGGGCTCCACTACTGATGAACCAGAAAAGATGCAAAACAACGATCAAGATCTTCATCGAGCTCCCACTTGAGCTCGGTTGCATCATCTGCACTGGTATCATCGGCACCTACAACTGTTTGGAAGTATCTGCGAGTCACGAGCACTCAGCAATCTCACACCCGCCAGATCAAGACTATTTAAGCTTATGGGTAGGATAAGGTAATGAGGTGGAGCTACAGCAAGCACTAAGCATATATGGTGGCTAACATACGCAAATAAGAGCAAGAAGAGAAGCAACGCAACGGTCATAAACTAGAAGTGATCAAGAAGTGATCCTGAAACTACTTACGCACAACCATAACACAAGAACCGTGTTCACTTCCCGGACTCCGCCGAGAATAGGCCATCATGGCCACACACGCGGTTGATGCATTTTAATTAAGTTAAGTGTCAAGTTCTCTACAACCGGAGTTTAACAAATTTCCATCTGCCACATAACCGCAGAACGGCTTTCGAACGTTCAAAACCCTGCAAGGGTGTCCCAACTTAGCCCATCACAAGCTCTCATGGTCAACGAAGGATATCCCTTTTCCCAGGAAGACCCGATCGGACTCGGAATCCCGGTTATAAGAAATTTCGACAATGGTAAAACAAGACCAACAAGACCACCCGATGCGCCGACATCCCGATAGGAGATGCAAATATCTCATTCTTAGGGCAACACTGGATCAACACTACGTACAACTAAAACCGACCCTCAAGTTTCCCCGAGGTGGCGCTGCAAGTGGCTCTGTTTTGGACCAACATTTATAGAAGCACTGGCCCGGGGGGCTTAAAATAAAGATGACCCTCGAGAGTGTGACTCCCAAGGGAAAAGTATAGGTGGAGGAGTTTTATTCAAAGCGAACTGTCAAGGGGTCCCCATAACACCCAACCGTGTAAGGAATGCAAAATCAAGGAACATAAGACCGATATGACGGAAACTAGGGTGGCAAGAGTGGAACAAAACACCAGGCATAAGGCCAAGCCTTCCACCCTTTACCAAGTATATAGGTGCATTAAAGTAAATAAGATATAATAATGATATCCCAACATATCCATGTTCCAACATGGAACAAACTTCAGCTTTACCAGCAACTAGCAACGCTATAAGAGGGGCTGAGCAAAGCGGTAACATAGCCAGACAACAGTTTGCTAGGAAAGGTGGGTTAGAGGCTTGACATGGCAATATGGGAGGCATGATATAGCAAGTGGTATGTATCACGGCATAGCGACAGAGCGAAAAAATAGCAAGCAAATATAGAAGTGATTTCGAGGGTATGGTCATCTTGCCTGAGATCCCGCAATGAAGAAGAACGAGTCCATGAAGAAGACAAACGGATGTAGTCGAATGAGTCATCACAAACGCGAAGTTATCGGACCTGACCCGAAGAAGCAACATTGGAAAGAATCAAACAACATAGTAAACAACCATCGCATAAACATGGCATGATGCACAGCCAAGTATGATGCATGTCCGGTTTAATGAAGCATGGCATGACAAAGTGCAACAAACAACACTACAAATTAGGTGGAGCTCAATATGCAACGAGTTGCATATTGATGGAACACCACATTCAAGTTATTTAGTTCCATCTCGTTTATGTACCCAACAATATTAAATGTTCTTAACCATGGCAATAGGTGGAGCAAATGAAAACTACCTATCTAGGCAAGTTTAAATGAGGCTGGAACAACAAACAACAAATCCGGAAAATCCTCATATGCAAATTTTGGATTTGGTACTGTTCTGCCCTAAACCATATTTTAGAGTTTTTAAACATGCAAGGCAAGTACACCATGTTAAACTAGGCAATTTTCTACCCCGTTTACATATAAAGATTATTTAAATCTGAGCTACGGTTAATTAGTTATGAATTAAATCACTTTAGCTTATTATTTAAGCAATATAAAGCAAACATCATTCTAAACATGTCAAACATGACTGAAAGATGGATATTATTAAACTAGATGAAATTCTAGTCATATTTCATATATAAATTGTTTACATGCGATGCACGGTTGGTGACTTAGGATATGCATGAAGTGCAACGGCTTGTCTGTAAAACTGGTAACTCTGGATAAATGGGCAAATCGCAGAACGAAAAAAAAATGTGACATGGGCCGAATCTGGACAGGAAGCCCAACAAAGTAAAAAAAGGACGGGCGCTGGGGTGGCCTCACCATGGGCCTTGGCCTGGCTTGGCAGAGGAGGACAGCGGCGATGGGCCTTGCGCAGCACAGGGGAGCGGCTCGGCTGGCGGAGAGAAATCCGGCCCACGCGGGAGTCAACGCGAGCGGGCACGA
Organism: Triticum urartu; assembly: GCF_056163025.1. Taxonomy (NCBI): domain Eukaryota; kingdom Viridiplantae; phylum Streptophyta; class Magnoliopsida; order Poales; family Poaceae; genus Triticum; species Triticum urartu. The sequence continues at coordinate 335,421,832 of NC_141879.1, read as the reverse complement.
AGCTCATCGCCCTCAATCCCAAGAGGGACGTGGCCAAGGCGGCGTTGGCGGCCAACAGTGACAGCAGCAGCGACGGGTCCGGGAATGGGGAGGCAGAGGGCACTCCGGGCGGCGGCGCGAGCATCCCTGATGGCGGCGAGACGCAGTAGGCAGACGACGGTGACGGTTAGAGAGAGAGAGGGAGAACAAGAGAAAGGGAAGGAATCAAGAGAGGAGCGGGGTCGACCTGGTGGTGGTGGTGGTCGCCGGCGGCGACTCTGGCGAGGCGGCGGGGATGACGGCCGATGGTGGGGTCCGGTGGAGCTTCGAGGTGGGCGCAAGGAGGCGCAGTCGGACGGGAGGAGCTCGAAGCTTTCCTGATCCAGATCAAAGACCGTGGCGCGAGAGAGCGCCTCGGGCTTGGATGGACTCGTCGGGCCCTAGATGGGCCTGGCAGGGCCGGCGCGAGGTGGGAGGAGGGAGGCGCTGGCAGGGGCACGTGGCGAGCGGCCACTGGCCCTAGGCGGCGGCGATGGGGGTTCAGGTGGCGGCTCGCCCGCAGGGGCAGCGCCAAGTGGCGGCAGCGGGTTAGGCCGGTGTGAAAAATGAGGAGGAGGTGGGAAGAGGCTGGCGATGCACGGCTTTCGAGGACAGGCTAGGTTTTCCATAAATGGAAGCGGGAGGTGGCTATTTATAGGCAAGGGGGCTAGGTTAGGTGGATTAGCTCCGTTTCGGATCCGTTCGATCACCATCGGACAGTTCGGAGCATAGGGGTAGGTAGGTAGGCTAGATAACGGGCTGTGCAGAAAGCCTTGGGCTGAGAAAGAGAAGAGAGAGACCCGGCGACTGTTTCCGGAGACAGAAGCGTCCGACGTTTGACCGACTATAATGCGGCTATAGTTTAACGGTTGGGCTATCAAACCAGCTCCGAATGCGATGAAACTTGGCAGGCGGCCTACTGACAACAAAACAACACCGCACGCCAACATTCATCCCATTCCGAGAACATTTTCGAGCCACTTATAAAATAAAATTTCGGACGTGCAGCAGGCGCGTGCAAGTGTGTCTGGGCTGAGAACGGACAACGGACGGAACTGGGGGAACCCGGACGAATGCAAGTTTTGAAAACATGATGATGCAATGCACATGATGACATGGCAAGATGCAACACGCAAGCGAATGACATTGCAACAACAGCAAGAAACTGGAAGACACCTGGCGCATCGGTCTCGGGGCGTCACACACGACTATCATGCTCCGCTTGTCCTTGCGAAAGATATACCCCTGAAATATGTGTTCTGTTTAATCTGAAGATCACCTTTTCCTTTGCATTGATTTGTTTAACCTTTCTGGTGTTCTATATGATCTAAGCAGTAATATTCTTATGCTTATGTAAACACCTAGGTGTACAATCGTGTCGGTAAGGCACTGTTACTATTGTTGATGACATTCTGGTAGCCACCGATGGACGAGAACTTTTCCTATTGGTCCGCCTCGTTCAACGAGCTGGAAAATGGTTCTCTTCGTCCCTCGCCCTTGGTACCGATGTTGTTGCCGACATAACTGACACGCAATCCTCTGACATGCCTTGCCTACATGATTACGCAAGATGTCTCCGCCCTTCCTACTTTTAGCCCACATGGTGGGCTCATAACCCATAGTTCCACAGGATCAAAACCTGACTCTCCGGTACACTCCTTGTTTCCAAGGTTATTCCTCGCGCGTGGCCTCATATGTTATTCACGAGCCACCTTCCGAGAGATCATCAATTCTAGTATCAGACACAATGCTTATTCCCATAGCTCCGAACCCTTTTCACGCCCTGTTTCAGGCATCAAACGATTGCCTGTTCGCTCAAAACTTGTCATGATACCTCTTTACTTTGCTCTCGATATTTTCTTAAGTTTCAATTCGAGAGTTACTCTCCCCCACCTTCCCCGATGTTATTGACCAGATGGTCAACCTTGCAGAGGTCCGTTTCCCCAGAATAACCACCCTTTCGTCTTTCGTAAGTATGATGGAGTTCCCGAAGAAAGGATGACGACTTCATCATGACCTGAAATAGAGAAATGAAGGCATCAACGGTGTGGATCGATCTCTTAAAGAAGATCAACCAAGACCGAGAATATTCGTTAGAATTTCGTAACCAAAACTTTCTTGTAGTGGAGGAGTATTGTGACGCCTGGATTATTAAGCTACAGTAAACCCTTCTAATGATGCCATGTCACTATGATTACTTTTGCCAACCTCATGATGATTCAAATCCTGTTTGAATTCAAATTCAAAATCAAGGCAAACAATAAAAAAATTTAAACATTAAAACTAAAATGTTCAAAATGTGACAAATAATGCAGAAGTACTAATGGTGGAGAAACCAACATCTTTAAAAGTGTTTAAATGCCCTAAACTAATTAAGACAGTGGTTTAAACAATAATTTAAATGTTCCACTTAATATGACAGTGCCCTAACTATTAGTGCTAACGTCGGTACGAAATTTATGTCTTATAAACCTAAAACAAATAAAAGGAAATTAGCAAATAGAGAAGAAATAATAAAAGAAATAGAAGATAGAGACAGAACAAAGAAAAAGAGAAAAGAAAAGAAAAAGACTAAAACCTACTGTGCACTTAGGCCTATAGCTACAGTATAAAGCCCAGCCCACCAGGGAGTCATCTCCCTCCTCTCTGTTCATAGGGGGCTGGGTGGCCGTCGTGCGCCCGTCCACGCTGCAGATCGGCCGCGTGCCGCCTATCCGCCACATCCCCAACGTCTACAAGTTCCCCCTCGACGCCCTCGACAAACCCTAACCCTATCCTCTTCCCCCTCTTCTCTTGCTTCCATCGGTCGGCGTCGAGCTTGTCCGACGCCATGGCCATGCCACCAGTGCCCGCATAGCCACGGACACCCCCGCGCCGCACCGCTGTGTCCCGGAGAACCATCGAGGCCCGCTACTTCATCCCTGACAAAGCTTTCGAGTTGGGGGCCGCCTCATCATCAGGATCGAGCGATTCCCCGCGTTCGGCCACCGCCACTACATCACCGTCGTCCCGCTGCTCCGGCACCGTTCCGGCCTCCTCGAGCTCGACATCGACCGCCGCAGTGAGCCCCTTGTCCGTTTCCACATGTTTCCCCTCTTGTTACAGTCACCGTAGCAGCCGCCCCTACTCCCCCCCCCCGTGGTCGCGCCTGGAGCCCTGCTCCCGCACGCGCTAGCGCGAGCCCCTTGCACTGTGTCCGCTGCCTGCTGCTGCTCTTCCCGCTGCTCGCACAGCCGCGCGCGCCTCGCCTCCATGTGCCCTGCTCACCAGAGCCGCCCCCTGCTACCACTGGCCCTGCCCGCGCCTGGCCATGCCATCATCGCTCGCGCCCCGTTCCCGCTGCTGCTTTGCTCAGCTCAGTGCCGCAGCTCTGCTCCGCCCGCGCCACCGCCACCCGTGCAGCCCTGCCGCTGTTGTCGTGCCCAACCCCACCGGCTCCGCTTCGTCCCTCGACCCTATTCGCTCCAGTTCGGACCACCGTCGTGGCCGCGCCGGCCGCTGCCTGGCCGTCGGCACCACGTGCCCGCACGAGTCCAGCCGGTCCCCTGTTGGATTAGTGGGGATAACCCCCCTGATTAGATTAAGTGCTAACCCCCCTTGTGACTATGACTACCCCCCTGTTGGATTAGTGGGGATAACTAAATATAATTAATTAATTTAAGAATTAATTAACTTAATTAATATTGGTTAGTTAACTAATTAACTACCTCACTAGTTTAATTAGTCATTGATAAGGAGGCCCCACCCTCCTCTTGACCAGTCAAAGTGTGACTGGTCAACCGGGTCCACTAGCCCACATGTCAGCCTTTGTGTACATTATGTGTAAACATGGCTGGGTAGCCATTGCATTTTGTCTATTAATTTTGAAATACAAATAATTTGGGAAAATGGATTAAATCTTTAAGAAATAATATAAAATAATCCGTAACTCAGATGAAAATACTTTATACATGAAAGTTGCTCAGATCTACGAGACGAATCCGAATACGCAACCCGTTCGTCCGCCATACATCCCTAGCATAGAGAACATGCCACATTCCCCCTCCGGTTCATCTGTCCAAAAACGCGAAACACCAGGGACACTTCCCCGGATGTTTCCCCCCTTCGCCGGCATCACCTAGTACCGCGTTAGGGCATACCTAGCACCGCGTATTGCCTTGTTATGTTTTGTGATGCTTTGTTTGCTCTGTACTCATTGTTTCTTCCCCCTCTTATCTCCGGTAGACTATGAGACTTACGCCGCTGCTGGTTCCCCGATCGAGTACGTTGTTAACGACCCCTACTTGCCAGAGCAACCAGGCAAGACCCCCCCCCCTTGATCACCAGATATCCCCTATTCTTCTCCCTACTGCTTGCATTAGAGTAGTGTAGCATGTTACTGCTTTCGATTAATCCTATTCTTTTGCATAGCCTGTCATTGTTGCTACAGTTGTTGATACCTTACCTACAATCTTAAATGCCTAGTATAGGATGCTAGTATTTCATCAGTTGCCCTACATCCTTGTCCATATGCTATGCTATACTATTGGGCCGTGATCACTCGGGAGGTGATCACGGGTATATACATACATACATTTTATATATGATACATGTGGTGACTAAAGTCGGGTCGGTTCGTAAAGTACCTGCAAGTGATTCCGGTGTTGGGGGCTGAAGGGGCAGGTGGTTCCACCCAGGTAGTGGTGGGCCTTGTTTCCCGACGGCCCCCGATTGTTACTTTGTGGCGGAACGACAGAGCTGGTTGAGACCACCTAGGTGCGAGGTGGGCCTGGCCCTGGTCGGCATTCACGGTTACTTTAACTAACACGCTTAACAAGATCTTATTATCTAATCTGAGTCTGGCCACTGGCCTATATGCACTAACTAACTATGCGGGAACAGTTATGGGCACTCGACGTCGTGGTATCAGCCGAAGCCTTTGTGATGTCAGTGACTGAGCGGCGCGCGCCGTATTGGACTGGAACACCTGCTCTTGTATTAGGTAGGCTAGGTCTGTTTCCGGTCGCCCTCGCAACGTGCAGGTGTGCAATGGGCGATGGCCCCAGACCCCTGCGCCATAGGATTTAGACCGGCATGCTGACCTCTCTGTTGTGCCTAGGTAGGGCTGCGGCGTGTTGATCTTCCGAGGCCGGTCATGACCCAAGAAAGTGTGTCTGGCCAAAGGGGATCAAGCGTGTTGGGAAATGTGGTGCACCCCTGTAGGGAAGTTGATCTATTCGAATAGCCGTGTCCCTCAGTAAAAGGATGACCCGGAGTTGTTCCTTGACCTTATGAAAACTAGAACCGGATATTTAATAAAACACACCCTTCCAAGTGCCAGATACAACCGGTGACCGCTCTCTCACGGGGAGACGAGGGAAGGATCACCGGTTAGGTTTATGCTATGCGGTGATACTTGGTTAACTTACCATCTACTCTCTTCTACATGCTGCAAGATGGAGGCGGCCAGAAGCGTAGTCTTCGACAGGACTAGCTATCCCCCTCTTATTCTGGCATTCTGCAGTTCAGTCCACCGATATAGCCCCTTTACGGAGATACCCATGCATATGTAGTGCAGATCCTTGCTTGCGAGTACTTTGGATGAGTACTCACAGTTGCTTTTCGCCCTCTTTTCCCCCTTTCCACTTTCTCTGGTTGTCGCAACCAGATGCTGGAGCCCAGGAGCCAGACGCCACCGTCGACGACGACCCCTACTACACCGAGGGTGCCTACTACTACATCAAGGATGCCGCCGACGACCAGGAGTAGTTTAGGACGATCCCAGGCAGGAGGTCTGCGCCTCTTACGATCTATATCCCAGTTTTTGCTAGCCATCTTATGGCAAATTGTTTAACTTATGTCTGTACTCAGATATTGTTGCTTCCGCTGACTCGTCTATGATCAAGCTCTTGTATTCGAGCCCTCGAGGCCCCTGTCTTGTAATATGATGCTTGTATAAATTATTTCATTTGTAGAGTTGTGTTGTGATATCTTCCCGTGAGTCCCTGATCTTGATCGTACACGTTTGCGTGTATGATTAGTGTACGGTCAAATCGGGGGCGTCACATATAGGCTAGGCTTCTAGGGTTTAGCCATCTTGATCTCATGGTAGATCAACTCTTGTAACATCCATATGCATCAATATCAATCAAGAAGGACGTAGGGTATTACCTCCATAGAGAGGACCCTAACCTGGGTAAACATTGTGTCCCCTGTCTCTTGTTACCATCGATCCTAGACGCACAGTTTGGGACCCCCTACCTGAGATCCGCAGTTTTGACATCGACATTGGTGCTTTCATTGAGAGTCCCACTGTGCCGTCGACAAAAGGCTCGATGGCTCACCTTGTCCTTAAAGACAACATCACCTCCGGCGGAGCTCTGGCCCCGGGCCAAACCCTCCGGATGGGCGGCTTTACTATGATCGCCCGTTCGACTCTTGAACCGACAATGGCCTCTCGGGCCATCATAAACCCCCTTCGCATCAACTCCGAGCATTCCAAGTAGATGGATCCAACAGAGCTTTCATCTTTAAACGAACTCCTAGATTGCATCGCCTCTTTGGGAATAGCCACAGACTATGATCAGATCGGGCCTAAAACCGATCAAGGAGAAATCGTGACCCTACCAGTCAGCCAGTAGATTGCAGGAGTCGTGGAACAGGACGGCGAGTCTTCGCCTATACCGAAGACGGACTATGATCGGACCGCCGATCAGGAACAGCCGGATACCCACCCGCGAAAGGACGCGACCAGCCCTCCGAACATAGCATTGCACGGCCGCCCTAAACAATCAGAAGATATTTTGGAACCCAGACTGTTAAGCCTGGAAGGTCGTCAGACTCCGAATAATCGGTCTGGTCGGGGTTCAGATTTAATTCCACCAACCCACCCAAATATAGACTCTCTCATGAGCATAAAACAACAGTCTCAGGAAACGGTCCACCACTTCTGGGCCAGATTCCTCCTTGTCAAGGACAAGATAAAAGATTGCCGTGACGAGGACGCAATATAAGCGTTCTGCAACAATTGCGCAGACGAAGGAATCCTCAACGCCATCAATCGCCGCCGCATACTGAAATTCGCTGACTTAGCAACCATCGTACAAAAGTACAGCGCAATGGAGAGCACCTGGAAAACTTAGGCAGCTCACTGGGAACCGTCAGTTCCAACTCAACTCCCCATACAGGCGAAAAGGGTGCACCCTCGCAGCACCCCCAGTCCAACATTCAAGAAACACAAAACCCCTATGCGGCACGGCACCGTTCTGGTGGGATGGCTCGATGGCCCATGCAAAATACTTACAACACCAGATACCGTGGCAACCAACAACCTTACAGCATGTTGGATACTACGATAGGTAGCCAAGAGCGGCGAGGACATCCTTATCAAGGATGACCCAGAACGGCATCCCCCAGGGGACGATAACTCAAGAGTATTGACGGTCTTTTGAGACATTCGCTTCAAACAACAAGCACAAAAGGGCACTTCGCGAGCTTGCCGAAGTCTGCCAAATTGTTGCGATAAACCCCTGGAACAACATGGCTATAACATTCAACGCCGGCGACGAACCAAAGTACATAATAGTACGAGTGCCAGCCGCATTAGTCCTCAATCCCAGCGTGGACATGTTTCGACTTACTAAGGTCCTCATGGACGGCGGCAGCGGACTAAACCTCATTTATGAGGACACACTCCATAAAATGGAAATAGACAGGAGCCGCATCATGCAAAGTAACCCAACCTTCCGAGGAATTATCCCCAGTCGGGAGGCGTGATGCGCGGGCAAAATCACACTTGACATAGTATTCGGCACGCCGGACAACTACCGGTCCGAAGAAATAACTTTCCAAGTGGCTCCTTTCAGGAGCGGATATCACGCCCTATTGGGGCAGGATGCTTTCACACGCTTTCAGGCCATACCCCATTACGAGTATATGAAGGTCAAAATGCCCGGCCCAAACGGCATAATCACTCTCATCAGTGATCCAGACATAGCACTTAGCGCTGAAAACAAAACCGCATCCCTGGCCCTGGAGGAGCTGCCCGAAGCCCTCGCAACCGAAGAATTAACCGCACAACGCTCCACGGTGGACAGGGACGACGTGATCCTCTACAAGTGCCCTAAATCCACCTCCTTCATTGACAGGGATGACATCTAGGGGCGATGGGGACGATGTGATCAGAGCTCAACTGACCCCAAGAAGACAGCATCTATCGGAGGTCAACTGAACCCAACAGTTGACACCGCACTACGAGAATTCTTGCGTGAAAACTGGGACATATTCGCCTGGCACCCTTCAGATATGCCAGGGATCCCACGGGAGCGGGCCGAACATAGCCTCAATATATTAAATGGGTTCAAACTAGTCAAGCAATCACTGCGGCGCTTCTCCGAACCCAAGCGACAAGCCATGGTGGAGGAGCTGGCTAAACTCATCGAGGCCGGATTCATTAGAGAAATTAAACACCCGAACTGGCTGGCAGACCTGGTGATGGTACCAAAGAAGGAAAAATCTTGGCGCCTGTGTGTCGATTTCAAAGACCTGAACAAGGCTTGCCCTAAGGATCCCTTCCCCCTCCCCCACATTGATCAAATCATTGACGCCACCGCAAGACATGACTCATTGTGTTTCCTCGATGCATATTTTGGATACCATCAAATCAAAATGAAGGAGTCCGATCAAGCCGCAACAGCATTTATCACCCCATATGGGCCATTCTGCTTCAACACCATGCCCTTTGGGATCAAGAACGCCGGCTCCACATGCCAACACATGATTCAAACATGCCTGGAGAAACAGATCGGCAAAACAGTAGAAGCTTACATCGATGACGTCGTCATCAAAACCATGCACGTCGAAACACTAATAGACAACCTACGTCTTACACTCGACAACCTCCGGACGTATGACATTAAGCTCAACCCGGAAAAGTGTGTCTTCGACATCCCCGTGGGAAAACTGTTGGGCTTCATCGTTTCAAATAGAGGAATCGAAGCAAACCCAGCCGAAATCCGAGCTTTGTCACAATTGGCTAAGCCAACAGACCTTAAACAAGTCCAAAAGCTTGTGGGTTGCATAGCATCTCTAAGCCGCTTTATCTCCAGATTGGGAGAAAAAGCAATGCCACTCTATCATCTTCTACGATGAACCGACCACTTCGAGTGGACGGACGCGGCAACAACCGGACTGGAGGAAATAAAAATCCTTCTTGCGGGCAATCCAATTTTAGCTGCACCAAATGCCAGCGAACCGATGTTATTATACATATCGGCAACACACCAGGTGGTGAGCGCCGTACTCGTCGTCGAACAAGAACAGGACAGACATAAATATCCGCTTCAGAAGCCAGTATACTACGTATCTACTGTCCTTACACCATGCAAATCCCGGTACCCTCATTATCAAAAAATAGCATATGTGGTCTTCATGGCATCTCGAAAGCTCCGTCACTACTTCCAGGAGTGTTCGCTCATGGTGGCCGCCGAAGTACCACTCAATGACATTATAAACAACCGCGATGCTACGGGCCAGATTGCCAAATGGGCCATTGAACTCCTCCCATTTGACATTACATATAAACCGCGTCGAGCTATCAAATCCCAAGTACTGGGCGATTTCGTCACCGAATGGACAGAGGCCGAACACCCTAAAGAGTACGGCACATACTCCAATTGGGTCATGTACTTGGACGGCTCCAAAATGTTGGCAGGGTTAGGACCGGGTGTCGTTTTAACGTCCCCTACTGGAGACATTGTCCAGTACGTTCTCCAAATACTATGCACAGACTCCAATAACGCAACGGAATACGGGGCCTTCTTACATGGTCTCCGGATGGCTGTCTCCATGGGCATACAATGCCTTGAAGTACGCCGGGATTCCAACCTGGCAATATCTCAAATAAACAGAGATTTCGATGCTAAAGATCCAAAGATGGCCCGGTTCGAGGGGCCCGAGTTCCATCATGTGGCCCGAGAAAGTAATCAAGCGGCGGATGTTCTTGCTTGTATCGGCGCTAAGCGTGACCTCGTCCTATCCAACATTTTCCTGGAAAAGCTATTCAAGCCATCCGTGGTGTGGCAGGGGGAAAATAGCAATACTAGTCCGGAGCCGAACATAATCCAGGACCCCGGAAACACCGACGTCGTCGAGGGCTCAGCCATTGAAATAACACCATCGGCACATCTCATCATGGTAGTCATTGCCCCATGGACCGATCCCTTCCTGGCCTACCTCAACAGGAAAGAGCTTCCTGAGGACCAGAATGAGGCCCGATGTATTGTCCAGCGTTCAAAGGCCTATAAGGTTCATGATGGAGAACTGTACAATAAAAGAGCTACCAGAGTCCTTCCACGATGTATATCCGAGGTGGAGGGGCAGCAGCTCTTGGCTGAAATTCATGTCGGGCTCGGCGATCACCACGCCGCAGCTCGGGCCCTTGTTACCAAGGCCTTCCGTACAGGGTTTTATTGGACGACGGCCCGAGCAGATGCACAGGACCTTGTCCAACATTGCATCGGATGCCAACTCTTTGCCAATCAAAGCCATATGCCCCCACCGCCTTACAAACAATCCCCATCACTTGGCCTTTTGCGGTCTGGGGACTCGATATGGTTGGACCCCTTAAAGGGGGAAGCCATAAGAAAAAATATCTGCTAGTTATGGTGGACAAATTCACTAAGTGGATAGAGGCCAAGTCGGTCAAAGTGGCTGAGTCCGGCCCGGTGATAGACTTCATATCCAGTGTTGTGCATCGTTACGGTGTCCCACATAGCATCATCATGAACAACGGCTCCAATTGCACAGCCGACGAAGTAAAAACCTGGTGTACTAATCTGGGTATCAAACTCGATTACACCTCCATCTACCACCCACAAACCAACGGTCAAGTCGGACAAGCTAATAGTCTTATTATGAGCGGCATCAAGCCCAGACTAGTGCGGTCCTTGAAAGAATCAGACAAGCACTGGGTTGAGGAGCTCGACTCCGTACTTTGGGGGCTGCGGACCACGCCCAACCACACTACCGGATACACACCTTTCTTCATGGTGTATGGCGCAGATGTCGTATTGCCCTGCGATATTATTCACGACTCACCTCGAGTGCGTATGTACAAAGAGAGAGAAGCCGATGTTGATCGGCAGGATGGCCTAGATGCCTTGGAGGAGGAACGTGATGTTGCAAAAGCCCATTCAGCATTTTACCAACAGCAGGCTCAAAGATATCAAAGCAGAGAAGTATAGGCTGATGACCCACAAGTATAGGGGATCTATCGTAGTCCTTTCGATAAGTAAGAGTGTCGAACCCAACGAGGAGCAGAAGGAAATGATAAATGGTTTTTAGCAAGGTATTATCTGCAAGTAGTGAAATAAGTAGTAACAGATAGTTTTGTAATGAGATAATTTGTAACGAGCAACAAGTTACAAAAGTAAATAAAGTGCAGCAAGGTGGCCCAATCCTTTTTGTAGCAAAGGACAAGCCTAGACAAACTCTTATATAAGGAAAAGCGCTCCCGAGGACACATGGGAATATCGTCAAGCTAGTTTTCATCACGTTCATATGATTCGCGTTCGGTACTTTGATAATTTGATATGTGGGTGGACCGGTGCTTGGGTGTTGTTCTTTCTTGAACAAGCATCCCACTTATTATTAACCTCTATTGCAAGCTTCCGCAACTACAACAAAAGTATTAAGGTAAACCTAACCATAGCATGAAACATATGGATCCAAATCAGCCCCTTACGAAGCAACGCATAAACTAGGGTTTAAGCTTCTGTCACTCTAGCAACCCATCATCTACTTCTTACTTCCCAATGCCTTCCTCTAGGCCCAAATAATGGTGAAGTGTTATGTAGTCGACGTTCACATAACACCACTAGAGGCTAGAGAACATACATCTCATCAAAATATCGAACGAATACAAAATTCAGATGACTACTAATAGCAAGACTTCTCCCTTGTCCTCAGGAACAAACATAACTACTCACAAAGCATAAACATGTTCATTATCAGAGGGGTATTAATATGCATAAAGGATCTGAACATATGATCTTCCACCAATTAAACCAACTAGCATCAACTACAAGGAGTAATTAACACTACTAGCAACCTACTAGCACCAATCCCGGACTTGAAGACAAGAATCGGATACAAGAGATGAACTAGGGTTTTGAGATGAGATGGTGTTGATCAAGATGTTGATGGAGATTGCCCTCTCCCGATGAGAGGAGCGTTGGTGATGACGATGGCGATGATTCCCCCCTCCGGGAGGGAAGTTTCCCCGGCAGAACAGCTCTGCCGGAGCTCTAGATTGGATCCGCCAAGGTTCCGCCTTGTGGCGACGGAGTTTCATCCCGAAAGGTTGCTTCTTATTTTTTTCTCGACGAAAGACTTCATATAGGAGAAGATGGTCATCAGAGAGCCACCAGGGGGCCCACGAGGCAGGGGGCATGCCCTAGGGGGGTGCCCCCACCCTCGTAAGAAGGGTGTGGGCCCCCTGGTCTTCATCTTTGGCGACGATTTTTCATTATTTATTATAAGGTGTTCCGTGGAGTTTTAGGACTTTTGGAGTTGTGCAGAATAGGTCTCTAATATTTGCTCCTTTTCCAGCCCAGAATTCCAGCTGCCGGCATTCGCCCTCCTTATGTAAACCTTGTAAAATAAGAGAGAATTGCCATAAGTATTGTGACATAATGTGAAATAACAGCCCATAATGCAATAAATATCGATATAAAAGCATGATGCAAAATGGACGTATCAACTCCCCCAAGCTTAGACCTCGCTTGTCCTCAAGCAAAAAGCCGAAATCGAAAAATATGTCCACATGTTTAGAGATGAAGGTGTCGATAAAAGTAAAATACGGACATGAGGGCATCATGATCATTCTTATAACAACAACTTATATAATTTTTGTCATATGATCTCTAATGCTAGAGTAATAATTCAATCATAATATCAAGAATGAATCGTAAACTTCATTGAAAACTAACAAACTACAATCTCGGTCATTGAAGCAATTGCAATTTATCATAACATAGGAAAGAGTCAATGTATAAGAGCTTTTCAGCAAGTCCACATACTCAACTATCATATAATCTTTCACAATTGCTGACACTCGCGCAATACTTTGCTTATAGTCTTGCCTCCCAATGTTTTACATCAAGGGTAATGTCAACAATAATAGTTCATGAAAACTCACATCCAATTAGCCATATATACCAGGATCTTTCCAACATACTGTGCTTGCCAAAGGATAAAGTGTAAAAAGGAAGGGTGAAAATCACCGTGACTCTTGCATAAGGTAGAAGATAATGATAAAAGATACGCCATTTGCAGAGGGGAGCAGAGGTTGCCATGCGCTTTTATGGTTGGATGCACAAAACTTAATGCGAAAGAACGTCACTTTATATTACCCCTTGTGATATGAACCTTTATTATGCAGTCTGTCGCTTTTATTACTTCCACATCACAAGATCGTATAAAGATTATTTCTCCCACACCAATCAATCATACATATTTAGAGAGCAATTTTTATTGCTTTGCACCGATGACAACTTACTTGAAGGATCTTATTCAATCCAAAGGTAGATATGGTGGACTCTCATGACAAAACTGGTTTAAGGGTATTTGGGAGCACAATTAGTATCTCTACTTGGTGCAATGAATTTGGCTAGCATGAGGGGGAAAGGCAAGCTCAACATGTTGGAAGATCCAAGACAATATAATTTTTCTCAGATGTAAGAAAACATCACCCATTACGTTGTCTTCCTTGTCCAATGTCGACTCTTTAGCATGTCATATTTTAATGAGTGCTCACAATCATAAAAGATGTCCAAGATAGTATATCTATATGTGAAGACCTCTCTTTCCTTATTCCTTCCTATTAATTGCAATGATGACCAAAACTATGCTTGTCAACTCTCAACAACTTTTATTCATCATACTTTTTCTACGTGAGCTCATTACTCTCCATGGGATCCATACGATCTCTTTGTTTGTTTTTATTTCTTTCTCTTTTCTTTTATTCACTTAGGATCATGGCAAAACAATCAAGCCCTTGACTCAACATTAATCTTTATTATATAGCTCACGGACTCGATTACATAGAAGGATAATAAAGAAAAACTCACAACTAGATCATGCCACAAACTTTATTCTACTAGATCAAAATACTACTAATAAGATCGAACTAAGGAAAAATAGCAAAGATAGGAGTTGTGATACAATACCGGGGCACTCCCCCAAGCTTGGCAGTCGCCAAATGGAGGCCCATACCCAGATACTTAATTCTTCTTTGTTGAAGGAGATGGTTGTGATTTTGTTGATGGCGTAGGCTTCTTCCTTAATTTACATTTGAGGACAGAATTTTGGTCCCTTAGGTCCTCGATCTCCTGCTCCAAGCTCAGTATCTTTTTGCATAGTTCCTGCTTGTTCTCCTGCAAGAGGTGAAAAGGCATAAACTCGATCTTAGGTTTCTTTACCCTATCCGGGAGGCTTGACTTTTTGAACTCCACATGCATGTCCCCAGGTTGAGGTAGTGGGACTTCATCTTCATTTGAGCTCGTCTCCTCCTTTCTCTTCGGTTCATAGTCTTCTTCTTCTTCCGCAGTCCAACCACAATGCTCCACATCCCCATAAACCTTAGGATCTGCAAGGTAATCATCCACATAGCTTTCTCCTTCCGAATCCTGGGACGACATGTTGCTCTGTTGCAGCAGGACAGGTCAAAGTAAAGACAATGGATTTTTGCGTGATACGGGAGTCAAAACCCCCGGGAGATTATATAATGAATTTTTACCGACCAAAATATGTATCGTGCAAGAAAACAGAGTCCGGAAGGCACACGAGGAGCTCACGAGGTAGGGGGCGCGCCCTCCACCCTCGTGAGGCCCTCGTGTCCTTCCCGGACTGCTACTTAATTTTCTATTTTTCTAAATATTCCAAAACGGAGAAATATTGCCTTAAAAATTGTTTTGGAGTCGCTGTACTTACCGTACCACATACCTATTTCTTTTCGAAGTCTGAAACATTCTGGAAATTGTCCCTTATGTATTCCTCCAGGGTTACTGTTTCAATAATATTGATTTCAACATTTATGGGATTACCTAAGATATAATCTTTGATTCTTTGACCGTTTACCACCTTTGGATTTGTGCCTTCGAAGTTGTTGATTTTTATGGCACCAGAATGATAGACCTCCTCGATAACATAGGGGCCTTCCCATTTAGAGAGAAGTTTCCCTGCAAAAAATCTTAAACGAGAGTTGTATAGCAATACATAATCACCTACATTAAACTCACGCTTTTGTATCCTTTTGCCATGCCATCTTTTAACCTTTTATTTAAACAACTTGGCATTTTCATAAGCTTGGGTTCTCCATTCATCAAGTGAGCTAATATCAAATAACCTCTTTTCACCGGCAAGTTTGAAATCATAGTTGAGCTCTTTAATAGCCCAATATGCCTTATGTTCTAGTTCGAGAGGTAAGTGACATGCTTTTCCATATACCATTTTATACGGAGACATACCCATAGGATTTTTATATGCAGTTCTATAGGCCCATAATGCATCATCAAGTTTCTTGGACCACTTCTTTCTAGACCTATTGACAGTCTTTTGCAAAATTAATTTGAGTTCTCTATTACTCAATTCTACTTGACCACTAGACTGTGGGTGATATGGAGATGCAATTCTATGATTGACATCATATTTAGCAAGCATTTTACGGAAAGCACCATGAATAAAATGTGAACCACCATCAGTCGTTAAATATCTAGGCACTCCAAACCTCGGAAAAATAACTTCTTTAAGCATTTTAATAGAAGTGTTATGATCAGCACTACTAGTTGGAATAGCTTCTACCCACTTAGTAACGTAATCAACAGCAACTAAAATATGTGTATATCCATTAGAGGCAGGAAAAGGTCCCATATAATCAAAACCCAAACATCAAACGGTTCAATAACAAGTGAATAATTCATAGGCATTTCTTGACGTCTACTAATATTGCCAATTCTTTGACATTCATCACAAGATAGGACAAACTTACGGGCATCCTTGAAGAGAGTAGGCCAATAAAAACCGGATTGCAATACCTTATGTGCAGTTCTATCTCCCGCGTGGTGTCCTCCATAAGTTTCGGAGTGGCACTTGCGTAGGATCTGTTCCTGTTCATGCTCAGGTACACAACGTCTAATAACACCATCTACTCCTTCTTTATAAAGATGTGGGTCATCCCAAAAGTAATGTCTCAAATCATAGAAGAACTTTTTCTTTTGTTGGTATGTGAAGCTAGGTGGTATAAATTTAGCAACTATGTAATTAGCATAATCAGCATACCAAGGGGTACTACGAGAAGTTCTTATGACATTTAATTGTTCATCCAGAAACTAGCATCAATAGGTAGTGGGTCATCAAGAACATTCTCTAACCTAGATAAGTTGTCTGCAACGGGGTTTTCAGCTCCTTTTCTATCAACAATATGCAAATCAAATTCTTGTAGCAAGAGAACCCATCTAATAAGTCTAGGTTTAGCATCTTTCTTTTCCATAAGATATTTAATAGCAGCATGATCAGTGTGGATAGTTACTTTAGAATCAACAATATAAGGTCTGAACTTATCAGAAGCAAATACAACTGCTAAAAGTTCTTTTTCAGTAGTAGCATAATTTCTTTGAGCATTTTCTAGAGTCTTACTAGCATAATGGATAACATTTAGTTCCTTATCAATTCTTTGCCCTAGAACAACACCTATAGCATAATCACTAGCATCACACATAATTTCGAAGAGTAAATTCAAATCAGGTGGCTGAATAATAGGTGCAGAGACTAATGCTTTCTTAAGTATTTCAAATGCTTCTACACAATCATCATCAAAGACCAATGGTATATCTTTTCGTAATAAATTAGTCAGAGGCCAAGAAATTTTTGAGAAGTCCTTGATGAACCTCCTATAAAATTCGGCGTGACCAAGGAAACTTCTTATACCTTTGATGTCCTTGGGACATGGCATCTTTTCAATAGCATCAACCTTGGCTTTATCAACTTCAATACCTCTTTCATAAACTTTATGCCCCAAGACAATATCTTCATTAACCATAAAGTGGCACTTTTCCCAATTCAAGACAAGATTAGTTTCTTCACATGTCTGCAAAACTCGATCAAGATTGCTTAAGCAATCATCAAAAGAAGATCCATAGACGGAAAAGTCATCCATGAAAACCTCACAAATTCTTTCATAAAAGTCAGAGAATATAGCCATCATGCATCTTTGAAAGGTAGCAGGTGCATTACATAAACCAAAAGGCATACGTCTATAAGCAAAAGTACCAAAAGGGCATTTAAAAGTAGTCTTTGATTGATCTTTAGCCGACACAGGTATTTGAGAGAAACAAGAATAACCATCTGGAAAGCAGTAATGTGTATGTTTGCATAATCTTTCTAGCATTTGATCGATAAAAGGTAAGGGGTAATGATCTTTCTTAGTAGCCTTATTTAATTTGCGGAATTCA
Source organism: Triticum urartu (assembly GCF_056163025.1). Classification (NCBI taxonomy): domain Eukaryota; kingdom Viridiplantae; phylum Streptophyta; class Magnoliopsida; order Poales; family Poaceae; genus Triticum; species Triticum urartu. Next base: position 335,404,325 of record NC_141879.1, on the reverse strand, counting down.
ATTGCCATCCTATAACAGTTAATAATTCTTTGTGAAATCAATTCATCTTTATCATTAGAAACAACAATAATACCTCCCTTCTTAGGGACACAATGAACAGGACTTACCCACTGACTATCAGCAACGGGATAAATTATACCTGCCTCTAGAAGCTTTAGTATTTCTTTTCTTACGACTTCTTTCATTTTAGGATTCAGACATTGTTGAGGATCACGAACTGGTTTGGCATCTGCTTCCAAATTTATTTTATGTTGACATAGAGTGGGACTAATGCCCTTAAGATCATCATGAGTATATCCAATAGCAGCACGGTGCTTCTTCAGAGTTTTCAATAATCTTTCTCATTCATGCTCTGAAAGGTTAGCACTAATAATAACATGAAATATCTTCTTTTCATCAAGATAAGCATATTTAAGATTACCAGGCAACGGTTTAAGCTCAAACACGGGATCACCCTTAGGTGGAGGAGGATCCCCTAGGATTTCAACAGGCAAATTGTGTTTTAGCATAGGTTCTTGTTTAAACAATACTTCATCTGTTTCCCTTCTTTCATTCATAAACATATCATTCTCATGGTTTAGCAAATATTATTCTAAAGGATCATTAGGAGGTACGACAATAGAAGCAAGACCAATAATTTCATCCTTACTAGGCAATTCTTCTTCACGGTGTTGTTTACTAAATTTAGAGAAATTAAACTCATGAGTCATATCATCCAAGCCAATAGTAACAGCATTCTTTTCACAGTCTATCCTAGCATTAACTGTATTCAAGAAGGGTCTACCAAATATAATGGGACAAAAGCTATCTTGTGGAGAACTAAGAACAAGAAAATCGGCAGGATGTTTAGTTTTCCCGCACAAGACTTCAACATCTCTAACAATTCCCATTGCTGAAATAGTATCTCTATTAGCAAGTTTAATTGTGACATCAATATCTTCTAACTCAGCAGGTGCAATTTCATGCTTGATTACTTTATACAAGTCATAAGGTATAACACTTGCACTAGCACACATATCACATAAGCCATGTATAACCCCCTCGATGCGACTATATCTCCCACGTGTCGAGGCACGACTTAGAGGCATAATCGCACTGAAGGCATACGTCGCAAGTTAGGCAATCTTCACAACATCCCATGTAATATAAATCATAAAGGGGAGATAACATAGTTGGCTTACACTCGCCACGTCAATCAAGTACATAAGTAACATTACATCATCCAATCACTCATGGCCCGACTACGGCGTCAAAATAAAAGATAACCCAACATGCGACATGGTCCCGATGACCCCCAACTGGGCATCACTACTGATCATCAGGAAAGGAAACATAGTAACGTTGAGAGTCCTCGTCGAACTCCCACTTGAGCTCAAGTGCGTCTCCTGGAGCGGAATCATCAGGCCCTGCATCTGGTGTAATAGTAATCTGTGAGCCACAGGGAGTCAGCAATCTCGCACCCTCGCGATCAAGACTATTTAAGCTTATAGGTATGGCAAGGTAAATATGTGGAGCTGCAGCAAGCGACTAGCAAGTATGGTGGCTAACTTATTCGCAAAAAAAAGAGCGAGAAGAGGAGGCAAAGCGCGAGCGAGAAAACTAGAGAACAACCTGCGCAAACATTACTCCAACACCGTGTCCACCTCCCGGACTCCACCGAGAAGAGGCCATCACGGTAACACACTCAGTTGATTCATTTTAATTAAGTTAAGGTTAAAGTTATCTACAACCGGACATTAACAAATTCCCATCTGCCCATAACCGCGGGCACGGCTTTCGAAAGTTCAAATCCCTGCAGGGGAGTCCCAACTTAGCCCATGACAAGCTCTCACGGTCAACGAAGGAATAGACCTCCTCCCAAGACGTTCCGATCAGACTCGGTATCTCGGTTACTCAAGACACTTCGACAGGTTAAAACAAGACCAGCAACACCGCCCGAATGTGCCGACAAATCCCAATAGGAGCTGCACATATCTCTTTCTCAGGGCACAATCGGATAAGCAATCCGTACAACTAAAACCAGCCCTCAAGTTTCCCCGAGGTGGCGCTGCAAGGGGCTCTAGGTTGGACCAACACTCAGAGGAGCACTGGACCGGGGGGGTTTAAAATAAGATGACCCTCAGGCTCCGGAAACCCAAGGGAAAAAGAGGCTAGGTGGCAAATGGTAAGACCAAGGTTGGGCATTGCTGGAAAAGCTTTAAACAAGGCGAACTATCAAGGGGTTCCCATTATAACCCAACCGCGTAAGGAACACAAAATCCGGGAACATAACACCGATATGACGGAAACTAGGGCGCCAAGAGTGGAACAAAACACTAGGCGAGAGGCCGAGCCTTCCACCCTTTACCAAGTGTATAGATGCATTAAGATAACAAGATAATATAATGATATCCCAACAAATAAATAAATGTTCCAACAAGGAACAACCTTCAATCTTCACCTACAACTAGCAACGCTATAAGAGGGGCTGAGCAAAGCGGTAACATAGCCAAACAACGGTTTGCTAGGACATAGTGGGTTAGAGGTTTGACATGGCAATTTGGGAGGCTTGAAAGCAAGTGGTAGGCATCGTAGCAATGGCATAGCAAAAGAGCGAGCAAACTAGCATAGCAAAGATAGTAGTGATTTCGAGGGTATGATCATCTTGCCTGCACAGTTGTCAGAGTTGACTGGATCCTCGAAAGAAAACTCAACGGGCTCCTTGTTAGCGAACTCGTCTCCCGGCTCTACCCAAACAAGACAAACAAGCAACAAGGATACAATCAACCACATGCAAGGATCAAGCAATATGATGCAATGATGGTATGCTATGCGGGATGCGATGCGGGATGCATATGCAAGATATGACAGGAAAATGCAATAACCTGGCCTCAACTTCGGAATCCAAGTGTTCCACTGGAAAGATGAGATGAAATCGCTTGAAAACGATATAAGGATCATCGGAATCGGAGTTACGGTTTGGAAATGGAAAGCGTTTCAAATATGACACCGGTCTGCAATTTACAGCACGTAGCCATCTAAATGCAAAGAGATGAACATGCAACAGCACCCAAACATGACAACAAAATACATGGCAGGGATGCATTCAAGATGCTTAACAAAAGTCTAGCACTGAGCTACGGCCAATTCATCCATTAACAGGTTCAAACAAGCATGGCAAAAATGCATATGACAAACAGATCTCAGACTTAGTGAAATTAACACTTGTCTGAAATTTCAGATCAGGTAGCACTCTTCGGCGCAACAAAACTACATGCTACAGGACCTGAACATGGCAAAGTAAAGCATGGCATGGAGCTACTCAAAGAGCTTAACAAAAGTACCTTAGTGACCTTGAGCCAAAAGGGATCAGAAAATACAATTGCAAGCATGTGAACATAGCAAAAACATAATCAGTTTTCAGACTTAGTGAAAACTGGAACATGCTGACAACATAACTCAAGTAGGCATGTTTACGAGCTCGATGCACTCACTACGGTGCAAGTCATGACCAACTAAGCATATATCCATCAAGAATACACAAAATGCAAGCTAGACATGGCAAGAGCAAAAGCATAGCATGCACGGATCAACTACAACATCATCGGCAAAATTGCAAACAAGTTGACAATCTGCCCAGATTCACAAAGTAGCAAAAGTAGAGCTCGATTGACTCAAGCTAGGGTGCTCCATAATTTCAAATAAAGACATGGATTGATAGAGAACTACAATATTAACAAAACATCCTTACTGATCATCCTCAAAAGAGGCACGGATCACTAGCAAACCACATGAACATATGGCATCATGAGATAAACAGATCAAGGACTTAGTGGAATTGCTAAGTCCCTGAAAACAGAATTACCGAGTGCACCACTTTCCAAGCTTGCACTAGTCACCACACTCATCACAAAAATACATGGGTTGCACCTCTGGAAAGATGACAAAACCCTTAGCAAAACATATGTAGAACATCAGGGCATAGCATGCACACAATAATCATGGCAAAAATGACAAAACCTAAATGGAGTAGCAGATCTAACAATTAACTCAAGTAGCCCTCTTCTAACAGCATTTCGGTCATCAATATGAACTCAAATGAAAATGATGCAATGAAATGAAATGATTTACTCTCTGAGATGAACATTTTGATATGCTATATGCATAAATCGGAGCTACGGATGCAAAGTTACGGAGCTATGAACAGGAGCACTTGGATCTGCATTTTCGGGACTTAGATAAAAAAATCAACCTCCGGATTAGGTTTACTGTTCACGGATCTGGATCTGACGCACGGATCGAGGATCGCCGGATCCTCACCGGAGTTTGTCGCCGGAGTATGAGGGTCCGGGCCGGAGCTTGCCGGCGAGGAGAGGAGGCCGGGCGGCGGGGCAGCGGACTGGGGCGCCGAGGATAGGCGGCGGGGCATGGCCCCGGGCGGCGCCGGCTCGGGCGGCGTGGAGCTCCGGGTGGCGATAGCGCGCGGCGCCGGCGCGGTCGCGGCGGGGAGGCGGCGAGCGGCGCGGGAGGAAGGAGGAGGCGGCGGGCGGCTCGCGGGGCGGCTGGGCCGGGAGGGCCAGCCCCGGGCCCGAGCGGGCGGTGGCGGCGGCGATGGAACGGCGGCCACGTGGCGCGCTGCCACTGGCTGCGGGTGGCGGCGGCGGCGTGTCCGACCGGAACGGACACGTCCGGCGCGGCGCGAGGTGGATTTAGGGTTTCAGAGGGAGGAGATCCGCGAATTTCGGGAGGGGGCTTTAAATAGAGGTAGAGGGAGCTAGGAGAGTCCAAATGAGGTGCGGTTTTCGGCCACGTGATCGTGATCGAACGCTCTAGATGATGGAGCAGAGTTAGGTGGTTTTTGGGCCAAATTGGAGGGTCGTTGGGCTGCAACACACATGAGGCCTTTTCGGTCCCTCGGTTAACTGTAGGAGTATCAAACGAAGTCCAAATGGTACGAAACTTGACAGGCGGTCTACCGGTAGTAAACCAAGGCCGCTTGGCAAGTCTCGGTCCAATCCGGAAAAGTTTAATCCCCACACACAGAAAAAAGGTAAAAATGACCAACGGAGGAGAACGAAGCGCCGGAATGCAAAACGGACAACGGGGAAAATGCTCGAATGCATGATATGAACACGTATGCAAATGCAATGCACATGATGACATGATATGAGATGCATGACAGTGAAAACAACACACGGAGACAAAGACCCGAACCCGAGGAAAATAAATAACTTAACACCGAAATGGCAAGAGTTGGAGTACAAATTGGGAAAGTTACATTCGGGGTGTTACAACACTCCACCACTACGAAAGGATCTCGACCCGAGATCTAGGACTGAAAGAACGCCGGGTAGTCAGAACGGAGGTGATCCTCGCGTTCCTAGGTAGCTTCACGGTCGGAATGGTGTGACCACTTGACTTTGAGAAATTTGATTGACTTGTTGCGAGTCTTGCGTTCAGTCTCTTCAAGAATAGCAACTGGGTGCTCACGATAAGAGAGATCTTCTTGGAGCTCAATGTCCTCGAAGTTGACGGTGCGGTCAGGAGTCTTGAAGCACTTTCGAAGCTGAGAGACATGGAACACGTCATGAACATTTGCAAAGTTTGAAGGAAGCTGGAGTTGATAAGCGAGGTCGCCTCTCTTGCTGACAATCTTGAAAGGTCCCACGTATCCGGGGGCAAGTTTCCCTTTGATACCGAAGCGACGAGTACCTTTCATAGGAGAGACACGGAGGTAAACATGATCTCCGATCTCGAAAGCCAAATCACGGTGGTTACTATCATAGTAGCTCTTCTGGCGGGATTGGGCTGCTTTGAGGTTATCACGAATGAATTTGCACATTTCCTCTGCTTCTGTGATTAAGTCATTACCCAAAAGCTGACGTTCACCGGTTTCAGACCAGTTGAGAGGGGTATGGCACTTCCTGCCATACAGAATTTCGAAAGGGGCCTTGCCCAAACTTGCTTGAAAACTGTTGTTGTAGGAGAATTCAGCATAAGGAATACAATCCTCCCACTTCATGCCGAAGGAAATCACACAAGCCCTGAGCATATCTTCAAGAATCTGGTTGAAACGCTCGACTTGGCCGCTAGTTTGAGGATGGAAAGCTGTGCTGAAGCGGATGTTGGTGCCCATGGCCTTCTGAAAAGAATCCCAAAATTTCGAGGTAAAGATGCTGCCACGGTCTGAAGAGATCACCTGAGGAATACTGTGCAGAGAGACAATACGAGAGGTATAGAGTTCCGCCAATTGAGCTGCAGTGATCGACTCTCTGATAGGTAGAAAATGAGCCACTTTGGTGAGTTTGTCGATGACAACGAATATAGCATCATTGCCATGCTTGGACTTTGGAAACCCAGTCACGAAGTCCATTTCAATGTGGTCAAACTTCCATTCTAGAATGGCAAGAGGTTGGAGGAGACCAGCTGGCCTTTGGTGTTCTGCCTTCACTCTTCTGCAGACATCACATTCATTCACGAATTGAGCGATCTCGCGCTTCATTCGTGTCCACCAATAAGCCTGCTTGAGGTCCTGATACATCTTCGTGCTCCCAGGGTGGATGGAGAGGAGAGAATTGTGGGCCTCGTTCAAGATCACTTTACGGAGGTCACCTTTGGGTACCACAATACGATCCTCGAAGAAGAGAGTATCCTTGTCGTCAATACGGTAGCACTTGTACTTGGATTTACTCTTGGCAATCCCAATCTTCACCTTTTTCACCATAGCATCAAGAAGCTGAGCTTGGCAAATCTGATCTTCCAAGGTAGGAGAGACTTGAAGGTTGGCGAGGAAACCTTGAGGAACAAATTGCAGATTAAGTTTGCGGAAAGCTTCACAAAGTTCGGGTTGATAAGGCTTGAGAATCAGACTGTTGCAGTAAGCTTTTCTGCTCAATGCGTCAGCAATCACATTGGCCTTGCCTGGAGTATACTCGATACTCAGATTATACTCTTGAATCATTTCGACCCATCGAGTTTGCTTGAGGTTGAGATTAGGCTGAGTGAAGATGTACTTGAGACTCTTGTGATCAGTGAAAATGTCCACTTTTCTTCCCAATAGAAGATGTCTCCAAGTCAAAAGATCATTCAGAACTACCGCCAACTCGAGATCATGAGTGGGGTAGTTCTTCTCATTAGGCTTCAATTGGCGAGAAGTATAAGCAACAACTTTCTTCTCTTGCATCAATACTGCGCCAAGACCTTGGAGAGAGGCATCACAAAAGACCTCGTACGGCTTGGATTCATCAGGCGGAGTCAGAACTGGAGCAGTGATCAATTTCTCTTTCAAAGTGTTGAAAGCAATGTCACACTCCGGAGACCAAATGTACTTGACGTGCTTCTGGAGAAGATTAGAGAGAGGCTTCGCGATCTTAGAAAAGTTTTCAACGAATCTTCGGCAATAGCTTGCGAGACCGAGGAAGCTACGGAGTTGCTTCACGTTCTGAGGAGGTTC